>NC_138059.1:60221687-60564187 GCF_964194185.1 Rhinolophus hipposideros
TCCACAGATGGCCATGTGGCTAGCTATGCCAATATTTCTTTTTAAGTCTTTACTCAAAATTACCTTGATGAGCGTCCTCTCCTGACTACCCTTTGTAATACTGAACCCCTTACCTCGAAACATCGCATACTTTCCCTTGCATTTTTCTTCTCCTTAGCACATATTACTACCTAGCAAACTACACATTTTATTTATATTGTCTACTTTCTTTCCTAGGAGAACATATGTCCCTGAAAGCAGGGATTTTTATCTGTTTGCTTCACTCCTATACCCCCGGCACTTAGAATGACAAGCTCAGTACATAAAGGGTGCTTTGTAAATATTGGTTGAGAGGTGATTTTTGAGTTTGGTGTGTCTCATCCGCCTCAGCTTTTTTAAGGAAGAGAGTGAGCCATTGCTTCTAAGAAACCTAGGAAATCTTTCTGAGAAGAGATTGATGTTCACCCTGTCAAGGAAAGCCGCAAAGCTGGGCACACCAATGCCCTTGTTTACTGAACAACTTGATTTGGAGTTCGGCAATTTGCAGGTAGATGCTAGTTCTACCTTCAGTCCTACAGTTTCAACAAGTACCTTCCACCATGAGGCTTGTGTGTGGCTGTTTCATGTGCTGAAAACGTGCTTCCTGTCCCATTAACTCTACCTATTTCCCTATGTGCCCCTTGGATCTCAGCTCTAAGGCTTCCAGGGGAACTTCCTCTGGTCCTTCTCACAGCACAGTGCCCCTTTCCCTGGCAGGGCTTTTCATTTATACTAATCCATGTATCTGTGTGATTATTTGATTCAACTCTCTCCTTCACTGTTTGTAAGCTCCAGAAGGGCAGAAATACTGTTTCTTTTTATACACCATTGTCTGCCCAGCTCAAATCACAAGATGTAGCATTGTGAGCAGCTCAACAAATGTTTGTTGGAAGGATCATGAGTAAATTGAGGGAGCTGATTTACTCTGAACAAGAGAGTGAGAAATGTTTGCATCACGTATTGAACAGTCAGGATATAAGGATGAGGAGAAGTGATGGAAAGAAGAGAGAGAAGAGGAACAGATAAAGTGGTTAAAATCTGGGTACTAAGTGACTGCACCCTTAAAAAAACTTGAATGGAGCACGTAAAACTTGTCAACACTTGGTCTGAGAAAAATTTGGTTACGGAACCTAAATAGATAAAGGAGTCCAGGAGAATATAAGACTCCACTGCATCCGCCAAAAGACTTGGGGCAGAATTTGGAATTCCACCTGTGGTAAAAATGGGAGTGGGTTGTGGAACAAGGTAATTTCCGTTAAAGTCCAAGGCCTCCAGATGAAACCTGGGTGATAGATCACTCAAGCCCTCCCTCTTTATTCTACCTACTTCAGACTCTACCATATGTCACCTAGATCATGACTATAGGTCTCCTAAACATCAGTGTCTTCCCTTTCTAGTCTACTCTCCCTCCCACATAGAGCATGAATACAACCCAAGTCCCAAACAATATTCAGAGCTCTTCCTCCTCTAGCCCTTACCAGACTCTCTAGATTCACATCCTAACCATCCACCCACATACAGCCTGCCCTCCAGCCTGAATAAACTTCTCCAGTCACAGCAGGCTTCCAGGGGAATGACCTCAGACCTTGCCATATCTGGTTTCCAATGCTTGGAATGCCCTACTACACACATTTGCCTGGCATATTTCTATTAATCCTTCAGATCAAGCTCAAAGGTATGGGAAGACATCTTGGAATTTGTCCTAAGCAAACATAGTGGTTTCACGCTTTAGGATTCCAAAGTACTTTGTTAGCCCTTTATTATTGGGCTCACTACAACTATGTAATTTTGCAATAATTCTATTAACATGATTGTTTCACTATGCTATGGAGTTACTTGAAGGCACAGATGGGATGAGTATTCATATTGATATATTCCTAAGGTTTAACATAATACATGGCATATAATGATTATTTCATAAGTAGTTGTTCAATTAATGAATTAATACAAGCTGTGTTAAATAATGTACAATAAAACATTTTAAAGGGGTCATATCTGAGACAGAGTAGCATCTGCAAATTGTGATCCAGAGGTACGCCACAATTCCAACACTTATTATCATGTTGTTCAAGTGTAATGTGCTAGAATGATCACCTCTAAATAGCACTGGTTTTCTTTCTTAATTCAGAGCACATTAAGTATATCCTTTTAATGCGCAGGGACTAAAGAGTGCAACATCAGCTCTTTCCTTGCAATGGCTCTATTTCTTCAGTACTCTGTGGAGTGATAAATGCTATGCAGTATTTCCCAGGATCTCTGCAGTAATGTTATTCAGTCCACAGGCTCATCCATACTTCACCAATGTAAGAGTACTTGGAACATCTCTCAAACTTTATGTAAAGGATTCCTCCCAGTGACAGATCAAAGTGATAGCTTCAAGGAGAAACGTGTTATTCTTCCAGGCTCTGTACACAGCCTTTTCTGGGATGACACCTCAAACATCTGACAAATATTCAGCATTGTGCTAGGCACTTTGGCTCTCAGTGAGTGTTGGTTGCATGAAGGAATTTACAGTCTTAGTTGTGGTATGGATAAGATATGTATATATTAAATTATGAATATGGAAACTTGTTTGATTTCATACCAGTCAAAAGTTTCTGGATCCTAACTAAATTTTGAATGGTAAATATTCCATAGGCGACCTTTACACCACAGTTGACTATCATTAGGAATCCCAACAAGTGATCTAATATACCATATTTTGCCATGTATAATACACTCCTGTGTATAATGCGCACCCACATATTTGGTCCAAACTTTCAGGGGAAAAATCTTTTGTTTCAATTTTTTAATTCAAATTATTTGTTTACATGTAGGGACTTGTTTTTTGTATTATAAAGGAATTTTAGCATTTATTTTTTAACGTATCATGGCACAAGAAATTTTACGTAACAAATAATTACAAAACACAAGAACAGATACAAGGTACAAGAAATTTTATGTATCGGTAACAAATTTACTATATTTACGCACCATAGAAGGCCAAGAACTCTTCATCTTTGCAAGTTCCTCATAAATTCAACAAAACCGATTATCGTATTCCAGGGTATTATTTTGCATACAGATATCCTTATTGATTTCTAGAGTTACACTTTTAACTCATGAGCATAAATAAAAAAATTAAAAACATTTACATAGATACGGACTTAGTACTACCCAGTATAATACGCATCCTTATTTTTCCCTCACAAATTTGGGCCAAAAAGAGTGCATTTATACATGGCAAAATACAGTAACAACACTGAGAGGGGAAAAGAAATCCATATGTAAACTCCAAATTTAACTAATATTCACTAAAAATACATGATGCTCCATGTTCTTTGAAAGTTCTTTCATATGCATTGTTTCATTTAATCCTCATGACTCTATTAGATTTTTATTATCTTTTGTTTAATCAATGAAGAGATTAAAGTAACTAAAAGCCTTCCTTAGCCCTCAGAAATGAGGTGCCTATTATCTTTACTTTCATGAGTACTTCCTGCATATTTGATTGAAACTCTTCCCCCAGGCCACTGCCCTTGTTATGGCACCATCAATATCTCCTTGTCACCATCATGGGGTGAGCATTTACTATGCGTTAGATACATAGTCTCATTTAATTTCATCTCCACAATAGCCCTTTCATGTAGATATTTTTATTCCGATATAAGCTGATGAGAGATCATTTGAGAGTTTCAGTAGTTTCCAAGTTCACACAGCTAGGAGAGATACAGGCAGTTATTCATCTTAAGTTCTCTGCCTCCAAAGACCAGGCTCTTAGATGCTGGACTCCAATGCCTCTTGTCAATTTTCTTCTCTGCCTACTTCACCGAACTGTCCATTGATTGAAGGCATGAAGTACACATTGCTCAGTTTAAAAGTTCAGAATAGGTGCTCAATATGTGTTTGCTGAATTATCAGAAACCTGCTTCCAAGCTTACCTCCTTTGTGAGATTTACTATCCAATCTTGAGAAGCCCTCTTAATCATTATGAGCTTCCAAGAGTGGATGACACAAGCTGAAATTTTAAATATGACCTGGTGTTAAGTAGAGAAGGAAGAGGGTAAGCATTTCTAGAAGAGAATGTGTCATGATATATTCAGAAAGCAGCCTGTAAATAGGTGAGGCTGAAGTAAAGGGACGGCATGGGTTGGAGAAGGGAAATGAGATCAGAGCTGTGGACAGAAGACAGATTAGTCACTAGTGTGCTAAAGCCAGATGTCTTAATTTTTTTTTCCTGAATGGTCAAGGAATTGAAGGAGAATTTAAGTAGAGAATAACATGATCCTGTTGTGCATCTTAAAAAGATTACTCCTGTGGTAATATAAAGAATGGATCATAGGACAACACTGGAATGACCCAGGCAAGAAATTAATTATTAGAACCAGAACTAAGGCAGTAGTAGTGGGCATGGAAGTGGCAGGGGCAGATATCAAGAAGGTGGAATCTAGAAAACATCATGACTAATTAGATGGAGAAGAGGGAAGAGTTAAAGGTGACTCCTAGATTTCTGGTTTATGTGACAGGGTGGTTGTTGGGATATATTTACAAAAAGAAGGTTTATAGGAAAAGCAGGTTTCTGGAGCAAAATAATGAATTTTAAGTTGTGAATACTAAGCTTTTGAATATTTATTTATAAATAAATCCTAGCTGAACAGAGAGATTTGGACTGGATACATAGCCCACCTTCGTGGGGGTTGAATAAAGTCACCAGAAAGAGCACAAAGAATGAAAAGGGCAGAGGGCCAGGGGACATAGCCCTTTGGGGAAAACTTGTGATTCACAGTTAAGTGGAAGAGGAGGAGCCCAAAGATCAGACTGAGTGGCCTGGAAATAACTGAGGAGGAGAAACTTCCAAAAGGACGCATGATTAAGAGTGCTAAATGCTATAAAAGGATCACAATTAAAACCCAAAGGACTCCATGCCTATTGTTCTATGTCACTCTGGCCTCTAATAAGTTTTGACATTACTTTAGCACATGACTTTTTTTCTACTGAATTGGACAAGGTACAAGGTGAAGGTAATTCTTTTCTGTGGACCAACACATTATGAGAGGTAGGTAGCACGTGAAGCAAATCGTACTCTGTGCTTTTCTCCTTACCTCTCATCCCTAAGGGCTAAACATTTTTATAAAACTGGAATCTCATCAAAATTAACAGCAAGAGTATTTTGACGGGGGACAGAATCACAAAAGAAAATGTAACTTAGGGGATAGAAAAGGCTGCAGCAGTGGGGATGTTTTTTCATATTCATGACTCAATTATGAACAAGTATGAATATACGTACATATGAACTTCCATGTCTTTTAGCATTTCCTGACGCCTTCTCTCTTATTTGCTTCCCATATAATTGAATCCCCTAAAATGGAATAACCCTGATATATCAAACATGACTGCCAGCTCAGCTCTCTTCTTCTTTTCTTTTCTGCCCTTTTCAAATATTTACGTGCAGTTGAAAGTGTAAATATTCATTAAGAACTTAATTAGTCTCCAGAGTTAACTTTAACAAAACACAAAATATATGTTGGAGAGAAGAATTCTAATTCTACTAGATTTACATAGAGATCTGTTTATTACTGTCCTTCAAAAAATCCTGCCATGGGGGGGGAGGGCGTTGTAGGTTAGCTCAGTTGGTTAGAGCGCGGTGCTGATAACACCAAGTTGCCGGTTGGATCCCTGCATGGGCCACTGTGAGCTGTGCCCTCCTTACAAAAAAAAAAAAAAAGAAGAAGAAGAAGAAAAAATCCTGCCAGTGCAGATGCCATCCCAGATGACTTACCACTTAAAAATGAGAGGTGGACAGGAGCAGAATACCATACATCTGTTTACAATGTATTTATATAATATTAACACATTAAAAATCATTGGGAGAAATAATAAATTGATAAAACATACTGAATTATCCTAAAACTGTAATTCAAAAGATTTCAGCAAGTGTAGGAATAATTATGTGCCTCCACTCAGGAAATGTTAAATAACTTGGCCAAGGTCACACAGACAATAAGTGGAGATAGAATTAAAACCAACAGCCATGCCCTTCACCACCACTGTCAGTTCTGGCACAAGCCAGTGTTCATATTCTTGTGGTGAAAAGACCCAAGTAAAGGAAAGTATCCACACGTAGAACATGCTTCAAAAGTGACTCCGGGTGGTGAACGCACAACATGACATATAGATGATGTATTACAGAATAGGACACTTGGAACCTAGGTAACTTTACTAACCATTGGAACCCCAATAAACTTTAATTAAAAAAAAGTCTAAGAACCACATCACTATCCAATGCTCAATGCAGACATATTGTACTATATCTGAAAACAGCAATAGACATAAGGGGTACATGCAGCATTAGGAAACATGTATTAAAATATCCATAAAGTATCTGGGTTCACCTCTTTTCTGGATGGAGAGTAGGTGAGAGAATTGGGGGCTCTCATGGGGAGTGGGAAGCTGACAAACCTAAACACTTGGAGAACTTGGAAAGGATTAGGTGTCTAGGTACCATGGAAGGTATTTTTGGTAGTACTTCATATTGGGTTCCAGGGGTGGTGAGAGAGAAAGAATGTGTGTACACATTCAGGTATACTTTAAAATGCAGGCTCAAATTAATAATTTATCTTTCTGTTCTAATTAGAAACACAGATATCTTTCTATGAAGATGAAGAGAAATATCCATAGGCCCACACAGACTTGAAGTCATTCCATGAATCTCTGGTTAAGCACCAATAAGAGCTGAACTGAAATATGGAAACTAGAACCAGAAAGAGAATGAACTCGGATGACACTAGTGCGAGTAGAATAGACAGTTACCATTTGTCTGATGAAGATGTAAAAGTGATACAAGAAAACTAGACGGTTAAGATCTACGTTCCAGGTTTGCTTCTATACCCAGTAAAAATCTGTCCACCTCCAACTTTTACTTGAGTTAATAGAATTTCTTGTACAAACTGTACTTTCTTTTGAATATACCTGGATTTGACATTGACAGTCTCTGGTAGGCAAGTTGCTTCACCCTTCTGGGCTTCAGGCTCCCATCTCTAAAATACTAATACTAGTTAATAATAGTACATGATGTATTGGTAGATAGTGGACCTAAGCTATGTTGAAATTAATAAACGTTAACTATATTACCATCATTATTTTCCCTGTTATTATCACTATCTTTAGTTCCCATTGACTCTTGTTATCAGAAATTTCTTTCAAAAAATGAAAGTTCAGGACAAATCAGAAAAATTCTCTCAAATTATAAAGTTTATAAATTGGTATTATTCATATGTTTCCCAAACTAAAAACACTGGCATACTTTTCAATTACTTCTTTATTCCCTTCTGCTTGCAAAGAGGTCACCAAATCCATTGAATCTATCATCAAATGACTCTTGAATCTTGCTACATTTTTCCATCTCTACGCTGGATATCCCATGATGAACATTCCCAGTCTTTAAAAAACAACAAATAAATGACAAAAAAAGAAAAATGAACAAACAAACAAACAAACAAACAAACAAACAAACATAAAACCTCATCCTTGAACTTCTAGCTATCAAACCACATTCCTGGCTACTCTTTACAATAAATGTCCTCAGACTGTCATCTATAATCAATGACTTTGCTATCAACCTTCAAATTTCTCTTGAACAAATGATTCTCACACTCTTCTCTACCATTCCACCAAAATAGTTCTTATTGAGGTCACTTCTCTGATGCTAAACCTAATGGCTGATTTTGAATCTAATCATTCTCAACCCATCTACAACTTTGTCCCAGATGATCACTTTCCGTTTCTCCAAACACTATCTAAACTTGACTTCTGAGACACCATTCTCTAGGGCCACACCTCAATCTCCTGTGCTTGTTGCTACTTCCCTCTCCAACTTCTGAAGGTTTGATTGCTACAATTCTGTGTCCTTGGACCTTTTCGCTTCCCTACCTAGGTGACACTATCATGTTTTAAAATACTACCTATATGTTAATGATTTCTAAATTCCCATTTCCAGCCCAGACCTCACCTCCAGACTTCTATATCCAACTGCTTACTTAACGTCTCCATTTAGGCATCTAATAAGCATCTTAAGCTTAACGTGTCTAAAGCAGAATCGCTGAATTTGCTGCAGACCTACCTACGTGTCTCCAGCAAGTAAATTCTATTCTTCAAATGGAAATTCTAACTTCTCAGGCCAAAAAACTTGGAGCTACCCTTAATTTCTCTTTAACACCTCAATGAAACAATATGTCTGCTTTATATCCAGTCATATCACACTATTTTCAGAATCTGACTACCTGGTTCAAACCACCACCATCATTCACTGGGATTGCACTGACCTCCTAATTTCCCTACTTCTATCATTGAGTCTATATTGTGCATCCAGGAAAATTTTAAGACATGTTACTCCTCTGCTAAAAATGGCTTCCTTTCCCACTCTGACTAAAAGCCAGAGTCCTTATAATGGTCTACAAGGATGAACATAATCTGCCCTTCATACCATATTCTACATCACCCTCTTTTCTCTAGTGACAGGAGGCTATTGGCTATTCCTCAGAATTGCCAAACATGCTCCCATTTCATGGCTTTTGCTTTTAGGTTCCCTTACTATGGCATACTCTCTTCAGACTCTTCGGCAGATTATTTCATGTCTCTGCTAAAAAAATCACTTTTTTCAATAAGCCTTCCCTGTTTCTTTTATAAAACAACAACCTGCTACCCTCCGCCAACCCCAACATTCCTAATACCCCTTATCCTGCCTTATTATTTCCCTGACACTTACACAGTCGGACAATACATGTAGTTGTTTATTTTGATTTATTTATGTTATTCTCCCTCAACTAGAATGTAAGCTTCTGGAGGGCAAGGAATACATTTTGTTCACTCCTGAATTCTCAATATGTAGAAGGGTTGCCATGACTTAAATATTTGTTGAATGAAAAAAGAACTTTAAAATGGTGGAATCAATATTACCACTGCTGTGTTGCAAGCCCTCATCTCTCCCCTTAGTCCAGTGCTCTGACACCCACCAGACTTTTCTCTGTCCCCAGCTCACGTTTTGTACTGTCAGTTACTTTCCTAAAGGTAAATCTGGGTGCATCATTTCCCTTATTCAGCCTTCTACAGCCTTCTAGTGTCTAGAAAACATACTCCGTATTCTTTTGTCAGGCAAGTACAAGCATCTATCTGGCCTAGATTTTCTATATTCCAGCCACACCAAATTCTTCTGCGAATTCTTCTAGTAAACCATAAGCCCTTAAAAAGTAACTGTTATGTCTTCTTGTTCAACCATGAATTCTCTTGTCTTCACAGAGCTCACAGTTCCTTGGATAAGGTAGATGGTCAATAAATGTTGTTGAAAAGTGAACAAATGAATGAATGAAGCCATTCTATCTGACATACGAGTATGATGATTACTACTCTCCCTAGAATGACTTCCTCACATCTCTACTTGGAAATTCTTCCAAATTCCTTAAGATCCAGCTCACATGTCACCTTCTACCTGGGAGTAGCCTGCCCAGACTTCTCTGAGCAGATGTGGTCACTCCCTCTGTTGGGCTTCCTGTTTGTATTTCTCATGTAGCTTTCTTGACTCTTAGCTTCATGACAGCAGGGTCTTTGTTTACCACAACTCTATCCTCAAGGCCTATGTTAATACCTGACACACAGGAGGTGCTCAACAAATTCTAGTTCAATGAGTAATTGTCACCATAGCCTTTCTGCAGACAGATATGATTCCTCCATTATACCATGGCTAACTAGAGGATAGGGACTATGATGTATTTCACCAAAGCCCAATGCTTGCCATAAATATACATTCAATAATTGTTGCCTGCATAGTGAGGTTTTTGTAATAATGTTTCATTTCATTCATACGCTCAGGTGCCACATTATTCTGTACATATTTGCTGTCAAATGTGCTTTCTCCCTTTTTCCAAGTTTCCTCATTAAAATACTTGAAAATGAGTCACAGGTCTTCAAGGACTATCAGCACTCCCCCAAACGACACCTCAAATAGTTAGGCTCTCCTATCACTTAATGTATGCAACATAACACATGCTGCATGCCTGGCTTGTACCTCAGATCAGATTCACAAACTAACCTGACCATACTCTGATGATGCTTAACCTTGTCTTCTTGCGACACTGACTGTTTTACTCTGGCTCAACTGCCAGGAGGTATGATGAAAAGTATATGACGTTGAAAACAGGGGAGACCAGGGAGCTGGCTTCTATCCTGCAAAGCCCAAATTTTCCATCTATCTATTCCAAGCTGAGCTCAAGAAAAGCAAGCAAGCAAATAAACAACAACAAAACCAGTCACATCTCTGCTGGAACCTATGATCAGTTCCACGCCCCCCAACCCCCACCCTTTCCATTTCCATTTATATCCCATGGTTGGGAAGAACAGAAGAAGGCAGCAGGTTTCTGGACCATCAAGAGTAAAATAGAATCCAGGAGCCTAGCTGGGAATATAAAACGCAAGAAACACACGGAATGTAAACTGGAAGAGGACAAGGGAAGGAAGAACATTTCCAAATCCAGTGCTTGATGGGTTCTCACTTTTTCATATAAACAACAGCTTTCTTTGAAATTAGGATCTATAATCATGCTAGAAAACCTTTAATTTAAAAAAACTAGCAAAGAAGAAAAATGTCTAACGATAATTAAAGGATTCAGGCATATACAAAGAATCTCCTACAATACTCACATTTTCTGCAATAAATCTGTATTCATAGAGTTGCTCTAAAGTATTTCAGCCTTTAATTTTATTTTAAATTACAGAACAAAGAAGTTTCAGGCAATAGAAACCCAGCATACAGCCACAGCAAAATAATAATTAAATATACTAAAAACACATGCAGGACACAACTTATCTCCTCCTCCTTCTTTCTGACAGAAATAGCACCTCAGTTCAAGACTAAGAGGCAAGATACTCACTTTCTCAACCTCCCTTGCAGCTAGGGCCAAGGTATGTGACTCATTTTGGCCCTAGGGACCTGCAGAGAAGTCTGCTGGATAAGGACACTGGAGGATAAAGTGTAGAGCTCTGAAAGAAGCTCAACTCTACATTTGACAGGCCTGTTAAGATGTGATGTCTGAAGCTGCTGCAGCCACCTTGATCACCATGAGTGACATCACTGTCACATGAAAGGTGGCAGACATAAAGGATTACAAGAGACTCCGTCCTCACTAACTTCATTGAGCTACTGAGCTACTCCATGGCCCACTTATTATTATGTCAAGAGTAATAATACATCCTTACTGTTTAAGTTCCTTAAAGTTCAGATATTTTGTTACACTAAACAGCCCAAAGCAACCTACCTACTAATGAATCAAACTATAAATTTAGGCCAGATTCTCAAACTGTCAAATTCTAATAAGTAAGGACATTTCATTTGCTGTTAACATATTTATTTTTATCTCAAGATAAACAATGATTTCTACATAGTTTAAACATTACATATGTTTTTATGGGCTTATAGACATAAAACTAAGTGATAGTGTGATGTGTAAATTTACCATGCTCCTGCTAGGATGTACCTATCGAAATAGATTAGGGTTTCCCAAAGTGTTTCTTGGAAGTTTAGTCCCTAAGAATGTTCACACAAAAAATTAGCTTCATAGCCACATAAGTTTAGGAAACCTTTTCAAAGGTTTAAGTACATATTGACATTGAAGACACTGAGAAGCCCAACAGCTCAAAAACAAACAAATTAACTTGTTTCCCCAAAGTTTTCAGATAACATCTATTAACATCTGAAAAATCTGGTTCATGGAATTTATCTAGCTAATCATTAAAGTCCCTCTCAGCCAGCTCCAAAGTTCTATAATTAGAGATACTTGCTAGTTATATCAGCTAGTTGTGCTATTGTTACTAGGATATAGTGCCAGTACATACATCTCTGTTCTACTGGAAGGTTTTTAAGGGCAGATTTTGGATAAGTGGATACCACAATGTTTATTGCCAACACATAAGCACATATATGTACACATTTCACCCTGGACCATGACCTCCCAAATCTCTTATCTTTGTACATAAGGATATTGAAAATCATAGATGGGTCACATTCCACAGACTATTTTGTAAAAGCCCTTTTAATCATCTAGGTTGTATCCCCAACACACTAATTTGTAAATTGTTCCCACTATTTTTTAAGCTCTACATTCTAGTTCTACATATGACACGCTTAATCGTACTATCAACAAACTATGAAATTTTGGGCAGTCACTCCAGCTCTCTAGGACTCATTTTCTCTACCTTTCTAAAACCAAATTCTGATGCTTAAACTTCATTATCTGGCACTGGCAAATTTTTTCAGTTTGTGGCTAGTTAGCTCAACTAACTAGTTTGTACTTCCAATGATGCCAAGTTTGAGAATTAATTCCAGTTTTTCAGATGGCTCAAAAGTTAATAACATTTCAAGGATAAAACTTATTCTTTCCTATTTTTTTAGTAGAAGATTAATTCTATTAAATTTCTTAATAGTGACATGTTAAATGGTTGCTTGGAAAATAGTGAAACAGAATATAAACACTTTCAAATATGCTTTTCTTTAAAAGTGAATGTGTTATGAATACAGAGTTTCAGTTTGGGAAGATAATGCAGTTCTGGAGATGGATGGTGGTGATGAATGCACAACAGTGTGAATGTACATAATGCCATTGATACTCACTTAAAAATGGTCTAAATGGAAAATTCATATTACATAGATTTTACTCAATAAAGCAAGAAGAATATTATTGTGAAAATTATGTTCCATTTCCCCTAGAATCTTAATACATGATAAAATGAAAAGATTTTGCTAAATTCAAAATTTTAATAATTCCTTTAATTTAAAAAAATGCATTCATACAATAATTCATTCAACAAATATTCGCTAAGTACATTAATGGACGTGCTATGTGAACAGAGAAATAAAATGTGTTACTTTTGTTTGCTCTTTTTTGTTTTGTTTTTTTTAAAGTTTATTGGGGTGACAATGGTTAGTAAAATTACATAGATTTCAGGTGTACAATTCTGTATTACATCATCTATAAATCCCATTGCAAGTTCACCACCCAAAATCAGTTCTCCTTCCATCACCATATATTTGATCCCCCTTAACCTCATCTCCCACCCTCCTCCCCCCTTACCATCCTCTGGTAACCACTAAACTATTGTCTGTGTCTATGAGTTTTTGTTTCTCATTTGTTTGTCTTGTTTTTTTTGTTTGTTTTTGGTTTATATACCACATATCAGTGAAATCATATGGTTCTCTGCTTTTTCTGTCTGACTTATTTCGCTTAGCATTATAATCTTAAGATCCATCCATGTTGTCACAAATAGTAATATTTCATCTTTTCTTACCATCGAATAGTATTCCATTGTGTATATATACCACAATTTCCTTATCCGCTCGTTTATCGAAGGACATTTTGGTTGTTTCCATGTCTTGGCCACCATAAATAAAGCTACATTGAACATTGGAGCACACATGTCTTTATGGATAAAAGTTTTCAGATTTTTTTGGGTAGATAACCAGGAGAGGGGTTCCTGGGTCATATGGCAATTCGATTCAGATTTTTTTGAGGAACCTCCACATTAGCTTCCATAGCAGCTGCACCAGTCTGCATTCCCACCAACAGTGTATGAGGTTCCTTTTTCTCCAGAGCCTCTCCAACACTTGTGAATATTTGTCTTGTTGATGATAGCCATTCTGACTGGGGTGAGGTGATATGTCATTGTGGTTTTTATTTGCATTTCCCTGATGATTAGTGATGTTGAGCATTTTTTCATATGTCTATTTGCCATCTGTATGTCCTCTTTGGAGAAATGTCCTCTGCCCATTTTTCAATTGGCTTGTTTGTTTTTTTGTTGTTGAGCTTCATGAGTTCCTTGTATATTTTGGATATTAGCCCCTCATCTGAGGCACTGTTTGCAAAAATCTTCTCCCATTTAGTTGGTTATTATTTTGTCGATGGTTTCTTTTGCTGTGCAAAAGCTTTTAAGTTTGATATAGTCCCATTCAGTTATTTTGGCTTTTACTTCCATTGCCTTTGGAGTCAAATTCATAAAATTCTCTTTGAACCCAACGTCCACAAGTTTAGTAACTATGTTTTCTTCTATGCAGTTTATTGTTCCAGATCTTATGCTTAAGTCTTTGATCCATTTTGAATTTATTTTGGTACATGGTGACAGATAACAGTCCAGTTTCATTCTTTTGCACATGGCTTTCCAATTCTGCTAGCACCATTTATTGAAGAGGCTGTCTTTTCTCCATTATATGTGTTTTGCTTCTTTGTCAAAAATTATCTGTCCACATTTATGTGGTTTTATTTCTGGGTTCTCAATTCTCTTCCATTGGTCTAGGTGTCTGTTTTTCTGCCAATACCATGCTGTTTTGATTATTGTAGCCATGTAGTACAAGCTAAAGTCAGGGAGTGTGATACCTCCAGTATTGTTCTTTTTTCTTAAGATTGCTTTGGCTATTCGGGGTTTTTTGTGGTTCCAAACAAATCTGATGATTTTTTGTTCTATTTCTTTAAAAAATGCCATTGGGATTTTGATGGGGATTGCATTAAATCTGTATATTGCTTTGGGTAATACAGACATTTTAACTATGTTGATTCTTCCAGTCCATGAGCATGGAATGTCTTTCCATTTCTTTGTGTCTTCTTCAATTTCTTTTAAAAATGTCTTATAGTTTTCAGTATATAGGTCTTTCACATCCTTGGTTAAATTTATTCCTAGGTATTTTATTCTTTTTGCTGCAATTGCAAAAGGAATTTTTTTTTATTTCTTTTTCTGAGATTTCATTGTTACTAATAGAAATGCAATGGACTTTTGTACGTTGATTTTGTGGCTGGCAACTTTACTGTATTCATTGATTGTTTCTAATAGCTTTTTGGTGGAGTGTTTAGGGTTTTCTATATATAGCATCATGTCATCTGCAAAGAGTGACAATTTAACTTCTTCATTCCCAATTTGGATGCCTTTTATTTATTTCTGTTGCCTGATTGCTCTGGCAAGGACTACTTTTGTTTCTAATCTGAGGTTTTTTTCCCATGGAAACCTTAAAATATTGGAAGAAATATATTCATTTTATCTCAAATAGCATCAGAAAGAACCAATATTAATTACACAGCCTTGGGCATGTTACATAACCATTCTAAACACCATATTTCCTACTGGTGAAATGGACATTACAAAATCTTCCATAAATGTTGCTATAAGGATTATAGAAGACACAGAAGGAAAATACTCATGCCTGACACTTGGTAAACATTCAATAAACATTACTTGTAACTAATACTATTATTACTACTCTGCTTTTTAATTATTTTGATTTTTATTTTATTGTGATAAGAACACTTAGCATATTTACCCTCTTAACAGATTTTTTTCAGTGTACAACACGATATCACTCACTATAGGCACAATGTTTCAAAACAGATCTCTAGAAGATATTCATCAGACATTACTGAAACTTTATACCCACTGATTAGCAACTCTCCCATTTCTCCCTACCCCCTGATCTTGGAAACCACTACTTGACGATTTCAGTTACCTTATATAATTGGAATCATGCAGTAGTTTTCCTTCTGTGACTAGCATATTTCACTCAGCGTATGTGTAATATCCTTAAGGTTCATCCATGTTGTTGCATGTTGAAGGATTTCCTCCTTTCTAAAAGATGAATAATTATCTATCTCTCATATTTCTTTACTCATTCATCCACTGAGGGACATCTAGGTTGTTTCTACATCCTTGCTTCGTGAATAGTGCTGCAATGAACATGGAAGAGCTAATATCTCTTTGAGATCCTGATTTCAATTATTTTGGTTAAATACCTGGAAGTGGGATTGGTGGATCTTATGATACCTCTATTTTAGTTTTTGAGGAACCTCCATACTGTTTTCCATAGGAACTACACCTGTTTGCATCCCAACCAATGGTATAAAAGGGCTCCAATTTCTCTACATACTTGCCAACACTTACCTACTTTTTTAATATAATAATCATCCTAACAGGTGTGAGGTGACAATTCATTATCGTTTTGATTTGCATTTCACTGATGATTAGTGATTTTAATCATCTTTTTCATATACCTGTTTATTATTTGTATATCTTCTTTAGAGAAATGTCTACTTAAGTCCTTTATCCTTTTTTTAATTGAGTTGTTAAGTGTTTTTTTGTTTGTTTTTTGTTTTGCTTTTGAGTTGTAGGAGTTCCTTGTGTATTTTGGAAATTTACCCCTTATTTGATTTATGGTTTGAAAATATTTTCCTCTTCCACAGGTTGACAACAATCAACAATCATTCTGTTGATTGCTTCGTTTGTTGTACAGAAATTTTTTAGTTTTATGTGGTCCCATTTGTCTACTTATATTTTTGTTGCCTATGGCTTTTGAATCATATCCAGGAATTCATTGCTAAAACAAATATCATGAAGCTTTTCTTCTATGTTTCCTTCTAGGAGTTTTATAGTTTTGAGTCTTACATTTAAGTCTTTAATCCACTTTGATTTGATTTTTGTGTGTGGTTTCACAAAGGACCACTATACCCAAAATGATTTTGAAGAAGAAAATCATTTTGAAGAAGAAAGGACAAAACTGGAGACATCATTGTTTCTGATTTCAAAAATATTACAAAGCTACAATAATTTAAAAAGTGTGGTACTGGCATAAAGACAAACATATATACCAATGGAACAGAATAGAGAACACAGAAATAAGCCTTTGTGTGTATGGTCAAATGATCTTAAACAAGGGTGCCAGACCATACAACGGAGAAAGGATCTTCTCTTCAACAAATGGTATTGGGAGAACTGAATATCCACATGCAAAAGAATAACACTGACTCCTTACCTTTCACCACACACAAAAATCAACTCAAAGTGAATTAAAAAGACTTAAACATAAGACCTGAAACTGTAAAATGTCTAGAAGAATTCACCACTTACAAAACTGAATCTACAGAGATCATTTAATATGTCATTAGTTCCATGAGGATAGGGACCATATTTATTATTCCTGTACTTCACAAAACTTAGAAGTGTGTCAACAGCATCATAAGTATTTATAGAGAATTGGTTAATAAACAATTCCTAAGAAATTAATATAGGTTCAAACTGAACCACTAGAGGTGGCCGGTTAGCTCAGTTGGTTAGAGCATGGTACTGGTAACACCAAGGTTGCCAGTTCGATCCCAGCATGGACCACTGTGAGCTGCACCCTCCTAAAACAAAACAAAACAAAACAAAACAAAACAAAACAAAACAAAACAAAAAATCCCTGAACCACCAGACTTTAATGAAGTAACAGCTAGTGAGACTCCCGAATCATCTACCTAGTTACAGAAAAAAAATGTAGTGAAGACTGTGCTCCTTTCTTTTCATATTTAATACACTATTTCACCTCTACAAATAATAGAGAATCATAGTATTTGTATTTCAGAGAAAATACCTCATAAACCTCAATTCCAGAGGTTTTAATAATGATAGCACCATCTCATCACTTTCACATTATAAGTGAATGTAATTCCTTTTTTAAATGCCTCCCTCAAATTTTATGTTGACTCTAATAAAAAGAATGATTGCTGGTCAAGTTAGCCTCTTGAAAATCATTAGCTGTTTTTCAAAGTACCTGGGAGATCTTTAATTAATGTGTTGGACCACATCACAACAAATCAGTAAACACTGATTAAGAAACACTTTAGATATGGCTTGGAAGTTTTTCACCTGTCTTTAAGAATCTTTGGGATTCCTACAGGGCACCATGTCTCTAACATCCACCTAATTATCCTCCCTCCTCAGCTTACACTTGTAGCAGCAAAATTTATACAAATGTCCCAGCTCCACCAACAAATATATAAGACAACAAGAGAACCAAGACTATTCAAATTTAGTAGAATAAAAATTGTTAACGAGACTGGGCTACTCGGTTACAGATATAATGAAACAGGTAGCAGCCATGGCCATCTCCTGAACTTCTACCCCCACCCACCACTGGAAATATGTTTGCTGGTTAATTTGTCAGTATTGTCCTCAAACAAAGAGCCCCTTTTTATTGGCAGGTGCAGACAAAGCTTGAAAAGCTACACAAAATGGACTCAATAAAAAAAGAGAGATGGCCTTGCTGAGAAGGTAGTTCTTTCTGATTTTCTGTAATAGACTTCACTTTGCCATGAAATTAAATTTATAGTATATCTGCTAGACTCTGGGACTCCAGCAACGCTGTGCTATTCCCTGACTTGACATTAAAACAGGCATTTTCATGGGGAGGCCATTTCAAGCCAAATAACTGGTTATGTGAACCGTTTACAGAAAGCCTTTATTTAAAAAGAAAGTGGATAGGCGCTGCCATTTCCAGAAACTGTTAGTATACAGGCACACATTCAAATTTTGTTTTCTTTTGAAAATACTCCTAAAAAGACAGATGTAACATTAGACAATGGGATGCGTTTGGGCCTACTATTGCACCTCTGTGTTTATTATTCTGACTCATAATCTAGCATTTCTCAGGTGGCAGGCTGCAAATGGAACAGCAAAACTCTATTTCCATAGCAAGTGATCCCATCATAATAATAATCCAGCCTGTGATTTTAGCTCTGGAGTGGGTATTGCATCAGGTGATGTGGAGTGCTGAACTTAATCCACTAAGGGAACTACATCAAGAAAGTATTCACTCTTGAGTCTCAGAAAATACTTAGCCTACATATGTGGCACTGCAGTCAAATGACTGATTATGGACCTACTGAGTTTGGAGCTTGTACTGTGGCTTCAATTTCCATTTATGCAACCAATTTAGAAATTAAAATAGCCACTATGGAAAACAGTATAGAGTAACCTCAAAAAATTGAAAATGGAACTACCTTATGACCCAGCAATTCCATTCCTGGGTATCTAGCCAAAGAAATCCAAAACACTAATTTGAAAAAATATATGCACTCCTATGTTTACTGCAGCACTATTCACAATAGCCAAGATATGGAAACAACCAAAATGCCCATCAATAAACAATTGGATAAAGAAACTGTGGTACATTTATACAATGGAGTATTACGCAGCCATAAAGAAGAAAGAAATCTTACCATTTGCAACGACATGGATGGACCTAGAGAACATTATGCTAAGTGAAATAAGTCAGGCTGAGAAAGACAAATACCATGTGCTCTCAGTTATACGTGGAATCTAAAGAAAAGATTAAACAAACAAACCAGAAATAGACTCAGAGATATAGGGGGGAAAAAAACTGATGGTTGCTAGATGGGAGGGTGGTGGGGCTGAAGGAGAAAGTAAAGGAATTAGAAAGTACAAATTAGTAGTCGTAATATTGCCACAGGGATATGAAATGCAGTTTCAGGAATATAATCAATAATGTTGTAAAGATCATATAAGGTGCCAGATGGGCACTGGACTAATCAGGGGGATCACTTCATAGACTGTGTAGGTGCCTGACCACTGAGCTATATACCTGAAGCTGCAGCTGAATAATATTGAATGTCAACAATAATTTAATATATATAGTCATAGGATGTGGAGTACAGCATAGGAAATAGAGTCAATGGAATTGTAACAGCTGTATATGATGTCAGAGGGATAGTAGATTGGGGGGTTATCACTGTGTGAGGGGTGTAAATGTCTAACTATTATATTGCTTTGTACACCTGAAACTAAAGAAAAATAATAATAATAAAAAAGTTAAAACAAATAGAAGAATTAATAAGTCCAACAAATTTAAAGGGAACATTTTGCGGGTCAGGTTGGGGAAAGATGGGAGGAGCACTTATCGCACACTTGATATTATGTAATTATCAAAATAACTCTAGGGCTTCTTTAAATATCGTGAGTGACGACATCAGGAGGTTCAAAATATAAGAAGGATGGTAAAAAATAGATTATTAAAGATCAATTAAACTTTCAAAAAGCCGGCAATTTCCCATGCATGGCTCTTGGAGACCATCTGGTTCAAATTCTCATTGATAAATGACAAGGCTAAGGCTCAAATGAGTGACTTGTCCAGTGACAAGCCTATACCAGGGACCCTCACCTCAATCATCTTCCCACCAGGACAAGCAGCTTCTGAAACAGGCAATAATAATAATACTCAGAGTCAAGCCTTTTCAGGGTCTGGTACTTTAATCAAGCTAATTCCTGATACTGTTTTTTAAGCAGAATTGCTTTTTGTTCTGAAGCTTAATGTCACACAAGCACCACACCCTAACATTTATTTACATGCTCTACATCATGTGATAATACAAGAAAACTAAAAGAACATCTTAGAATATAGCCAGCTTAATAGCACGAAAGCAATAATTAACACAATTCCTCTAGGCAAGAAGTGGGTAAAGAGAAGACAAATGAAAGGCAGCCACAGCAAACTGTTTTTATAAGATTAACCAAGGCAGGGTCTTCACAGCAGGAAGAAAGCCTTTACGGCTCACCAACGCACAACCTGGACACTGGGATGGGTGACAAAATTACAGTTGGTTGGGTACTGGCCAAGTCATCTGGCATGCAGACATAATGAATGGACCTGCTCTCCTGAGAAGAAACTTTGGAGCAAACTTTGACAAAGACACATGGAATGTAGTAGCTGGAAACTATTTTATTGTGGCTTGAGTTTATTACTTCATTCTACATGTGAGAAAACTGAGGCCCCGAAATGCTAAGTGGTTTCCTTGAGTTCATTGTTCAGACAATTTCCTTTTTACAGAGCAAGTCTAAGGACAAGACCCTCTTTATTTAAATAAAGAACAAAGGAACTACTCAGAAGTAAAATTTTGATAAATATTTGACGTGGAAAAGAATATTTAACTCTGACTAGCTGATCTGAGTCCATGTTTGAGCATTGTATATTTGAATCTCTGTTTCTTCTTCTGTAAAATGGGGGTAAAATTTTTTCATATAATTTTGAGGATAAATGATGGATTGCATTTGAAAATATTTTGAAACCTGAAAGTGATGCACAAACACAATTTTTATTACCTAATCCCTTCTGGGAGAATCCATTCTTAAAGTCATATATAATGTTGTTTATGGCAAGAATGACAAGGCATAATGAAGGGCATAAAGTATAAAAGCATGCTCGTGGCTTTGGGAATACTGTCATTTGGTGCAGTTGCATGAATTTCTAGCAAAAAGGATCTACTGCAGGGATTTGCAAACATTTACAGGTACCCAGCCTCTCCTGAGTGTTTAATAAATCCTCTGGATAATATTCCCAGAAAAATGCCTAAAACATGCACATAAACACAGGACTTCACAGAAAATTCCAAGTATTTTCAAAAAAGCCCAAGTTAAGAACATTGTACAAAGCAAAACTCTCTGTGAAAAGAGAATCATTTGCACAATTTGGAAGTCCTTTCTTTTTTTCTTTTGTTTATAAGATAATGCATGCCAAACCATAAATCAAGTACCATTCTAAAAGTAACACTGAATTCAGGTCTCAAATACTAAATTACCTCCACCTACATAACATGAGAGGAATAATGGAATGGGTTTGATTATTCCAGATCGATTTAACAAAACAGACCATATGAATCTTTGTAAACTTCTGAACTAGAAATCATAGATCAAAGCATAAAGAGATGTAACTATAATTAAAAGGAATCAACGTAACTGAAAGCTTTTTGAAAATTCTGAAACGTTGAACGTAATGCATTAGTTAATATTAATACAAGCTAAAATTCAGAGTTTGTTTGGTTGAATAGACAAACACCAAATTAACTTATTTCTGAAAGCATGTGAATTGCATTACTGTTTATAAATTGTAGTTATACATTCAAATGCATATTCTGATGTGTGCATGGATAATCTAGGATTGACTGATCCTTTACCACTTATTTCTTTCTAAAACCACCTTGTAGCTGAGTTCCAATTATTGCCATACTTACTATAACTGAATGCCTCAGAACAGTTACCTCACATAAGAAGGCAATTTGTAAGATCTCTTCAATATCTACTTGAAGAGTCTTTTATTATGATGATAAAGGGCCTCGAAACTGCATCATCTGATGAACAGCTCAAAGAACTCTACTCATCTAATTCTATTGTACCTCTATTAGCACTTCTTCCTCTACTCAAATTATTTGTTTATATGTCTGTCTACCCATCTCGACTGTGAGATTTCCAGAAAACGGGCTGTGTTTCATTCATTTTTGTATTCATATATCGGAACATAGAACCTAATATATGGTTGGTGCTCAATAAATTTTATAACAGAAGGAAGAAAGGTAGTCAAACAGTTGATTAGTTACAAGGAGGGAGATTTTAAGAATACTAAAAATCCGCTGCATCATAAGAGAAGTCCAGGCAATCCTCCTGTATTTGGTCAATAGCTGCACAACAAAGATGGTATAGATAGGAAGTCCGGTTTAGGCACAGTGTTATGTGAGAAGACTCTCTTGGAATATACAGCTCCTTAGTTCTATAATTTGGACAAACACTATGTGTTGACAGTATATTACATCTCCCTCCTCGCGTCTCACACTGAGGTATTCTAAATCTTTTTTGTATGTTATTCTTTACATCTTCCTAAGTTGTTTATTCTTCCACAAATTAGTTTTTAATACCTCAAAAGAAAATAAAAGATAAAGCATTCCCAAACTAAATAAGGTTTTAAAAAAGTATAATAATGCGAGTCTATATCCAACTATGAGAAATGAACACTTGTTGAATACATAATTGTGAAAAAAATCGCTGTCCTCCATGCCTGATTTGATTTCTTGATAATACAAACAATGTAAATGTGCTTGGTATCAATTGGAAAACCTCAACAGATATTAAATTTACAGCCTGCAAACTTGACTTTACCTAGAAAGAATTTTTTTAACTGCCCTTTGTTGCTCATATTCATCCAAGAATTAAAAGCTTTGAGAAGTTTAGATAAATGAAGCATTATCCCACTGATGTAGTACATGGAACATTGGACTAGAAGCTAAAACATAAACCTTTCCATAAAAATATTCTGTTTGAATTTTAAACTAGACATACTCTTAACTTAGACCTTTCTACTTCAATCCGTCGTATGTGAACAGAGAAATACGTACAGCAGTTAAATCTGGAGCAGAGTGGTGGGGGGGAAGGCCTGAACAAAAGCACAGAAATTAAAACAAAGATGGGGAGCAAGGCAAATTCCTGTTTCATAAAACAGAGTCCAGAAGTTCCAAACAAGTGGGTGCATACAGCACTCTTTTTGACTCTGTGAGAGGAAAAGAGCAACAGCTAAGGGATTGTCACCTGGAAGAACCAGAATAAGAGAGCAGTGAATCAGTAGCCTCCTACAAATGAATGGCCCAGGAAAATTGGTATAGGTCCCAAGAGGTGAATTATAACACAGAGGACCAGGCTGACAATAAGTTTAAGTCAGATCTGGACGCGCATAAGAGCACACTCATTGGCTCTCTGCCCCGTTTCCTGCGTTGAGCTAGATAGATGTCGAGCGTAATCTGTATCAGTCCTGTAGATGGATCCTGTTCTCTACCAAAGGGGCAGGGAAGATACTATAGTCAACTCAAATCTGACATATGATACAGGCTTCACATATGGTCAGGGAAGAGCACAGTGTGTTCTCTCCTGCCGACTTGGGGCTCAGGGGGTAGCTAGTGGGGTATAAGGTGGCACTTAAAAGGATCTCAAATTCACACTACCAGTCAGGATGATATTCAAAATATTCCACTACTAGAACAGCACAAACATCCAACCAGTCAGAACCGACACTCCAAAATCTGGACACCAACTATGAAAGACGGTACCAGGGCACAGTTCATATCTTCGGAATGTCAGCCCAGCATCAGCTCATGAACACTCTTAGGATGAATAAGGCCTCCCTTCCTAGGACTCAAAGGCTGCCAAAAGGCCTACTATTTCCTGGGTTTCTTTTACATTTCCTGAGGTCCCTTGAAGTTTGTTTTATCCTGTGTTAGGGAAGGAAGTCAGGCAGATCATACACGGTAGGTGGAAAATAAGGTATTTGTGCCCAAGTTTTGAAAATGTATAGAACTATACATATAATAGAATAAATATGAAAAAGAGTAAATGTAACACAAAGAGACATATAGAAGCATTATTAGAATAACTATGGAAGTGGGGGAAGGAAATTGACAGTTATTTGGTGGTTATTTGATTTGTCTATTTTATTTATGTATTTATTTATTGATTGATTGATTTTTGTTGGACTGGCCTTTCTGTTAGTGAATCTGTAAGGGCAGAACTATATTTATTTCCCTTAAGACTCATTGCATCCCTAGTGCTCAGAACATGGTAAAAAGCTCAATAATATTTTTACTCTTTCAGTTTTTAACCAGTACACACACACACACACACACACACACACACCATACATTTTGAAGAAATTCTATTTCTGGCAGTATGACAGATTAAATACTTTGCTCAACCCTTCTACTGGAAACAACAAAAATCCGAATAAACCATTTTAAAAACTCACTAAATGCACTGATGAGCTAGCAAGAAAAGAAGGTGTAATCATAAGAAGTAAAAAATAAAGTGAAAGTAGGAGCCCAGAGAATAAAGACAGTTTTACGAAACCTAGTGAAATTGAAATCCGTTTTGCAGATTTCTTAGGACATATGTAAAAAGGAAGAAAATGCAGGATCTGTTCAAGAACCAGAATCTTATAGAAGTACCCCATAGCCTTTATAACATTGGTCTCCAAAGGTAACCTAGATAAAGGTAACCTAGAAATATTCCTTCACTATTTCCCACTAGGAAATCATGTCTTAACATTTGAAACTCAGGTCTATGTGTAGGAAAAATATATTTCCCCCAAGAATTTGCAATCACTAGCCAGCCATCTTGGTTCTGTAACCATAATTCTCAATAACTAGTAAATTAAAACAAAACAAATTAACCATCAAGTCAAGGATTAAGTTTAAACAAATGCTAGGTTGATAGTACCCACAAATATCTAAAAGAAAAAGTAAATATACTCCGAAGGTTAAGCTTCAATCCAGATTTCAAAGAATTCTCAGTCTCAAAGAATATGAGCATTCAGGTTTTTAAAAAATCATAATAATTACAAATACACAAAGAAAAAATGACATTTAAAGAGATGGCCAGCAGGAAGAGAGAGAAAGAGAGAGAAAGAGAGAGACAGAGAAAGAGAGAGAGAGAGAGAGAGAGAGAGAGAAAGAGAGAGAGAGAGAGAGCTCAAAGTTATAAGTATAAATACTTTAGATTTGGAATTATCAGACACAAAAAGAAACAAGGACTAGAAATTAAAAGTCTATTAATTGAAGTTAGAAACTCATTGGTTAGGTATAATAGCAGATTCAACATAAACAGGGAAATATTTATCGGAATACATAATAGAAAAACATAACCTAGAATGTATTACACAGAAATTATCAGATAAAGAATATAAAAAGTTAAGAGACAGAGGATAAAGAGAATATGTCTTAAACACATGTCATCAGAGACCCAGAAGGAGATAAGAAAGGGAATGAGAGAAAGGTAATATTGGATCAGATAATAATAGAGCATTTTCCAAAGCTAGAAAGACACCAAGTTACAGACCCAGGAAACCCAACAAATCCCAAACTGTACATATGATAAGAAACTCAGATCTATACAAAGAGAATGTCAAAGCAAAAATAATATCTTAAACATAGGCAGAGAATAAAGATAGATCACCTTCAAAGGAACAAGAATTGGACTGAAAATTGACTTCTTCACAATAAAAATGGAAACTAGAAGTGTGTGTAATAATGTAGTAGCCAGAAATCTAATATTCTGTGCCCCTGGCAGACATACACCTTCTCCCAGCTAATCAATCAAGCACTGCTGTGAATTGTGAATTACATTTTTGCAAATGTGATTAAAATTCCAAATCAGTTGACCTTAAGATAGGGGGGTTATCCAGGTCTGTCCCACCTAATGACACAGACCTTTTAAATCTGGTCTAGATAGGGAATGAAAGACAGGGGACGTCAAAGATTTGAAGCATGAGATTCCAAATGCTGTAGCTGGTTTAAAGGTGGAGAAAAACATATGACAAGGACTATGATTAGCTTCTAAGCACTGAATAGCCTCCAACAGACAGCCTGCAGGAAAATGGAGAGAAAGAGGACCTCAGTCCTACAACCATAAGGAACTGAATTCTACCAACAACAAAAATGAACTTTGCAGCAGAATTTTCCCCAGAGTATTCAGAAGAAAAGTTGGACTAGTCAATACCTGATTTCAGCCTTCACATATCCTGATTGGAGGAACCAGCTGTATCATGCCAGACTTTGACCTACAGAACTGAAGCTAGTAAATGTTTGTTGTCAAGCTGTGTGGTAATTTGTTACACAGCAATAGAAAACTAACACGGATGATAATGTCAATGTGCTATGACAAAATTAATATAAACCTAGAAT
The DNA here is from genome assembly GCF_964194185.1 of Rhinolophus hipposideros. Taxonomy (NCBI): domain Eukaryota; kingdom Metazoa; phylum Chordata; class Mammalia; order Chiroptera; family Rhinolophidae; genus Rhinolophus; species Rhinolophus hipposideros. Next base: position 60,248,030 of record NC_138059.1, read on the forward strand.
TTTGCAACCAGCAAAAATATATTTCAAAAATTAGGAAAAAAATGGTCATTTTTTTACACAGAAAGATATCCCTGAAAGAGCATTTAATGAACAAAACCTTGTTAATAGAAATTATAAAAGATATGCTTTCCACCTATAGATGGAAAGAGACACAGATGGTGGTGTGAGATGCAAAAAGTAACAAAGAGCAAATAAAGTGGTAAATTTGTAAATATATTTAAAGTGATATTAACTATAAAAAATAAAATAATGGAATTAAAAATTATATAATTAAAATGTATAACATTAGTATATGTCAAAAAAGTGATATAATAAAAGAGCCAGTATTTTTATAATTTGATTTAAAAAATAAATATAAAATTTCTAAGGGAAATCTTTTAAATAATCCTATTTGTATTTTTAACTTAGAATTAATAACAGAGGAGAAATTTTGGATAAGAAAAGAAGAATAAATTTAAAAGAAGGCAAAACAAAAGGAAAAAAGATAAAGAGCAAATTGAAAGTAAAAGAAAAATGGTAGAAAAAATATTAATACAAAAAAACAGACTAAATATCTTGATTAAAGGATGAGGACGGTAAGAGTGAATTTCTGAAAATTCAGCCACATCTTATTTTCAAGACACACATCTAAAATATGGAGTTACAGAAAGGTTGAAAGTAAATTGTTGATAAAATGATTACTTATCAAAAGAAAGCAAGTAAGTCTATTCTAATAACAATGAAATCGAGTTAAAACAGAAAGTATTACCAGCGATAAAAAATGATCAGAGAAAAAAAAATCATCAGCAAATAATGATAAAAGTTATTTCATAAGAAGATACAATAATTCTGAACTTCCATTACCAACTAAAATAACATTAAACTAATAAAGTAAAAATTATCATAATTATGGTAAATGGACAAACCCACTGTCATACTGAAAGATTTTACTACAATTTTTTTAAGTAGCTAGTTGCTCAAAGGGAGAAAACATCAAGAAAGATATAAAAGTTCTGAATGAAATAATTAACACTCTTTATCTACTGGCCATATAGAGAACCTGTATTCTAAAACTAGAGAATGTATAGTTTAATCTTATATGTCACAGTTATGAAAGCTGGTCACAAGCTGGGACATAAAACGTTCTTAAAGCATTTCAAAAAATTAGTATACAAACCAGATTCTCCCACTACAGAGCAAATACATTAGAAATTAATAGCCAAAGTTAACTATAAAAATTTATGAGCAAAAAAAATAATAAAATGAAACTAAAGCACAAAATGGAGATATTAAAAAATGCATCGTTATGATGCTGGGTTTATTCCATCAATGAAAAGTTATTTAATATTAGAAATGTCAATGATATAATGGATTATATTAATGGATTAATGATGGCAATGTATATGTTCACCTCAACAGATGCAGAAAAAGCTTTCGATAAAATTTAACATCCATTTCATGACAAAATACTCACACAAAAAAATCCTTGAGAATAAAAGGAAACTTCCTTCGTTTGATAAACATTATCTACACAAAACTTGCATTCAATATTATACCTAATAGTAAAACCTAAGTGGTGAAGATCTAGAACAGGTAAAAGATACCCACTTATACCACTCTATTCAACAACACACTGCAAATCCTAAACAGTGCAGTAAGGCAAGAAAAGAAATGAAATATATAAGAATTAGAAAGAAATAACCAAGACTGTCTTTTTTGTTACATACAGATTATATGATTTGCTCGAAAACTATTTAGCATTAATGAAAAGAATTCAGTCAACCTAGATTAAAAAAAAAAGTCAATATACAAAAGTCACTGGCATTTGTATATTTCAGAATCATGTAACTAAAAAACGTAATTTTTAATAATGCATCAGTTACAATAGTATCAAAATCATGAAGTATCAAGAAAGATGTTTAATAAAATCTGTGCAATAAATTCTTGGAGAATTTTTAAAAATATTTTTATAAGCATTAAAAAAGACTTAAGTAATTAAAGAAATACACATCGTGTTCAGTTTTTGGAAGCGTATAATCTAAGGAGACTCTCTAAATTGATTTATAAATTCAGCGGTATTTTCCATATTTTTGTTGATTTTTTTACTAACATGGACCTTTAACTCAATACACAAAAATCAATTTCAGGCACATTGAAGATTTAAGTGTAATAAACAAGGCAATAAAGCTTATAGAAAGCAATATAAGAAATCAACTTCATGACCTCATAGTAAAGAATAATTTCTAAAACAAGAGAACAGAATCCAAGCCATAAATGGAATGATTGGTTAATTTGACTACATTAAAATTGAAAAGTTGTGTCTTTAAGACAATGTGAAAAAGTCAACATATAAGCCACAACATGAGATAAAAATACATAAACAATTTTTGGTCAGCCACTAGCAGTCCATAGGGCACCTTCGGTCAAATTAGTAAAGGCATCGTTACTCAAATCGTTTGTGAATATAGTTTTGTACAACCTGAACAACCTCCATAGGCAGCATCGCTGACTTCATATCTCACATCCCCAGGTTTCTAGCTGTTCATGTGTGCACTCACACTCTTGACTTACTCCAGATTCGGGGCACACGGACCTGTAACACACACACTTCAATGGCCTTTTTGGACCTCTTAGATGAGGCCACCATTTTAGGCAGAGGTAGGAACTGTTTACATCTCTGTGGATACCTCTCCAAAATGTTTTATCAAAAACATTGAAAATCTAGACATAGCTTAGTAACTACACATAAAAATAAGTGGTGTACATGGTGGAGCTTTTACTGTATATTAGGCATTGTGTTGAAATCTCTTCATATTCAAGGATAAAAAATGTGAGACATTAAGTCAAGAAATGTAAAATAGGGTTGAAACAGAAACCCAGGCTCCATCTCACCAGTGTTTCACTTTTCAAAATTATGCGGTCCGTAAAAATTCTATTTGGCTTAGAAAGTGTGAACATTTCTTTCTATTCAACATCCCCATTACTTTTTGTGGGAAAAGTAACTTTTCCACTATATACTTGGGATTCAAAAGCCTATTTGAATTTGTTTAATCCGTGTCCATCCTAAATCTTGTGTTATGAGACAAAAAAATTACTACAGAATGGTGCTTCAAGTGCTGAGAATATGAAAGTCATCAATCAATCCAAAAGATACGAGATCCAAGTACAAGTGAATGGGAAAATATGGCAAATATGGCTGAGCTTTTACCAAAATAAACCCAAGAGAAAGCAAAAGGGGAATAATCCTAGATGTTTCAGCATTGGGAGAAATTTATAAAAATCATCTATTTATAACCTAGTACCCAAAATCCACTCATCATCTATTTCCTCACCTAGAACAGAAACTTTATTATTGTGGTCACCTGTGCAAAGAATAGTCCTGACACTTAGTAGGTGCTCAGCGGTAAATACGTATTGAATGAACGAATAAACAAATAGATTTTATTTTCTAATAGGTTTTTTTTTTAATAGGTTTACTTACTGGTCTTTATTTGTCATCCTTTTATTTATACTAGGCTATGAGTGCATTAACTAAGGTTTCTTAGAGCTGCCAAATTTTCTCCCTTAATTTTTGTTTTGGAGTATCTTTTCCTGCCCCCCCACCCCACCCCACTTAGAGCACATTTGTATATAAAATTTCAGAGAGCTTAAAAAAGTTTAATATCAATCCAAACGCATAGTCATGGCCATCACTACATTACTCTTTTTCAAATAAAACTAGTATAATTTAATATATCATATTTCATTAATAGCATCTTAAATACATTTCTCTTTTAGAATTCACTTGTTTGATCTCTTGTTCTTAATGGTTTTACTGAGCAAGCCAAACCTGTACCAAGTTTCATCCAAGTTTCATCTTGGAAAGACAAATCATAACTTTTAAACACTTTCAAAGGAGCCAGACTAGTGTATCTGAAAGTGGACCACGTAACATCTAGCTTGCTTTATTTTTTTAATTGCTATTATTGTGAGTTAAGTGTTATTCTCAAGTGTTAAGCTGTTTGCCAAGAACTGAATAGGAGGAGAAAAAAAAACAAAACAATAGCAAGAGCCTCCTAGAAAAAGAACAGAGGAGAAAATTAACAAAAAAGGAAATCAAAACTAAGAAATATTATGAAACCATAAATGTTGCATTACTATGAGTCAAAGTTTAAAAAACACAAAAAACAAACAGTGACTACTTCAGACTTCAGTAGATAAATGCATAGCAGAATCCTATTCTGGCGGACCCGAAATATGGGGTAAGTAATTAACCTTCAGGTTGTCAGAATTGATAAGCAGTCATCAGCATTGTGTCTCCAGTGCTACAAACCCCAAAGGAAAACATAATTCCTGTCGCTGTCACTCTCATTTGTGGACCCAAATCACACAGAAAAAAGTTTTTCTGCTCTTTTTCGATGCAGAATGTTGCCTCAAAAATTGATTTTTTGTAGAATAATAAGCCAGATGAAATGTCTTCTGAATGATAACATTTCAGAGTCCAGATTTAGTTATCACATCATTGCATACTGAAATCCAGCTCATATATTTTACAGACCAGTTGAGACATTTTCTATATTCTTGTGGTTGGTTGACATATATTCAAAATAATTATCATGCAATTCTTAGGAATACCAATCTGATAACTGACCTACAGCATATAGGAGTAAAGAATTTTAAACATCAACTCACACCATATGTATTTCCCAGCTTCAAGTGATAAAAAAAAAAAAAAAAAATTTGAATCCCCAAATTATCTTTATAAACTTGTTCTCCACCCTGGGTATACAGAGGGCTGAATAAATGAAATCCCACTACTTAATAGGAATAAATCATCAGTTGTCTGGGCAAGAAATATAAAACATTTATATTGTTTTGCTAATATGCACATTCAAACTATAAGGTGAACATTTTCCTATATAAACGTCATGAATTTTCTTAGTGCTCATTTTCTTCATTTTAACTAACTTTTTGATCCAATCGTGATCCTTTTGTATGCATGCATATAAACACGCTACTATTAGTTCCATTAAGATTACTATGTATTACAATCCTTATGGCTTTGTCTTACCCATTAATGTATTCCTAGTGATTAAGCTACAATAAATCAGCATGAAAAAGCTTTACTTCTTAGGACAAGTGTGTCTACCTTACAGAATCAATAATGTATTTATTAGTATGTCTAACAGACTTTCCGCCTAAGTATGGGTTCTAGTACCTCTTTTCAAAAGGGGCATATGAAGTTTGTTTATTAATTTTTCATTAAAATATTTAAGTCCAGCCCTGCTTCTTTTAGTTGCATTCCCATTGTAAGACACTTCAGAAACAATGACCCCACCAAAGTATATAGAACCGCAATAAGAAGTAAAGGTTTAGTAATAAGTCCAATATGGAAATTTTTTTAGGATTTTAGATAACAGGCTACATTTTAAAATTTTTATTTCCTCTTTGGAAGATAACAAGAGCCACATATTTGATTCAAAAAATGATTTGAGGGTAAGAAAAGGCTTGTTTTATCTTGCCCAGTAATAGATTTTTTTTCTTTTGCTGAATTCTCTGCGTGAATAACAAGAGTGGCAGCCATTTTCTCCCAGCTCAACATCAAAACCCCTTTCATCTGCTGTCTAAATGCAAACAAAGCAAACCTTCCACCAGGCCTTTCTTTCCAGATAAATTAAAACTCTCATGTCCTGGGGCCTAAATCAAGCTTACAGGCCTTCCCTAGATAAATCCTCTCTCAACCTGAAATCTTCTTGCCCACACGTGCTCCTTGTAAGATAATTTTGCAGTAGCTAATCAATAATGCAACAGTAAATTGCATTTAAATAAACATTAGCAGCCCCACTTAATGAATAAAACCTCATCTGCAATTTGTCAAAGTCAGAAATACTGGACTCCTTTGATATTCATTGGAATATTGGAAATTGGAGCTTTGACAGGTTTTATGTACATTGAAATTACCATTGTGTGTGTGTGTGTGTGTGTGTGTGTGCACGCGCACTAAAAAAAGGCTTGTTTTTATACATTCTGGACTGAATATAGTGGAACATACAGCAGGTTTCTAGACTGAAATTCATATGTCTGCTACCACCCTGTTTAAAAATATATTGAGATTAATCCTGCTTTCCATTGCAAATTATGAGGCAACCAAGTTGTATGTTCCTCATTTGAATTTTCTGACTTTAGATGAAAAAAAGTAAAAATCTTTATTCTGAAAAGATGATAAGAAAAACTACTAGATTTGATTTACGTATAACTTTTTTTGTATTTCACTGAAGAAAGTCATTATCAGTAAAGAATTCTGAAGTAATTATAGAAATTAAGAAGAATCATTTACTTTCAGACCTAATATTTATTTTAAATTTATGGAAATACTTTTCTAAAAATGTATATTTTTATGCAGATTAAGTGGCTTAATAGGTATAATTCTAGGACATTCACTTCTATTATTCTACAAAATGCTTAATTTAGGAAAGTAAATGGCTATTATTTTTATAGTGCTTTAAAAGGACTAAACAAAATATTAAGACATATCTCTGGCTATAATCTGTAAGAATGAATGTAGTGTGCTGTCATATTTTGAGGTGTCTGTGATTTTTCTAAAAATCCAAATTTAATATCATTTTCTGGATTCTAAATGTACTATATTTTAGAGGTGCAGACTATAAACTCACTTATAGTTAAAATTCAAGTTTAAAACTATACAAAGAAATATTTTTTCTATTTTGTAGAAATTTCAGAGTTTATTTAACATGTGAACAAAATGGAATAATATAAGATTTATTTGAAGAAGGAAGCTATTCTTTAAGACGATCATTAGAATTGAAGCCATTTTAATTGATATATTCTCTATATAATGTCATTGAAATAGAAAGGGAATTATCATGCTTTGCAGATGGAAAATTTGGATGTCAAAAGACTACCAGTCAATCAGTCAAGGCTACACCCAGGAGCCAGTATTTAAAGTACCCAATCAGTTCCTATGCCATTTTCCCAGGTCACATACCAAATGGACATTCAAAGATGTGACCAAAATAGGCTGACAAAGAAAAATTAAGGCTGAGAATGCATAGATAAATCAACAGGATCATTTTGACCTCTTAAAAGACACCCTCTGAAATATTCACACTTTCATACAGCTAATCATAGGTAAGGACATTTCTAAACGACATGTTCAAAAAGATTTAATTTAAACACGAGAAAATGATTAGTGTTCTAATTTGTTAACCTTTCTATCTGCCTCAACTCACACTGACAGGTATTCTAATGTACACCACAGAGACCCCAGTTGCATTCGCTATGCCAGGCATCAAGAGGCATGCCTATTGTAAACACCAGGCATCAGGGGAACATCTGCTAATGTTTATCGCACTCAGAGTTTAGGAGTAAATGGAGATGCAGAACTGAGAAGGATTTACAATGGAAAAGGTGTAAGTAAAACAAAAGTTTAGGCCTTGCTCCAAGTAGTTGTGTCCTTCTTACCCTTTAGAGAAGAAAAGGGGAAGGAACAATACTTACAACATAAAATTTAGAAGCGCCATTTAAAAATACATGGAAATAACTTATAAAAGCACTGTATCCTTAGTAAGAGATGAAGTTAGAAATATCCTGATCCTTGACTATTGAGAATGGAAGTGACAAAGATTTGTGCTTCTGTCAAAAATTTTAACACATAACATTGTTTTTTTTAAAAAAAAAAAAACAACACAGGTTTTAAACGAAGAGGTACTTAGAAACACAGAAGTAAATTTCTGTGACCTTGAGTTAGGCAATGATTTCTTAGCTATGACAACAAAAGCACAAATAACAACAAAAAAGATAAATTCAACTTCATCAAATTAAAAACCTTTGTGTGTCAAAGGACACCATTAAGAAAATGAAAGGACAACCCACAGAATGGAAGAAAAGATTTCTAAATTACATATCTGATAATGGACTTATAACCAGAATACATAAAGAATGCTTAACAATTAAACAAAAAAAAAAAAAAAGACAAATAACCCTGTTAAAACACAGGTAAAAGATATGAATAGACATTTCTCCAAAGACACACAAATTACCAATGAGCACGTGGAATGGTCCTCAACATCATGTGTCACCAGGGAAATGCACAACAAAACCACAATGCAATATTCCTTCACATCCACTAATTTGGCTATAATCAAAAAGACAAACAACGACAAGTGTTGGCAAGGATGTAGAGAAATTGGAACTCTCATACACTACAAGTGGGAATGTAAAATGGTTCAGCTTTTGTGGACTTGCTGAAAATTCCTCAAGAAGTTAAACATAAAGTTATCATATGACTCAGAAACCCTACTCTTAAGTACATACCAATAAGAAATGAAAACATGTGCCCACACAAAAACTGTACACAGATGCTCAAGCAGCATTATTCAAGGCAGCTAAAAAGTGTAAACAATCCAAGTGTCCAGCACCGATAAATGAATAAACAAAATGTTTTACATTAATATAATAGAATATCATTCAACAATAAAAAGGAATGAAGTACTGGTACACGCCAAAATATGGATGAACCTTGAATATATTATGCTAAAGTGAACACAGCCAGTCACACACACACACACGCACACAAACACACACACAACCACACATTATACAATTCCATTTATATGAAACTTCTAGACTTCTAGAATAGGCAAGTCCATACAGACAGAAAGTAGATTAGTAGTTTCCAGAGGCTAGTCGGAGGGAGAAATAAAAGTGACCACCAACGCATACAGAGTTTGGGGGGATGATAAAACATTCTAAAATTAAATCACCATAAATGGTTGAACAACTGTGAATATCCTAAAACCCACTAAACTGCAGTTTTATAAAAGGGTGAATTTTATGGTATGTGATGGATATCTCAATAGAGCTGTTATTAAACACGTACACCACACACACACACACACACACACACACACACACACACACACAGAGGGTTAATTGAAGTTAACATTGATTAAACTCTCAACTTTTCCCTTGTCAGCCAGGGTACTTTGGAGAGGGTGGCTTTTTATCAACAATGAATCTAGAGCCTCTAGGATCTGGCTAATTACAAGCTTTTGGTAAATAAGAACATTGCAGTGAAGAGGATGGACTCTACAGCCAAATGAGCAAGACCCTGGCCCCACCATTTAGAAACTGTCTTCCCTTGGCCACGTTACTAATCTCTCTGTGTTGAAGTTTTCTCATCTGTAAGGTGGGGGATAATAGTACCTACCTCATGTGGGTAGTGGTGAGGTCTAACCTAGTTAACGTAGTAAAATGCTGGAAACATCTGAAAGTCAAAGGAGTAATAATATTTTCCTAAATTTCTGCACTGATTGCCCCTGCTTTGTGAATTCCAAACAATCATCATTAGATTACATTGTTACCACGCAGCCTTGAAAACTTTTAAAGAGAGATGTTAGGAAGTCATAGTTATATGGGTGGCTGTTTAGCTCAGCCGGTTAGAGTATGGTGCTAATAACACCAAGGTTACCCATTCGATCCCCACATGGGCCACTGTGAGCTGTGCCCTCTGTAATAAAATTTAAAAAAAATCATACAGTACATATACATATGTAAACAAGTGATATTTATGTTAAGATATTAGTCATTGACAAAATTTGGCCCATCTATGGATGGCATATTCTTGTGAAAATAGAAAGAGCCCCTGTGCAAAGCTAAGGAAAAGTTTGATTCGGGCATTAAAAGTCTAGTTGAATTGAAAAAATTATTTTGTAATTATGTTTAAAATACTAGAATTTCCTAAAGTAACAATGTAGTCTTCTAGGCTAAATGCCTAGCTCATTGTGAATACTTGATAAAAATGTCTTTGAAATGTTAAAGAGTAATGCAAAATAATTTTTCAAAACCACTTAACTTGTTCAATTTTTCAGTCTCAAATAAAGTTTGTCACTGGACTGGGGTGAGGCCATTTTGATAACTTACTGACAGATTATAAAATATTCTCAAATATATCGGTATTAATGATATGAATAAAAAGCTCTTATGTAGTTTTTCTCCCTAATGAGGGACAAAGGTACCAGAAGGAAAAGAAAGTGGATGAAGGTCATGCAGTTTATAAGTGGCAGGTCAGGACTCAAACAAGCCTCTCTTAAATCCTAAGTCAAACTCTCTGTTGTGCCAGTGAATCCCAATTTTTCAACAAAAGAAACAAAAACAAAACCATAACAGGTTCATGGATCACCCACAATAAGATGGTAATTGTTCTTTCCAGTCTATGAGATAAAATACACAAAGCACCCTATAAAGTTAGTAGCACTTTTAAATTAATTATATTTTATTAAGCACATCAGTATTTATGCATACTTAAAAAAGCAGTAAGTCATACAATTAATTGATCAGAGTAGGCTAACAAGGCTACACACCACTCAAAACTCTCTTCAGAGTTCTCTTGATTTTCACCATCTGTCTTTCGTGTCACAGAACTGATAGTGAGCCTGCTGTTTGGGGTTTGATCCGCTTTCTTTGAGAAACTGTAAGCAGTTTCCCTTGAAATAACCCAAGCAGAAAGGTAGCTCGAGATACTGTTTTAACCACCAAATATCCATCCTTCACGCATCAGGAGGGGATTTAAGCATTCATAAGGTCAGGGAGGCTAGAGGGGTAAAGTCTAGAATGAGACCAGAATATGGCATTTACCCTGGGACTTGGGTATAACGTTTTCACTTGTGGCCGTTAAATGACTCTCAGCCTAGAGAATGCCGAAGGATTGACCATGCAGTTCAGTAGGGAAGGCCAGAAATACTCCAATTAAACATTCACCATAGCAGGTGTATTATATACCTTTTATGATATGAGTTAGGCATCATGATAAAAAAACAATCTTAGTGATTTCAGTAGTTTTTCCTCAATGACACAAGTCACAAAAAGAGAGAAGTAGCATTCTAACCAAGCCAGCTCTGCCCAACTCTAAATCCTGTGGTCTTTTTACCATGCCACTCCTCATCAAACCCCTCCATAAGGCTCTTTGGAGAACTAACGGGAGCTTTCTAAGCCTACCCACCATTCTGCAAAACTGAAACCAACCTGAAGTCACAGTTGGGTGACTTCAATAAGGGTATATAACTAATTCTAACCAAAGCAAGAGAAAGAATCCCCTGAGGGTTGTTAAGGATAGATGACAGAATTCTGCTGAGAGGTAAAGACGTGGCCTCCTGTACCAAGTTCAATAATTGAATGTCTTGGATGAACTCACTTAACTTCGGGGTGCTTCAGTGTTCCCAATTATGAAAGGAGAATTACCAAATGAAAAACTTGGATCTTCAAACCTTCACTAGGTAATTTAGAGAAGCTTCTCTATATGAAATTTCATAAATATCTGTAAGAACTATAAAGAGAAAAATACAAGGCACCAAAGAGCAGATTAAAATGACCTAAATTTTGGAGAAGGGCAGCATTTTAAACTTTGGCTTAAAGGTAAGGACGCTGTGTTTCTGGGTGTTACAATTAATTTCTCATTTGATCTAAGCTGCTTTGTTCCTCCAATCCAAATTTAAACAATGACGTACTTTGTACAGTTAAATTACCAAGAAGGAAATTAAAAATTTTAACCAATAATAGGTAAAATTTAATATAGTTAATTTATAGTTAATTTAAAATAGTTAAAACCAATATAAATATATATTTATCACTCTGGTCAATAAGGCCATTATTTCAGGAATTACCACATCTAGAGATGTAAATTTTGAAGTTTAAAATCTGTAATAGAAGCAACTTTAAACATAAGGTATAAAAATAATGATAAATAGTATTTGATTCCGGATGGACTCAACATTTTATAATACTCATTTCTGTACAAATTGAATTAATAATAAACAATCTCAGAACTAACAAAAGATCTGCTAATGTGTAGGTGGTCCCAGAAGAGCAGTCTATATACATCTACCCTTAGTAAATTAACTTTATCATCCTTCCCAGTCCTTTTATGAGGTAGAAGGGAGATTTTCTCCTATCTGGTTAGTTTTTTCATGGGCATATTCACCAAATGCGTTTGTCTAGAAATTACTAGATATAGTAATTTTAGCTGTATTTGGAGCTAGCTACTAACAAACTGACATTGCTACTGAGAGAAAGACAAATGGATTGCCAGTAGAAATGTTCCTTTTTCAAATAGAATACTTTCAAACATAATATCTGCATATTTCTTATAAAGCAGTACTGGACACAGTGATTATAAATTATGGAGATTCAGATAATTTTCCAAGTGTACAGTTTCCAAGGGCACCGGGTATGTCACATAGCTCTCAGTTCATTTTAATCTCCCAAACATTTTGGTGAATTTACCGAAACCCCACCTTAAAGTGCATGGTATGTCTTCTTGCCCAAGTTTCCTTCTTCCAAATGTCATCCCTTTTCCCCAGGCACTTGGTGACCAGTGTCCTTGGAAGAGAGCAAAACAGTGCCTGGGGATTCTCATTGGAGCCTTCAGGGAGCAGCTAGGGAGCCTCTCAATTGGAGTGGGCAGCTGGCAGACTCTCTCGTCTCCCCCTGCATTGATATTTTTCTGTGCAGGGTGACATTCCCCTCCCCCACATCACCCTTTTCTTGAAATCCTTTCTAATCCTCTTTTATAATACATTCCTCTTGAGTGCGACAGACTTTCTACCCCACCATAAGCACCACCAGGAGCCAGGAACTCTTGCTCCTACCCACCTTGTTAAAAAATCTAAACACTCTGAAGTTTATGCATCCAAAGTGCCATGAACTATCCAGACCATTCTGATAGCCTTTCCGTAAGTTCTGGAGGTTGCTTCCACACTGTCCCCCCATTACCTGCCCTGAAGTTTTCCACATAGATACACATAGAATTTAGAAAGTAAAAATGATGAATAAAATATTTTCGTAAGAAATCAAAAACATTCTAAATTAATTCAATAGTCAGTTAAAAAAAAGGGAGACCACTTATACAGATTCATTGGAAAATAACTGCCATTTTTTTTCTGCTTTCTAATACAATCACTCTAAAACTTTTTTAAATATAGAGTATGTATTGTGAATCATTTTTATGTTAAACAAGGCAGGATCATGCTTCATAATTGGTTTTGCATTTGAATCATTTACTAGCCAAATATGGTGTTAAGAAATTGGTACCTGTTAAATATATCTTTGTAATAGCATGCATTCTCCTTGCAAGGGTTCCCTTGCTTGCATAGTAACGATGAAAAAACAAAGTCAAAAACAACGAGCACACAGAACGATGAACTTTTCTTCTCTAAACGGCACTAGGCAAAGCTTATCACACTTTTAAAAATGTTTTCTCTAAAAAAAGTATTGGGAGTATAAGAAAAACTACAATTAAAAAGAATTTTCAGTAAAAAAAGCTTGACCTTTGATCAAATTGTTGTATCTCATTGGATCTTATATGAGAAATAAGGAGGTTGGATGAAATGATTTATAGTGTCCATTTCTGATTAGGAGAAAGGGCTTATCCTGAGCATCAGGAATAATTCTTTTTGTTATTTGGCCTTGGTTCGGTATGAATAAAGAAATGTGTCTCTGTATGTAATTAATATAGCATTTGGAATGGTCTTTCACAACACTTAAATGATAATATACTAGACTCTTAAAGATATTCGCAATTGAGGAGAGTTCAAATAAGTTCACAGCTTCAAGGAAGCTTCTGCAGAATATTTCCAAGAGGAAATTAGGGTGGGGGATTTGTTGCTTTCTCTGGCTATTAAAGGGATAGGTCTGCACTCATCTGGAGCAGTGGAGTCTCACGCCTATGTGAAATATAGATTTGCAGATCTGCATTACAATGCCTTACACATGACCTTTGGTGTTCTATTAGGATGTCTTAAGAATTAGGCTCTTAGAACAAAGATACGGTTCCTAATTTATTCATTGCTTTTTCAAAAAAAAAAAAATGAAAGAAACAAAGAAAAGAAAAACCTTTGGATGGTAAATCTAGAAATTATTTCAAATAAGAAACTCCTTTTTATCTTTAATAATGGTTACTCCTTGAACCATAAGCTTTAGTGTATCTAGGATGTCCTGAGGTTACTAGGATACAAAATTTCCCATAAGCCAATTAGAATGCCCAATCCTAATTAACTGAAAGAGGTCAGATATTAACAGCCTTCTTTACCAAGTTCTATAAACACCTTAAGATTAACAAATATGCGTTTACTTTTATAGAACCATGAATTTATTTATTTTATTAAGTAAATTTATTAAAATTCCTATAAAAAAAGATTACGAAAGAGGTTTTACTTCATCAATATATAGGATAAAAATGCAATGTGTCTCAGAAATGGTTCTTTGTTCTTCTAAGATTTAATGTGTTTCTTCTTAATATATAGGCATACATGGGAAATGTTTTACAAGGCTTAAATATGGTTTTTAAATTATCTGTAAATATAGATATTATGATATATTTGCATAATTTTGCGTAGTTGTCAAAAATAGGATATTTTACACAGTAAATAATGTAAACGTAAGTTATTAATTTGGTCAAAAATCCACCATGCTTAATCGTATACCTTTACAAACGTACAAGCAAGATGATGAAACCATAGCAACCATATATGTTTGTCTCCATCAGCTGGCCTGCTCTCTTGAGCCTTACTTACATGGAAGGATCTTAACTTAAACGCTGCCTAAAGTGCTTAGTTACTTCACCAAATGCTTCTTTTTTTTTCTTCCTGCCCTCCTTCTTTATCACAGTTTCAGAGAGGATAAGCTAGCTCCGATTTGGCACTGGGAATTCTATTGGTACCAGAACCTAGCAAGGACAACGGAATGTATCAGTGAAGGGAAACAAAAAAAAGAGAGAGAGAGAGATAGACTAAAGTACACAAATTGAACTTCTTAAAATAAGGTATCTATACCCTTTCTGGGAGTCAACTGAAAAGCACAGGAATGGTCTTATAGACTACTTGTTCCGGCCAATTTAAAAAACAAAAACAAAAACAAAAACAAGGTGATGGAATCCATTCCCCATCTCTGTTATTGCCATGATGTCACATAATAGGAAAAGAAGCTTATCCACTCTCCTGTAGTCTCAGGGTTTATGACGTCAGCAGAAGGCCTCAAGTAATTTATAGCATTTTGTTTACTCCGGAGCCATTTGATATGTATTAATACATGCAGCAGCAGCTGTCTCTTTTACAAGAGAAGTGTGCTCACATGAGCTCTCTCACCCAAACTGAGAACATAAGCACACTCTAATAGCAAAAGAGGCAGCTGCTGTTGCATGAATTAATATATTATAAGTTACTCTCTTATTTGTTATTCTTTTTTAAATCCCACTCTATTTAAAAAATATAAATACTCAAGGTTTTACAAGAAAGGAAACATCTATAGAGAACTCATATTTTGGTAGATGCCACGTAGAAAATTATGTCAGGTTTATTATATTTTTAGGGATCATTTCATTTGTATACTAAATTTTTAAATTTAAATTTTAATTGTTTTATTAAATTAAATTTTTTAATTGTTTATGATTTTCAGACTTGCAACATCGAGTGTCTTTGAAATGCTGAAAGCAGGAAAAGAGAAGAAAAGGAATTTCCTACTGCTAGCTCTGAAAGAATGGAATTTATTCAATAGCATATATATAATACCAGAAATAGAAATTAGTATTCGTATTTTATTTACTCCAATCACTTTCTCAACATTAAAAACCTATTTTTAAAATAAATATTAAAATTGATTTTTAATTTATGTGTAAGTTACAAACAGTTAAATTAAATTCCATCCTTGAAAATATTCTAAGAATATAAGTAATTCAGGAATCCCTCACTCAGATAATAACAGTAACCCACACTACAACCAAAATTGTTGAAGAGACATATATATATGGGCTTATATATATATGGGCTATATATATATATATAAGCCTCTTCAACAATTTCGGTTGCAGTATGGGTGGAATATATATATATATATATATATATATATATATATATATATATATATATTCCATCTTTAAGCTAATACATAGCTGAGCTATAGCTATGGTTATGCAGATATACACATATACATATATATTGATGTATTATATATACATAAATATTCTACTTTATGGCATGCAAAATTACTAATAGCAAAAGTAATTAATGCAATGAAACTCCAACATTTCTAAATAATAGAGGTACTTAAGATGATAAAAATTTTTGTTTTGTTTGGGGTTGGTTTAGTTTAGTTTATTGTCTGTTCATTTGTTGTTGTAATTAACTGGTTTTTAGAAAGCTGAAAGAAATTATTTTTAGACAAATGGAGATTTGGTTCCATTTACTTGATTCCTTTCAATTCCTTTTTATAATTTCCTGTTCTCAGAGCTAAGGTTACATTTCCATTTTGTAAATATTGTACTGTGTAAATCTTATACTTCTAATTTTATGCATTATTTTATCATTGTAAAATATCTGCAAATGAGTTTTCTGTTTATCTAGGAATCTTAAGTATTTAATATCTTTTTTTAATGTTATGCTAGCTCTGTTAACAATATGGCTCATTATTTAATTCAGAAAGAATTTAAATTCAGAAAGAATTTAAAAGGTGTGAGGTTTGTAACAGAAAGTGCTATAGTGATTTGCATTGACCTAATTAGTTCATTTACATGTTGACCTTTAAAACCAGTGAAGTTTTGTAAACCCAACTTGTGGGTGTAACTACTCCAAAAGAAGAGATCTGGGAGATGGAATAAAAAGCAGGGTAATATTGATTAAAAAATACCGATGTTAAACTAAGGGGAAAATAAAATTAAAATCATGACTACCACCTCAATGAATTACATAAAATCACCTTTGTAGGTAGCATATTTTCCTGTAAATATTTCAAAGCATCCAGTCAATCACTAGGCCTTTCTAATTGTTTATTTTTAAGTAACGATGGAAAAATAAGTAAGCATCCAAGTTATGGTAGAATACCATGTCTCTAACATCACATCTAAAACTCTTGAATCATAAGGAAATACTGTTAATCCACTACATTCTCATATATTTTGCAATGACATTGTGCAAAATTCAAAATCTTAAAGAAAATTAAAATAAGCACATATTTTAAAAATGGTGCAAACTTGTGTCTTTTGGAAAACATAAGATAAATTTTGTAGTGGATCTAGCAGGGGGAAAAATGATATGAGCAGATGAGTTTAAATGAATTCCCTGAACTTCTTACATCATGCCATCCCTCAAAATGAGTGTCACTCCACTCACCACCTCTCCTGTACATTCATTCATTTAAGTACCAGATTCATCCTCCTTAATTCATCCTCCCACCCCTGCTCTTTTTGCCCCAAGTGATCTCCCCCCTACACCTCCAGCTATGGACTTTTCACAAAATGCCCTTTTTCCAGCATCCCTAGGTTGTTGGGTCATCCACATGGACTCTCAATCTTGTTCCCCATGTGACCCTTTCAAATAAGGGATGATATTCCTCCTGATCCCTATGTCCCAAAGCATTTTAGGAATGAGGGATACCCTGGAAAAAAATAGTCAGAGTTGTTCTTGTTGCCTCCAGCCCTGCCTTTTTCTCTTTTTTAAAACAAAAAATTCATTTGATGTTCACACTACTATGAATTTACGATTCTCTATTCTGCCACGTCACTCCCCAGAGTTCATTGAACACTTGAACAATTCACTCAGTCTTTCTCTTCAGCTTTCTTCCTGGGCAAGTTTAGTGCCTAATAGATTACCCAGAAACCTAGATTGAACTCCTTGACCTCCTCAATTTAAATGCCTTTTCGTCTTCCTCCATTTCAGTCACACACTCCCATGCCCTTATCCTAGAACTTGTCAACATTTGGAACTGCTTTATACCTGAAATCTTAAGCTTTGGTATACAACTCCACACCCACAATACTTCAAGCTCTTCAAGCTCATGATGAGTTATCTCCATTCTTATGGCTACAACTATGAACAAGGCCTAATTTCTCCCCACAGTTCTTTTCCCTTTAACCCCAATGTTCAATGTGAAATAATAGTTCAAAGAGTGAATTCTCTCTAGAAGTCTGCTCCTCCTTGTAATGTTCACGCTTCTCTTAATGGCATAGCCATTCTCTCAGTTAAAAAACTCTACAAGAAGGTTTGATTCATCCCTCCATTCTTCAAAATAACTCTTGAACCCATCTTATTTTTTCAATGCCACTGTCACTACCATGGTTTCTATCACTATTGAGTAAGAGAGAAACTATTTATTGTAACACCCTCCTAAAAGTTCTCGCTATCTAGCACCATGAATTCCACAGTATTCAGTAAATATCTGTAAATTCATAAATGCATGAATTAATGAATCCTTCCTAGAACTAACAAATGAAACCTCTAAAAGTAAAATTTGAACCATGTTATTGTTTAAAACCTTTATTTCCACTTTCTAAGTGGAAATAAACTTTTTCTAGGCTCCTCCAACTACTCCTTTGTGCATCATTCATTTCCACTCAAATACTCCCTACATCAATGGTCTTCAAAGTGTGGTCCACAGACCACAGGTGGTCAGCATTACCACGGGAACTTGTTAGAAACTGAAATTTCTGGGTACTCACCCCAGACCTATGAATCAGAAATACTGGGTGTGTTTTAACAAGCCCTCAGGTGATTTGGAAGCATGCCAAAGTTTGAGATTATGTTTTCAGCATCAAAGGCATGTTAATGTCATTCTTTACACTTGTAATATCCCCTTTACTTTCTATAAAATCACACTCCTCTATTTCAAAGCTCAAATCAAAAGTTGTTATCTCTCTGAAAACTTCCTTGCTCTTCTAGTAACATCTAGTTACCATTCTGCTCTCTAGTTCCTTCTCTGAACTCCCATATAAGATGAACGTATTTAAAAGATTTTAATGGCACTCACAGCAGAGTTAAATTAAGTTTATACCATATCTCATTATAATCTTAATAGAATACCTATGACCTCACTAAAATGGTTCCTCTAAGGTCACCAATGATTACCCAAATTTACCACATCCCATGGACATTATTTTCAAATACTTCGCTTCCCTGAGGGGTATGTGCACCACTGGTCACACCCTCCTTTGTGAAATTTTTTGCCTCCTAGACTTCTATTACATCTTCTACTCCTGGTTTCCTCTTTCTTACAACAATTGCCACTCCTTTCTGTTCTTTTTTTACAGGTTGTAACTATTCCATTTTACTTTGAAATGTGGTTGCTCCCAATAAATTCAGTCTTAGTGCTTTCCCTTTATCACTGAATGTTCTCTCTCCCTTAGTTTAAAAAACATTCAAGACTCCAAAATCTGTATCTCCAACTTAGCATTCTTAGATGCTGGATATAAACATCTAACCGTCTACTGAAGATCTCCATCTTGATACCCCATAGGCATCACAAATTTAGTTTATCAAATCCATAGTTTTTATCTCCTCTCTTATATTCCAGAAAACTTGGATTTATCAAAAGTTATCCCATCTAACTCATCACAGACTCCCAATTTGAAACATCTCTTAAGCTGTAAAAATTAATAAACAGAAACCTCATTTTAAATAAAGATGGGAGGCCAGAAGGGGGAGCACTCACATCCTACGTTGATGGCGGAAACCAACAGGAAGAACTCTGTTTGTAATAGCTCTCCTAATTTCCTTTTCTCCTCTACAAAAAATTTTCTCTCCTTTGTTTCTCAAGACTTACCCATGGTTTGCCATTAGACTGCATGTTCCAAACTGCAATTATTTGTTGTTCTTGAATAAGCCCATTTTGCTGGAGAAATATCTGGCTGTCTATTTGTTTAAGGACAGCAAATCTCAAGAGAGCAAAATTATGTATCTCTACATGCACTTTTTTCAATAAGTCAATTTCCATGTCTCATTCAGGCTTCAAAACTGTTCACTTCCCAGAGGGTCTCCTTCTTTCTTTTAACCATGGCCGCCATCTTCAAACCCTTCTCCATAGTCTTTCTTTCATAATGTTTCAATGTGATTGTTCAAAACTACAAGTCTGATAATGACATTTCCTTTCTTAAAACCCATTAGGAACATCCCATTTCATTCAGAATACCATGCCTTAGCACACATAATCTTAGATCCAAAATGAACTATATCCCACTGATCTGTTTAGCCTTACCATCTGCAAATCTTTGCTTAAAGATGTTATTCTCTTTCTAATTTCCATTTGTCTCTTTGTCCTGTTATTTGTCTAATACATACTCACTTGAGACAACCTCCTGGATATCCCTCCAATGACTAATTTTATTGCCCTTTTTCTATGCTTCTATGGTATTTAAGTTATACTTTTATCATAATATTCGTGTACTCTAATTTTCTTTCTCTATTCCTAGATGGGGATCTCCTCAGGGCAGGGAATGTATTATATTAGGCTTTGTAGACCCAGCTCCTAGCAGAGTACTTGCTTCCTAAAAAACCCTTACCAGATGTTTATTGAATGAATAAGCCCATGAGTACAGCAATGCTATCTTAAGATATAGATATAAAGCTCTCTAAAAGACAAGTAACTCTGAGTACATTACCTTCACGAAGGTAATTAATGCCCATGTCAGTGACTGATGTCCAATTCATTAAGCAAATTTATGCTCCCAAATATTCCAAAATTATGATGTACTAATTATCTGTATTTTGAGATACGGGTTAGGATGAAGGTACTATAACACTTATTTAAGATGCTTAAATGTTGTATTTCATCATGTTGTTTAAACAAAAGTGTGCCACTTTGATAACAGGTAATAGTTTATTATCTATAAATAAGTGACTAACACTGAGGCCAAAGCTTTAATGTATCAAGGTTAGGGGAAATTCTAATCCAAAAAAGAAACGATGGTTTTGTTTATTATGTACAGTAAAGCTGAAACTTAAGTTTTTGAAGAAAACACATCTAAGCAAAAACAGAAATGAAGCTTCCATAAAACGCTGGTGGTGGCCACTCAGTGGTGTGAAAAGCTAACAGGGCGCTACCCTCCCTAACCATGCTGCCCAGAAAAGAAGTTGTAGAAAGAGTCTCTGAGTACATTACCTTCAACAAGTAATGTTTAAAGTCTGTCTCCCATTCCAACTGCCAGCAATAAGTACATTTAAATTTCTCACATGTACTTGGAACAGGGCTACAGATTAAATAGATACAATTCAGCCAATATTTACAAAGCACATACTATGTGCCAGGCACTTTTTGGCTACTGAGAATTTAACAGGAGAAAAAATATGTTAAGAACATACCCTCATTGTAACAGGGAACATAAGACTTAAGCAAATAATTAGGTTTAAATCACATAACTTGATCATTTCCCTAAGGCTGGTGTATTTCTAGAACCACTCTTCTATCACCTACCTGTACTCTATTTCAGTCACATCAACCTAAAGGTGGTCAAAATGTGAATCCTTGGTCACTTAAGTTGTGAAAAATATTGCTCTATTCCGTGTTCTTATGGGTATTTACCTACAACTTCTACAACTCAGCAAGACCTAAAATTGTGCTTTCTTATTTTATTAAACACATTATAAATCAATAGACATCCTCTTACCATTTAGTGTTACTACTTTAAGAGATTCAGAAGTAAGTAGCAAAGCATAGTGATTCCATTGTTGGAAACTATGTAGGAAATGTGAACAGAGAAAGAGATGCAGTAAAGCTAATATGCATCTACAGTAACCTGTTTTTATTCTGCAAAATGTGGTGTTCCGGGGCCAATTTGGGTAACTCAGTCCCTAACTGCGGTCTGCTTGTTTTGGTGGCTTAGTGGGTCCCAGAATGCACCTGAATTTAGGGGAGCACAAATATAGGTGTCCTGATGGCTTCCAAAAGGTAAAGGTCTCTATGTGAGTGATTGTAGAAATTCAAATAGAATCTGTGAAACGTCAGGCAGCCCTTTTCTGGGCAAGAGGGAGGCTCTCTCAAAGGTCAGTTAATATTTCTTCATGTTCAAGTTTGTAAAGACCTCCTCATTACAGCCTCTGGCTATATTTAGCACTTCTAAGCACTAATATTAAACCCAAACAAGACATAACAAAATTTCAAATGCAAGACCTTTAGAGTCAGGATCACAACCTTACATTCAAGGCTATCGAACAAACCCAGCCATTGTTTTGTCTTTCCTATTTTTGGACTGTGAAGACTGTATAAAAGAAACAAACAAGAGAATATGGTGTACACCATGACATTGGTTCAAAATATATGTTTTAATTAAAAATAAATATTTACATATTAACAATGGTACAAGATTGGAACTCTTTCTAATATCCTAACAATAGTGTATTTTCTGACCACTGCAAAAACAAGACCATTCTAATAGTTATGGTGACTGCTGAATTCCTCCATGACATACATCATCACAACCTGTCCTCAAGAAAACAAATGCTTGGAAAAGGATTCCACAACTGGAAATGTCCAGATTTCTCAGGGTTTTAACTCTAGAATCAATACATGGCATTTTCTTCTGAGAGATAAGGCCTGGAAACGGTTATATTCATTGGAGATATCAAGGGGAATAAATTAAGAAAAAATTCATTTAGGGTTAGTCCTGTCAAATTAACTACAGAGCAATCCAATCTCAGCCATTTTCCTTTTGAGCCCATAGAATCATTTCTTCATTACTTACTCTTCCACTTATCTACTTCTCTTTCACAGACTTTCTTATGACTGCTCTCTTTTTATTTGAACACTCTTTAGAGGATGTGCAAGAAAAATAATGGGAATTAAATAAAACCCAGTCAGATTTGCAATTGGTTAGTAGCTCTGGATTTTAATAGGGAATGAGGTTAAAATTACTTGCCTTCATATGAGTCTTGGTAATTAATTGTGAAATTTAATTGTGTCTATGCTAGTTACCAAGGCTAAACAAAATTTTGTTGTATTTCTTTGATTATGCATTTCTTCCTATTGAGGGAGGAGGAGAGGCACATCTGCATTTAAACTTCAATAATTTTTAATGACCCCTTTCAACATTTATTAAGTGTCTTTGGAAATATAACTTTCCAGCAGCTATCAACTCAAAACAATGAGAAAATGAACCTCTTCCCACCCCCAAAGAAATGCTTTTCTTTCCTAACAACCAGTGTTCTATTTATATTTTTTCATTCATGTATAGTAAGCCTGGTCTTTTGTCTCTAAATTGTTAAAAATTTAACCTATTGAAGTCATATTTAGCCCCCCCCCCAAAATTTTTATTCGGGTACGAATTTTATTTCTCGAAATCTTATATGATACTTAAAATATCACAATCCATTTAATTTTTCATGAAATACTATTAAATAAATAAAATTAATTAAAAATATTCATCCAATGATCCATTATCTTTTTAAATAAGCTATTGACCATTTTTCTAAAATATGTTAACCCTTTCCTCAATCCCACATTT
This sequence comes from Rhinolophus hipposideros, assembly GCF_964194185.1. Lineage (NCBI taxonomy): Eukaryota > Metazoa > Chordata > Mammalia > Chiroptera > Rhinolophidae > Rhinolophus > Rhinolophus hipposideros. The sequence continues at coordinate 60,271,263 of NC_138059.1, forward strand.
TAGTAAGTTACATTTGTTTATTTTTGTTAAGTACCGTCAACTAAACATTTGTATATAAATAAGGCTAAATAAACATCAAATCACTTATTATCTTGGGACTTAAATACGTACCCCCTCTAACATCATGTAAATGAGATCAAGAAATCAATTGAGTTCTTAGTCTTGAAAACTGCTGGAGGCCCGGTGAACATAAAAACTAAAGAATATTCCATTCCGTTCTTACAGAAGCTAGTTCAGAGAAGCGTTGGAGATACTGGATAGTACTAGCTTAATTCAATCCAGTTCCATTTAGTTCAATTCAATGCATATTCAACACTTCCTTTTGTAAGGGTCAAGACAGTGGACCACATCTGATGTTTAGAAATCCAAATTTGGAAAAGACTGGAAATTACCTAGTCCATTGCGCTTTAATCTGTGTTCCAAGGCAGTGCCTAAAGAACCCTGAGACAGGTGATAGGTTGAGTGAGCTCGCTTTCTTCTTCATCATGAGATGCTTTGTTTTTAATCCGTTTTATATATTATAGTACCAAACAAGACTTTAAGTCTAAACTGCTTTTTGTTACTAAAAGAAAAGTGAAAAATCTACAATTTAGTCCATCCCCCCCACCCCAAATTTATAGATGAGGAAACTGAGACTGACAGAATTAAGTCACTGCTCAGGTACTCATAAATTCTTGTGGCAAAATTAGAAACTTCATTCCAAAACGCTTTTCAAGTCACCACAGCAATTTAAGTCATTGAACCTATATCAGTGCCTAGTAAGTGTAAAGAATTTTTAAAAGGTTTGCAATGATGATGCAGGTTTTTCTGTGTGTGTGTTTTTTTTAATATTGTAATCTCTAGTGTATATCCAAGAAATTCTGTCTTCTACTTCCTCCTAGCATATTGCCAGAGTCTCATTTACAGAAAACACTTAATGGAAACTTATTATACCAACTTCATATATTCTTGGCTCACTATCAGTCCTAGGAGAAGTAAAAAGAGGGAAGAAATACAAGTACAGAACATGAGATCCAAAGTTTGAATTTAATGGGAAAGCCATGAGAAAGCCTTCAAAAGAAAAATAAGAAATGGTGTGTTGGTTGCACTGCAAGTGAAATGGAGAATCATGACATGAGGAATGAAAGCCAAGCTGAGGCTGGAGATGGAGATCGGAATGTGGAAAGAATTTATCTCTTTAGGAGGAAAATAATAATAGCCATAATAATAATAATCACCAGACTGTGAGTGAATACCAGATGTGCACATATCAACACAGATCTAAAACATTTCTTTCGGATTCAGCAACTTTTAGCCAGATTCAGCACCCATTCATCATCTACTCTTTTACTATAGTTACTTTGTTAGGATAATGAATAAAATAAATAGGAAATCTACTTTCCAAATTATTTGTCTTTACATACTATGGCATGTTTCAGACATTTTGCAACCATGTCACTTTAATGAACTACTGCCTGTAAAACAGGCACGTGCTGCTGTTTTTCTAGTTGAAATGGACATGCACAGCTTCGTCTCTATGTCAGCACCTGATTCACCTTTGTGATTTATTTGGCCGGAACAGATGCACTTGGTGTCCACAGAACAAAGAAAAGCTATATGACTTATACTGGGGTATTAGACCCCGGATGTTAATTGCGTCCATCTGATCTAAGTAGCTTCATTTCCCCCAAGTAAATAAGACGTACAGAAAAACTAAAAATTCACGCTAAATTTTTTTGCCTGCTTCACAGAATAAGAATGCGATCACAAATATGCATAATTCAAATCAACCTAAAATAAATTAGATGTACTACTCACAGTTAGCAAATCTCAGGTTTCAAAATATCATGAAGCAACAAACAATAAGATAAATAAATATGGTTTATTATCTATCCCTGTCCATTTTTCCCACCTTGATATCAGCTATAACTTCCATCTACCTGTCCGGTATCTCTTAGTTAGATGTTTCTCTGCTCTGATTCTTGCTAATAGAAATAATGTTTTTTAGTTCTTCTGAAGGCCTTGACCCTGAGAAGGTCTTGTTCTGAAATACATTCAGGAGGTAAATAAGATGGTAACATAACATTAAGAACACTAGAGGTAATGCTAAAACAATGATGTGAAATACAAGAAAGATTTTTTAAAAAAATTTAAAATAAATGATAGTTCTAAATCGAGATTTGTATAATTTGAAATTGTAGAAGAACGTTAAAATGAAATGTTACACCTACTGAACATTATGTAGCAAAGGGAATTCAGATACACATTGCGATATATTACTTTACACCATAGGGGGAAAAAGAAAAAGAAAAATCATGCACATCACAAAGGCACAAAGCTCACGTTAAGAAACAGAACAATTGACAAAAGTTATTCATAATTATTGTAACTCTATTTCTCAGTTGGTGAGCATGCCTTGGTGGCATATTTTATTTAATACCAGATTGATATTTAATACCACTGTAGTGACATATCTTGTTAAGGTGGCGTATAATGGGATTGTCCAAAAAGTTTCTTCAAATTACAAACCTTTGTGTTTATCTGAGGCATTCTATTAAGCTATACATTCTTCAGAGAAGAGCTCTATTTAAATATGTGATGTTGTATCACGGCAACATCATCTATTGTGAATAAGCATGTAATAGATCTACTGGAGAGGAATTCTTTATGAAAATATTTGGAATGTACACACCTGTCCCTACCTCAAACTTTTAAACAAGAGTTTGATAACTAGACTTTGAGTACTAGACTTATCAGGGTAATCACCTTGTAAATTATATAAATGTCTAACCACTATGCTACAGACCTGAAACTAATATAAAATAATATTGAATGTCAACAGTAATTGAAAAATAAATAAATAAATACGAGTTTGATAAATCCTCTTTTGAATCAAGAAATATTTTTCTAATATCTTTCAGGAAACTTTTAATTTCCTATATTTCCACAGTTCTCTAGTCCACCAGATAATAAAACGTGTGTTCATTAAATTCATGGCACCAAGTTGGGCATAAAATCTAATACTTTAAGAGACAGTATTATCATTTCAAATGATCTTGACATCTTGTAGAGATCAGAAACAAAAGAAAAAAAGGCAAAGAGAGAAAGTCAACCTCCAAAGGCAAACCCAGTGCCACAGTGCTAGGTGTGGGCACGAGGTATAAGTAGGCCAGTAACGATTACAGTAGAACTTACTCTGTGGTATTGGAGAATTATAAATGGAATGATTAGGATAATAATGAATGCATGAATCATTGAGAAGTTTTCTCACTGCACCTGGTCATGGCCGAGGCTCTCCATCCCAAGATGATTTGGAAAGTCCATCCTCTAGAAGGAGAAAAGTCCAGACCAAGGGTTGGAAAACTGCAGACAGCAGACCAAAGCCAGTCTGTGTCCTTCTTTTGTATGTAAATAAATTTTATTGCCACACAATCATGCTCATTCATTTCTGTACTGTCTTTGGCAACTTTCAAGTCAAAACAGCAGAGTTGGGTAGTTGATACATGGCTTGCAAAGCACGCATTTACGACCTTGCCCTGTACAGAACACATTTACTGATTCCTGGGAGAGACAATGCATACACACCAAGATTATCTTTGCAGTAACAGGATTGATAGGTCTTCCACATTATTCCAAGGACAAGATACCTTCTATAGAGGCACTTCATTACTTATTTTGCTACGGGCATTCTTCCTTCACTTCCTATATTTCAGATTTACTCTTCCTGTACATATCACAAGAGCATTCACTTTGTGGCAAGTTCTGCTACTCACTAGCTGAATGATCTTTAGTTGGATTCTCTTCACTTTAATTCTTGTCATTATCCTGGTTAATTCCAGCATTCATGCAAATGACACATTCAACATTAGAGCTACAAAACTGCCTGACCTGCTTATCTCCAAAACTGGCTCATCTTCTTTGAGACTGTTTCGCTCATTTGCAAAATAGAAAAAATGGCATCTGTCATCTAAGGTTGTTGCGAGAATCAGTGAGATAAGGAAGGCATGGTAATAGTTTTTGTCACGTGGTGGTTTAAAAGCTTCAGATTTAGGGAGGGCTCAATGTGCCAGGGTGCGGTACAATGTGACCTCTGGCTCCTCCCACTTCTATTCCACCTTGTCTTTGAACCTATGGTATACTTCCATATATGTTTTCTGTTTACAACACATACTTTTGATCTTCTTGCCTCAATGACACCTAGTTTCATTTTTTCCATATCCACCTCAGTCCCCACTTAGTTCTTAAATTTCTTTCTGGTGTGGGGCTATCATTTAACCTCTCTCTTGCCACTTCACCAACCCCAACCCCCACCAAAAAATTAAATAAACAAACAAACAAATACATGTACATGGAACAGGAAGTTGTATTGGAGTTCTCCAAATTCCATTGCCATTTCCAGATTTCCATTTTTACACCCTTATCCAAATCTCCTCCTTTATATCTAATGCCATTCTGCTGTACTATTTTCTTCTTTCTCACCAGACCCTACCAAGTCCCAAGTCCAATATTGGCTCACATTCCCTGTATCCTATCTGCTAACACCAACCTAGTAGATTTTATCATCCATGTAAATAATACGTTCAATAATCTCTTATCAAAATTTCTGGAGCTTCTCAATTCAAATGGCCTTCTTCCACCATCCCAGTTTAGCCATATACTTCTGTGGTAACTTTGGGCTTTGTCATCACATGTGTCTGTCACACCTCTGAAATATTTCACTCCAATATCCTACACTCTGACCATAACCTGTATCTTTCCATTTTCTCAATCCCTTATTTTCACTTCATCTTCTCACAATTCACCAAGACATAAAATAAATTTAGATCCTCTATTTTTTTCTCAGTTTCTCATTTTTCACAAGCTCTAATTCCATGTTTCTTTCTAGGCAGCACAATCATCACACTCCAACATAAAATCTTTATCACCAAACGTTATTTTGCCACATTTACCACAAATCCTCACTCTGGAATCAATCCAAATGTTTACCTACCGGGAATGGGAACCAAACACAACTCTCTGTATGAATGAACCCAGTCATGAAAGGCAGAGGATTTGGGGAACAAATGATATAGTGGACATATTAATTTTTTCTCAAATGAATTAATCTTTCTGTGTCAATGTACCATTCTGCTAATAACATAGATGGTAAATTCAGATTCATTATTGACTCCATACTTTTGCCTATTAAATTAAGTGCTTGCAAACTACAATCAATATTTACATTGATTGATTCCTTTGTGTTTTTACTGTTATCATTGAAATTTGTTTCTATTATTTACAATCTAAGTCATTTCAAAATATCCTAATTCATTGTTTTTATTTTGCCTCCTCCCCAACATTGCCAGATTAAATTTCTTAAAGCAATATCTTGTTTATTGCTCTATATCATTCAAAAGTCCAACGGACTCCTTTCACATTTGGAAGTAATTTCATAATTCTCAGCTTCACATTGAGTAACTCCGTATTATACACACCCCTACATTCCAGATTGTAATAGTGCACCATGCTGCTACTTATTACCTATAACTGTATTATCATGGACATTCTAACCATTCCACAACATACTTCGCATTTATTTGTCTGATCTTCACTCCTGTACTCAAGCTTTTCTGCTACCTGAGTTGCTCACTTCACCTCCTCCTCATCTCTGACTTGTGAAATTCTTCCTATGATTTAAGGGCCCTTCCTAATGTTACCTCTTTTTTAAGGTACTCCCACATTCAAACTATTCCTCTCACCTCTATATCCCTGTAGCTCTTTCTAAACCTTTTCAACCCTGTGTTAAATTATTTCGTCTGTCCTTTCAACTCTAGAATCCCATGATTCTGTATTCCAGCAGGACTAAGCTATGGATACTTTTAGGTACCAATAAGTTGGTTTCCTTTATTTCCATGTCCCTATTCTATTGTCGTTAATAATTAACTTCATTCTTATTCTCTGAGAGTTTATTAGATTTCACGAACTGTGAGAGTTCATATCACGTCCTAAGTACATTCTTAACTCCAAATCAGTATATTTTCTCTTTAGCCCATCAGGGCTTGATGTGTCATTTCACACAATGTAATTTCATGTAAATGATAAGTGACATTTAACACGCTAGTGACTGTATCAAATGTTATGGTTTTTAAATGATGGAATAATTTGGGGGACCATTGTAGAAATATACAACGAAAGGATGCAGGGGGAAAACATTAATTGCTCAACAAAACGGGTTAAAAGGTTCTTTCTCCTTGTGCTTTGGAAGCCTGTCTGTGCCTTCCTAACCTCTATCTTACCTCTTCTTTTCAGCATTTAGTATTACAAAATGTACAAAAAGCAAACTATCTTGAGACCTCTATCTTCCTCTCAGCAGCTATGTGCAAATCCCACAAATTCAATTCTAAAACTTGAAGAATAACATAGACATTGGTTGTAGATTTTCCTAAAGGGGAAAGCAAGGATTACACAAATAATTGAGATGTGCTACGTCAAACATGCTCACTGCATCATCAGACTAACTCCCAAAGCCCCCACAAAGGCTATTCAGAAATTGCTCTGCCCCCATCAGCACATGGTCTCCATGCAGCCTCCACATGGCCTTGTCTCTCTTCTTCTCCCACTGCGTACCCTACACATGGTACTCTCTACTAATACTACCCTCTGCAAATGCAGCTGTGTCTTCTATGCTGATTCTTCCCTATCAAGGATCAGCCTCCTGAAGAGCGGGAAAATAAACTTGTTCATACATTTCAGTTCAATTCAAGAAAAACAAGAAACATTTATAAAGTACGTATAACCTGTGTTCAAGGTTGTCAGCTAAATGCTAGAAAAATCAGTTGAGGAACAGAGAACATTTGCATAAGTTTGGCCCTCTAAGAACATTAAGGGCTACATGTTTGTGTTCCCCTAAAATTCATATGTTGAAACCCTAACCCCCAATGGGATGGTTTTAGGAGGTGCGACCTTTGGGAGATAAACAGTTTTATATGAGGTCATGAGGGTGCAGGCCCTTGATAAGATTAGTGTCCTTGTAAGAAGAGAAAGAGACTAGACCTCTCTGTCTCAGTCATGAAAAGATACAGCAAAAAATCAGCCATCTGCAAACCAGGAAGAGAGCTCTCACAAGGACCCAACCATGCTGGCATCCTGATCTCAGACTTCCAGCCTCCAGAACTGTGAGAAATCAATGTTTATTGTTTAAGCCACCCAAGTCCGTGATTTTTTGTTATAGCAGCCCAACTGACTAAAACAAAGAACTTACACTATGGCAAAAAAAAGAAGGAGGAGGAGGAGGAGGAGGAGGAGGAGGAGGAGGAGGAGGAGCAGGAGGAGAAGGAGAAGGAGGAGGAGGAGGAGGAGGAGGAGGAGGAGGAGGAGGAGGAGAAGAAGAAGAAGAAGAAGAAGAAGAAGAAGAAGAAGAAGAAGAAGAAGAAGAAGAAGAAGAAGAAGAAGAAGAAAGAAGAAAGAAGGCAGGAAAAGTGCTCAAGATACAATTAAATGTTGTAGAACTTTGGAAAAAAAAAAATTGTTAGTGGGGGTGCTAGGAAATGAATATCTGAAAACAAGGCACTGAAGCCAATATGCATAAGTGCATTTCAGACTGACGAGAGATGATAAACATAGGCAGATAAATGTGAAAGCACATTATGTGTTTGAGGAATATCATACTGACATTAAGATAACTGGAAAATAAAGAGCATAGGAAAATGGGAAGATGGTAGGAAATGGAATTGGAAAGTGGCTTTCAGGTCACTCAGTCTTCCAATAAAAATTGATTATGCATCTATAGTGTGCCAAGTATACCATGTTAGGTGCTGAGATAGATGGTAAGGAAAAGTACACACATAATTTCTGCTCTCATGTGATTACCAGAAATAAATAAGAAATGTAAACTGTGACGAGCAAATGAAGGAAAGATCAACAGTCTAGAGGCATATTGCGTGAAGGCCTGTCTGAAGAATCAGTGAAGACTTCCTTGAAGCAGGATATTGGGGTGAAGACTCAAATATTATGTTTCACTAGGAAAAGAGGTGAGAGGACAAGAACATTCTAGATAGGACGACTGGCACATTCAAAAGGACACTATGTGAGGAAGAAAAATGAGAGTTAAATCTGGAGAGGTAAACAGAAAACAAACTATCATGACCCAAAATTCATCATCAGAGGATTGGAGAACCATTGAAGGTGATGGGTAGTGTTGATTTAAGATACTTTTTCGGCATCAGAGAAGTCTATTAGGTTAAGAACTTGTCCGGGGCCGGCCTGCCCGGACCTGCCCAGACATGCCCGGACTTGTTTGCACCTGGTTGCCCCTGGGCCAAGCTTAAAGTTTCGATTCTATTGTTTAAGTTTAAGTTTCAATTTCTCAAACAGCCCGCCATGACGAAGCACCCTCTGATTGGTCGGTCCCCATATTGGGAGACCAGGTGTTTCTTTGATGTGCCTAAATCTATATATACAAGCTGTTACCTTCAATAAAGAGAGACTTGATCAGATTCCTGTCTTGTCTCCATTTCTCGCGTACCCCTGTTCCCCCGAGCCCCTATTTCTCCCCCAGGTCTTCCGTTGTCGATCCTGCAGGTCGGGACAAGAACTTGGTCTATGAAGGATGTTTCATTTAGTATACTGGATGTATTTCTAGAAATGGAAGGACTGAATCAACAAAAACTGAATAGTCTTTACACAGATATATGCTCTCAGCATCATCTAGATAAACAAAGTCACTCTTTCATCCTCTCCAAATTTCCTGATATTATGGCATGCTTCCAGTCATATGTGTTTGCAACTACAGTTCATATAATGGGTGGTGAGTACTTCTATGCTACCAGCATAGCATGTTTTTTATGGCTTTTATAAAAAGTCAGAGCACTAATCCCTAATTGCCTATAATCTTTATCTGGCTCTTCTTACCATTTAATTAAGTTTCTTCAGCCACGTGCAAAAATTAATCTTTATGTTTGGAAATATATTTTTTGCTCAATTTTCGGGGGGGAGGGGCAGCAGGTCCGTTACATTTTCTGGCAGTTATCCTGAGTCAATACTATTCACAGAAATTATATAATAATGCCAAAAAAAAAAGAGACCAAAATTGAAAGTATTTACAATATGATACACTGACTCTCATTGGCTGAGAGTGAAAGTCTAACACAGAAAATGTCACCCTAGCTCTTATTGGCTAAGAGACTCTGCTGCACAGAGAGCTATATTCAGACAGCTGATGGTTGATTACATATGAGTGAGTATGTATATAGGCTATGTTTAGAAAATAGATTGAGAGACAAATAGCATCATAGCATGTTAGGTCCTTAAAACAAATTGGGACACTAAATTGAGCTCACATATATTTGAATGGATAGTTTATAATGATATAATCATATGGGTTTTTTCATGATTGGCAATATTTTTGTATAATATTAGTAGAATTATAATAACTAACTTAATGCATTTAGTAGAATATTTTTGGTGAATAAAATATATGAAGGCTAAGCTAGAAAAGAAAGATACTATATTCTTACAATCCCAAAAATGACAGCTCCAAGTTGAGAAAGGTCCTTGCTAAAAAAAACTGAGCAGTGTCACTCCTGGTAACTTCTGTTACAAGATCTGCTCCTTGTTGTTACAAAGCTAATAACATTATAATGAGCAAACAAATATGCAAATGTGGTAAGTAATAAAGAGAGACAGAGTAACATGTGGTCTTATGAGATTCACGTTCGGGGTAGGGGGGATTAACATATAAGGACTTTGAATAAAGAGAGGACAAAAAGTGAAATTACAAAACCAAGAATGATGTAAGTGATAAATACAGATGAATTCACAGAGCCTGGGATCTTGAGAATTTTGTGTTTTTTTGTGCAGAACACTAGCTTGTCCATTTTCTGTAAATGAACAGGAAGACAATAAAATTCATTCACTCAGTGGTTTTTGCTAACTAGCTTAGACTATAGCAATTGTGCCATTTTTCTCCTTTGAATGTTTCCCTTGCCCATTGATATCTCCAAAGAAGTCTGAGCCAGGTCAGGAGAACTAGGATAAGAAAATCAAGGGAAGGATATTAGGCAGTGAAAATGTGTTTTTGGGTGGGGGGAATCCAGCTTCAGTGTGGAAAAGGGATTTAAGAGAGGACAAGAGTGGATCAATGAAGACCAGTAAAAATATTAAAGTTGCCACCTAACCAAAAAAAGATGGGTTCTTAGACTAGATTATTTTGTGTCATAACAAAGAGTTCTAGATTTATTCTGTTGTCCCTGATCAGTCATTTTGAAGTTCCACTGCACAGCAAAACCAGGACAATTTCTTCTTCACTCAGCTTAAGGTGAAGAAGAAACATCTGCTTCTTTTCACTATTCCACACTACTTCAATCTGTTGCCCTCTGATATTCCCAACCATTTGTAGAATCATATTCCCTACTACCATTCCATTACATATTCAGAGTTGCCTAGCAGCTGTCTAGCTCCAGTGCCAGTCATGGGCAGCTTTCAGGGTTTTAGCTTCACAGGCAGCTCTCGTAGAAGGCAGCAAGTAACAAGCAATGATAAAAATGCCTTGTGTGCATCTTGCATGGTGCATTGCTATTTCAGGCATTTTCACTGTAACTCATCAAAGAAAGCCATATGCCCACTCCCTGGATGAAGAGAGAAAAAGAGAGAGAGAGAGAGAGAGAGAGAGAGAGAGAGAGAGAGAGAGAGAGAGAGAGAGAAGGAGAGGAAGGAAGGAAGGAAAGAAGGAAAGAAGGGAGGGAGGGAGGGAGGGAGGGAGGGAGGGAGGGAGGGAAAGATGGAGGGGGGAGGGAGGAAGGAAGGGAGGAAGGAACAAAAGAAGGAAGAGGAAGGAAGGAAGGAAGGAAGGAAGGAAGGAAGGAAGGAAGGAAGGAAGGAAGGAAGGAAGGAAGGAAAGAAGAAAGAGAAGCCTTGAGGGAACAAAAAGATCTTGGGTCACCTCATCCCAAGCTAGTCGATGACAAGGCTGATTTGAACCCAAGTCTTCGCTGACCTTGAGATTCTGGACCTCCTCACAACATTGTGCTGCCTCCCAGTGGAACATCTGCTTTGGCTTACATTTGTAGTTCACAGCAACAATTGGGGTCAATATTATTTTTGAACTGCTTTGAAAATAAAAAGAATATTGATATCCAGCTTCCTGTATGGGGCATACTGTGGAGCTTAAAAGAGGATTTACTTTTTTCTTAGATTTTCAGTTATTTACCTCTGCCAAGGGAGGGTTGATCAATAAGCTATCTACATCAAGTCTTATGGTTAGTTTTTGTGGGAAATAGGGCATAAGTTTTTTACTGTTCTAAAGGATTCTATTACCACTGGTGATAGCAGCAGGAAATATAATGTATCATATGAAAATCACTGGACACAGCTTAATAGAAGGAACACGGAATGGTAGCTATTCAATAAATACAGAATGGGGTGGACAGGTGGCTCAGTTGGTTAGAACACAAGCTCTGGGTAACGGGGCTGCCAGTTCAATTCCCACATGGGCCAGTGAGCTGAGCCCTCTGCAACTAGAATGAAGTCAACGATTTGCTGCTCAGTTACCGGGTAGCCACATGGCTCAGGTGGTTGGAGCACAGGTTCTCAACCACAAGGTTGTCAGTTCCACTCCTCGACTCCGCAAGGGATGGTGGGCTGCACGCCCTGCAACTAACAACAGCAACTGGACCTAGAACTGAACTGCACTCCCTACAACTAAGATTGAAAGGAAAACAACTTGACTTGAAAAAGTCCTAGAAATACACTGTTTCCCAATAAAGTCCTGTTCCCATTCCCCAATAAAATCTTTTAAAAAATTAGAATTCTTTCATTTCTTATGATTTCACTGATATGTGGTATACAAACCAAAAACAACAAAAGAACAAGACAAACAAATGAGAAACAAAAACTCATAGACACAGACAATAGTTTAGTGGTTACCAGAGGGTAAGGGGGGTGGGGGGAGGGAGATGAGGGTAAGGGGGATCAAATATATGGTGATGGAAGGAGAACTGACTCTGGGTGGTGAACACACAGTGGAATTTATAGATGATGTAATACAGAATTGTACACCTGAAATTATGTAATCTCATTAACAATTGTCACCCCAATAAATTAAAAAAAAACATTAGAAAAATGCAGAATGGAGGAAGAAACAAGAGCTCAAAATACCAATGTTATTAAAATAACAGTAACAATACCACTCACTATATGCTGGCAGTGTTCACGTTACTTTTCAGATTTGAGTCTTTTCCCAGCTGTGGATGGGAAGGTATTCCCGTTCATTTTATATGTGAGGAAACAGAGACTTACAGAAGTCAAGTCATCTGTCCAAGGAAACACAGCTCATGAGTAGAGAGGCTGGATTTATCACCTAGGGTTGACTTACTGTAAAACCTTTGTTTTTTCTACTATACAATTATATCTCTATGTAATAAATCTATATGTAACAAATTAAAGAAAAAATGTTATTTATTTATGTAAAGTACTATGAGAGAAGCCCAGAGAAGAAAATAAGATATACAAGACAAAAATAAATTATGGTGTCTCCTCTCCAAAAGTTCACCATCCAGTAAGAAATTTCCAAATTATTTATTCAACCTTTTTGATATTTTAGTGGTCTAAACATATCTTCAAAAATCTATCTCCCCCATATGCCAATGAAGCGTACTTTTCTCCTTATGTGCTTTCCATTTTAAGTTGAAAAAAACACCAGTTCAAAGTACTCATCAATATTTTTAACTTGACCTTTCTATCCATATATCTACATATAAATACATAGATGTACCATATGTCCTACATATATATATATACATATACATATATATATATATATATAGCATATAGATATTTAGATCAAACACAAACTATAACCTTTTTCAAAAATGTATTATTAACACAAGTTGGAAAACTGAGGTACATGGCTACTTTTGTTTGATATGCTCAGATGAACGGATTCAATGCTATTAACATAGAAGGTATTTTCAGTATTTCTTTGCTTTTCATTCAGTTCTCTAGTCATTGAATCCTATATCTTTCAAAAATATGAACAATTCAGTTTGATATATTCTAATTTTTCAAAAACTAACCAAGTGCCAGAACAGTGTTACACATGATTCCATCACACCGTTAGAATTTATCCTTTTTTTCCAAAATGATTATGGAGAAAACAAAAATAACAACATCTATGTCCAGATTATGTTGCAAATACAGGTAATAATTTTGATTACTAAAGACATAGTCAACTGAAAACAAGACGAAGACGATTAATTCATTTTATCTTGACCACCAAATATCCTCCAAAGGACAAGACCGGTACTCATCAGTGACTAGTCCTGGATTTGAACAGGTGACCTGAAAGCAACAGGCTTTTCACTTTCCTTTCCTCACACCAATCCCTAACGGCATACACTGCCCCTCGGCTGACATCCCCAGAAAGTAACTGAACACATAACAAAGCAACAGACGGCCTTTGGATTTCTAGAGACATAATGTTGAAATGTTTGGTGTTTTTCTTTGGGCCTTCCTTTGCCTTTCTAGTTTCACAATTTAGAAAATTTTTAGTTTTTCCTATAGCATTCTGTTTAGATGCTCGAAGTTGAATTTTCGCACCACCAACCATCAAATATGTTTCAGATGGAGGAGAAATGAATCCTTGCTGGAGAGCCTTTGCTGAGTAATGCAATCCCCAGAGAGCCAGAGCAGCACTCAGGGACCGATGCTCAGTGAACTAACTGTCTCGTAACTGCAGGGGTGGCCTACCTCCTCTATAAATGTAAAGCCCCATGAAAGCTAAAAATAAATGGGAACATAAGAAAGTAATGTAATGTGCTCGCCATTTTGGGCTTCAGAAGTGCACGGTAAGATTTCCCCTTGGGATCACTCAACTTTGTAGTTTGTTTCTCTGTATGTCCTACATCATTACCTTCTTGCACACACCTGAACTATTCATGTTTCCTTAACTGAAGCTATGCTCTTAAAAGCAACCCCCCAAATCCCTCATTGCAAAGAAGGTCATTATATAGTAGATAGAAATCTTAAGAGGAAAAATCCTATATCAACTGGTGGTATAATCCCCAAGGGGAAACAGACTTTAGTTGAACAATCAGAAACCTGGCCTGCTTTATGGTGTTTACACTGCTGCTTGCTAATGGATCACCATAAAGGAAGCAAAAGGGCTCTTACACCATTGAGTAGGCTATCATGGGAGTCTTCTGAGTGTGCCTTTTTTATTTGCTGCAGTCAGGTTAATGAGCTCACCAGCCCACTTGATGTTGAGGACTTTGTAACAAAGCAATCTCTCATTAAATGCTGCCTGGCACCACTCTCTTGAAGCAAAGGGACATTCAGATTATTGAATGCCTTTGTACTCCTCATTCCTACCAGGCTGTGGGGTCCAGTAGTGGCATGAGTCCCACACACTTCCTGGCAGGCATCCAGTCATCCGCCTGCCCTCTTCAAACTGCATGGGCATTTGCCAATCTAAGCAGCACTGGTAGGCAAACAAGCATGGCACACGACTCCTTTGGCTGAAAGCCAAATGTGCAGCTGAACAATCTAATTTGTGTCTACTGTAGAGGGAAACATTCTTCCCCATTCTTTCCTATTCAGTTGAATTTACATGTAAAAGTTTTGTTATGGTACAAAGGAATGTGCACTTATCTACATTTCCTTTCTGCTTTTACACCTTTTTAGTCTCAACAGTGCAGGTCATGATTTTGTCTGTGGCTTTATTTTAAGTACCTCCTGGCTGACAGTTTCTTCAATGAAATGACCCCAGAGTGTTATCAGCTAGCTAGCAGGTGTGTCTCTATTCAGAATCTTGCAGACACAAGTGCATCCTGGGTAAAGAGCAATCTATGCACAAACCAGCTTTTTTCGACATTACTCATGAGATTTAAAGGTTCACTGTCCTACAAAAAAACTAAACAGTTTTGATTTTTTTAGAGTGTTGATAATGCCCTGAGATACTGACCTAAATTGGATCACATAATTATTTTTAAAATGAATTTTATTATATTTTAATAAACAGTTATCTTTTTGCTATTAATAAGTTCCCTTTCCAAGCTATTAAATGCTTACTTTAAAATTTTTTGAAAGCACAAAGAGTGAATGCTCAAAATTAAGTGTAATTTTGGCCCTGGTATTATATTTAGGCATAGATAAACAACTAGTGGTATTTTTAGATAGACTTATCACTATGACTGTACATTATTATTCTATTTGATTTTCAAATAAAATCTATATAAAAATTTTCTCACTATTTTAGGAGGACTCTTTGAAAAAGCAATTTAAATTATAATAACCTTAAAAAGCCAGAACATTTTGGGGATATTCAGAAAGAGGCTTGTCTATTAAATCAAGTGAAAACAGTCCACTTAGTCTTAAATTTGTTTAAGGACCAAAAGAAGGTGATAGAATGCAAATTCAAAACATGTTCCATGAAAACAGATTCAAGCTTAAAACAAAATCACAGTAAAATAGAGTATAAATATGTAGTCTGAATATGCCCCAAATAGCTGTAAGAAGGAAAATAAATAATCCTAAAACTAGTCCATTCTTCTGTCACGCTTTTAAATACCAGAATGGAGAGAGTGTGATGTAACAATATTAACTCACTTTTTTTTAAAGCTTGCATGCTCTATCACATTTCCATTTATATGATAAGATAATGCAGTTTAGAAAATAGTAGCAATGTAGAGTAAAACTTACATCCCTGCTCTATAGCTCATTGATACAGCTTATGGCATAGTTTACTTATACATGTTTACAGTTCGCTTAAATAATGTCAGTTCAAATACTTAAAATTTTCTTTGAAGTATTAGCTGTGTTCAAATAACTTGGTATCAAATCTACTGGTTATTAAATTTTTACATATGTAATTTTATAATAATCTTTCAAAATACAATTTTCATTTTGGATCACTATACTATAGATTAATTTTATGTCTGGTTCTAGGTGTTATGTGCTTACATAATAAAGTAAATCTTTATTTAAAACCAAACCTAGCTCTCAGTTCAGTCATTAATTTAATTTAATGTCATTTGCTCTATAGTCTTTATGAATTCTCAATTGACAAATACGGAACAGAGAAAGGACATGAACAGTCTAGTAATCTATGTTCACTATTTTAAGAAAAAAGTAAATTTGGATAAAATTTACATTGCCTACAATAATCTTTCCTAAAGCAGGGGATGAAGGTATTTTAAATACAAACTGCTGGCAGCAAAGCAAAAGGAAAAACTAAGAAGAGTGAGAAATGAGCTGGTAAGTAGGTTGAGCTTTTCTTACTAGATGGATATTCTTTTTTGTTCTTAAGTATGCTTCAAACTGATGGAAGTTTATTCTATTTTCCAGGTATACATATATAGTCACATCTCAGGCAGTCTGGATATTTGAAGTCTTAGAAACAAAGCATTCATTTGATCCTCTGACTAGATAGAATAAGCTAAACACATATTTTGGTACTGTGGACACAGACTACCTACAAGGTTTTAAACAAGTCTGTCTTAATGATTTGAACTAGTGAAAGTCTTGATCACTATGATCCAGGTAACTTGTTATCATCTTTACTGGTACAAAATCTACGGAAAATTGAGAAATGCCTGAAGCACAAAACATTGCAATGTCAGTATTAGTCTAATAGAAATAGTTTGCAATCTCAAAGAGTATTTGTAGAGAAGCTGATTCATTTGAAAACATAATCTTGTAACTACCTTTGAGAAAAGTGCAGAGCAAAATGTTAGAAGATGACTGATGAATGTGAAATATGTTTCAAGAAAATGTATGTAAATTATTTATCCTTTCCAAGTATTCACCTCTTCGTTATTACCTCTGCTGATTTTTAAAAACCTTACAATATCATAATTTGGTGGTAGTCATCGTGTCGGATATAGCTTTTGTTCACTAATTTTTTTGTTTCTAAAATAATAAATGAAATAAGAAATCTATGTGTATGATAGCATGTATAATCAGATGTGAGGATGGAGATGCTATCCAATAACTATTCAATTTTTTAAAAGGGTCACCTTTTAAAAGAGTGAAGATATAATAAAGGGATATATACATATGCATATTTTATATGTATACCAAAAAGCATTCTACTATTAAAATAACAAATCACAGTGAAAAACATGAATAATAAGATTTTAAAAACCAGAACTACAACCCGTCTTAAAATGATTCAGATAAGCAGATTGGCTGGCTAAATGCTCTGCAAGTAGTCTTCCATTTTTTTATCCAGCTATTTTTAGAAAGCTGCAGAAACAGCTGAGCTGACTGAAGTGATGTCACCTTTGCTGATGGAATGGTTTGTTCCAGAGCACACTCAGAGGCTGCAGGAGTCTACTTACCATGGTTTGGTACGCAACCCTAAGCAGTGAGAAGGTGTAAACATGGGCATTTCTCAGCCCTACCAATCAATATTGCATTGATGACTTTCTAGTGACCTTTAACCTTCCCAGGAATACCAATAGCACCATACTGAATCTTCCCATCTTCAAGGGGTGCCTAGCATAAGCTACCAATTTTACAATCGATCAAAAGTCATCTCTGTGAATAAAGCTGGAGATTTCAGGCAACAGCAAGCAATTTTTGAAAGGTCGGGGCTGGGTTTTTATTTGCTTGACCTGTGCTTTCCACTTGTATCATAGTTCTTTATAACCACTAAAAGTAGTAAGAAAATTTCAGATTTTTTTCCCCATGTATTTTTAGTAAGCCTTTGGGCATTTTCACTGTCCCTAAAAGAATATGGTTGCATGGCAACCTTCAGAGTTGCTATGGAGACTCCATGTGTAAGCAGCTGCTGCAATCAGCATTAACTCCAGGCTTGCAGGTTTGTCATTCCAATACATAGGGAGGGGGAAACAAATAGGACAGCACATTGCCGTAAAGGGGAAGTCACCTAGATAATGTCACTCACAAACATATGTTCCACAATTATTCTTTCCACTGTTTTATTGCTGCAATTATAGCTAAACTAAGATTACAAAATTATATGGTTTTAATTTGCCTCTATTGACTATGTTTCACTTCCATTAAAATTAAGTCTGAACCCATTTATGTAGAAAACTGTTGGCTTTCTGGAAAAAAAAAATTTTTTTTTTCTTTCTCATTTAATGTCAGCAGGAAAAAAAAAAAAAAAAAGTCAATGCCCATAGAAACCTTTGTATGAAACAAGCAACTTAGCCAAAATATAAATGAACCTAACACACAAGGCATGGGCCCGATCCCCAAATTCCATCTGTATTTCTAATATTTTCAGTTGTGTCAGGATAGACCACAAAGATACGTCAGATGACACTGATCCGAGTCTTTCAAATGTAAGCAGAAATGCCAGTTAAGCCATCTTAAGCCTCTATCCTTAACCCATCCCATCAAGCTTAAATATTGCAGCATGTGATCCACTATCAAAGTCCTTAAAAAGAAAATGCAAGAACAGAGATGGTAGGAAAATCATCACTGAGACTTCTTTCAAACTGAATTTTAATCTAACCCTGGCGAGCTTGGGTATTGCTCATTAAGATTCTTTACTATCACAATATCTGAATCTTTAATGTCATAATATCTGATATAGTCATTTCATAAACGACAGTATCTCTTAATGCACAGGCTCAATATTATAAACTTAGAAATTATTTAAAATATAGCGTTAATTGAATATATATTTTGCTAATATAGGTTTAATATCACCAAAATAATAATCATTTACTATTTTTATTCTAATATTTCAAGGCCTTATTTGGAGCTGCAATACTTCCTCATGGAAAGCTAAGAATTATCACTAATAATCATCATTTTACTTAAGGGCAATGTAATCCTTTGCTTTCTAATTTATATGGCATAATACCCACCAGCAGACAAGTGAGTAGTATTTATTGTATTTAATTACACTCTAATGGCAGCACAGTAATGTTTACTTTACAGTATAGAATGACCACCTTTTTATTTTCAGTTTTTGGATTTTAAAAAACTAATAATCATGAATCCACAAAATATAAGATTTATCAAATGTATTTCTGCTTTTATATATAAATTTCTGAAAAGGAGCTGTGTTAAAATGAAGCTCTTCGTAAAACTTTAAGATTAACATAGGTGGTATCAAGTGTTAAGCCAGTTTTAATATTTATGTAGAAAATTATCATTATGTTTTATTATATGCCACTTAGAAGCTTGAGAGAGAAGATATTTTTGGAATGAAATTGTCGTATATAAAATCTCTGTGTATCTATGTGTATATATCTATATATAATACATATATAAAGTATTAGTGGCATTATCTTTATATTAGTGGAACAGTACAAGATAATAAAGCATAATTGCCCATTCTTAAAAGCTTTACTTAGATACACTTAAAAGGTGAAATTTAACAATAGCTAAAAGGTAGCACATTAATATGTTCATGATTAAAATATAATACACACAAAAATTTCAGAAACTTGTAATTACCATCTTAATGGATCTTTAAGTAGATATCTAATTGCAGAATTCATAGACCTTATTAAAAAGAACCAAATGTTGAGTTATCCAGTGTTAGGATGATTTTGTTAATCTGATGTTTTCATTTTTTACCTCTTAGCGTGTATTAAAGCAAACATTCATTTTTTTAAATTGCAGTATACTATAAAAACATGCATCCTCGCGCAGACCTCGTTCACTACCATATAGATGGAAGCTTATTTGGGTTTAGAGAATTAAGGTACGGTCTACAAACTCTGAAAATGAAAACACTGATATACCCGTAAGCATAGCAGTGTTAGCAGGTACTGCTGCAATACACAAATCCAGATAACATTAAGTGACCTATTTTTAAAGCCTGTCCAAGAAAAGCGACATCAAGAAATTGAATTCTTTGCCCTTTACTTTAATAGTTCCTGTCATGCAATCTTTAAATCTGAAAGGGTGATCACCACAAAACAAATCCCCAACCTGATACATGCAACAGGGCCATCTTTTGTAGTTCTGTAGACGGGTACTCATGGCCTATTCATTACAGCTTGTGTTTTTACTGGAATATAGGGCAGAAAACTAACACTCAAGTAAATGCAAACTTACCAACCAGGATGTAAAACCAGGCCTTCTGGTTGGAGAACACACAGTGACCTATAGATAATGTATTACAGAACTGTACACTTGAAATCTATGTAACTTTGCTAAAAATTGTCACCCTAATAACTTTAAAAAAAAATAAAAAATAAAACCAGGTCTTTTAGTTAATAAGTAATGTGAAAAATCATATTGGATTATTTTAAATATTGATCATATAAGTAGTCTGGAAGGAACTACATTTAAATTTGTATAATAAGGACACTTTAACACCAAAAATTTTAGTTTGCACAATTGTAAAGTAAAATTAAATGTGCCATTGCAAAACTAATCAAAGCATTAGAGCCTTGAGTTTTATTAATAATAGAATACATCCCTGTTAATATAGTAAAGGGTACGCCTATAGTTGAAGATACAAAACACACTTCAGAATGGTTTTATGATGAACGAGCCATAAGTGCTGTTTTCTGTAAAAGTGACATGAATCCATGAAGTATTTGGATAATTTGAGTATGACTCCCCACAACAGAATAAGAAGGTTTTATTTGGCCTGAATAATAGGAATTAGTTGTATACATTATATAGTATGCTGGTTTCAACTAAATTATTTTTATAGCTCATTAAAATAAGACAAAAATGTAATATTTTTTCCAACTTATTTGAAAATTTTCAAGCTGTAGAAAATTTGAACTAGTCTAACAAATACCCATATGTCCTTCACTTAGTTCAACAATGGTTAACATTTTTTGCCACATATGCTTTCACTTGGCCAAGAGTTGTTAAATATTGACAATATCATGTTTCATACTAAAATATATTTTCTTATGCTTAACCATTTGACCTTAAGCTACAAACATCATGACATTTCTCCCCTAAATACTTCAGCATATGCCTCCAAAGAGCAAGGGCAACCTGCTGCATAAACCACAATGCCATTATCATACCCAATCAGTTTAACATTGTTATAGCCGTATTATCCATTATCAAATCCATGTGTAAACTTTCTCCAGTTCTCTTGATAATGTGCTTTAAACTTATTTGGTGTGAGAGGGAATGGGGAGGTAACGGGGTGGGGAACCTGAGATCCAGTAAAAAATTATGGACTCTATATCACATTTAGCTATATTTCTCTTTAGTCACCTAATTGATCTAGAACAGTTCCTCAACATTTTTCTTGCATGCAATTAAATTTTCAAAGAATCCATGTCAGTCCTTTAAATGTCCCACCATTTAAATTTCTTCTGATTTGTTTTTTTTTTTTTTGATTAGATTTAGGTTACACATTTTTGGCAAAAGTATTGCGAGGTAATGTTATGTCTGGTCATAAAAGATTACCTCTGATAAAGGAGTATACCCAGCCTCTCGATGCTGGGTGTGTTCATTTTTCTATTACTAATTTGAATGAATTGCTAGGAAAGCACAGTCATTTGCTACTGTCACTGAAAGTATGAAAACCTACAATTCATTTAAAATAATTTGGTTTATTATACCTTGGATCTGGATCCCTCAGCCATTTTCTTCATGTGACTTATAATGAAAATTTGGGGTGCCTGAACATTTTGTGATTAAATTTCCTTCCCCCAATTCACCCACCTCCTGACAGCTAATAGAATGTTCAGAGTGGAAATAAAGGAATTTCATAGCACTTTATTTCTAAAGGTAGCACCAGGAATTCTTCTCCCAGCATTGGTAAATATATATGTTTATATTTCTAATATTCTTTGAAATATACCAGCACAAAATATTCTTTGAAATACCCAGCACAAAAGCAAAAAATAAAAATTATTTGGAAAAAAAATTCCAGAAAGCATATTGAGAGACTAAACATAGTTGTTCATATTTAATTTTTAAATATTATTCTATAATTTGAAAAGAGTGTTAAATAAACCAACATCAAAATATTTCACGGATTGGATAAATTAAGGGGAAAAGTTTTGGTAGAAACTAAAGGAACTTGAAAAACTGTCAAAAACATCCAGTATCTCCCTATTTTCACAATAGGCTATTCACACGTACAAATGGAGTTTTGTCACTTTTTTTACAGCAAAAGAATCAAAAAGGGATCCCTAATATCACCTTCCTCATCCCATTCAGTCATACAATATCTAGTGCTTGGTTCTGATTTGCAAAGAGAAAACTACATTTGAAACACTTATGTCCAATAAGCCACTTAAATTAGATAAAGTATGTGGGTCTTGCAGCCTGTTTAAAACCTTTCTATAAAATGTAAAATAATATGCAGTTATTCTTGTCAACCTATCAAGTATAGAAATACCCCAAATGTGACCAAGTTCATTTGCTTTTAAAGCACTTTAGAATTTTTTTGTTTTATTAGAACTCATGAGCTTGGAATCCTTTATATCAGGAAGCTTTGTAAACTTTAAATCTTTATCGAAATGCTGAGATAAACAGGCCAAGTGAATTCAAATGGACAGAGATAAAAACTCTCATTTACCAGTGGCATTACATTTGGCAAGTCACTTAACCTCACTGAGCCTTAATTTCCCTTATGAAATTTGTATGATAATAGCTCCCATTTAGGAGTAAATGTGTGAAAAGTACATGACACATAGTGGGTGCTAAGTTGTAACTATTTGAAATCTTTTAAAATCAGAAGCATAGCCTAATATCATACACTACTCATAATAGTTAGACTTGCTTAAATAGGCATGTAACATACATTTATTATAAGCTTTTGTAGGTAAAGGTCTTCCTCCTTGGAAACCTAGACACATATATGTGTGTCACAATTGTGTATATCTACACAAGCATACACACGCAATTACACATATACCAATGGGAGTGTAACTAAAGCTCTGCAATGATATAAGGTATGCAATTGACCTCAGGGGATAAAAATAGCCATGTACTTTGTTTTCCAGAATCCCGACATAATTGAGTTTGATGACTCATAAAAGAAATACACAACAAAAGTTGGAAAATGGAAGCTCTGCTTCTATCCCTACAGCCAAGAATTTTGCACAAGTACACGTGCGTTATTCTTGCTCTTAACAGGCTTATAAAACCAAAGAGGGGGATTATATAGAACGTGGCAGAGGCCATCATTAATTCTGCATAAATAATGCAAAGCAACAATCAGTACCAATGTTTAAGAAGGGCTTTCTTGAATTTGTTTTTTTTTAATTGTTGTTGCTGTGTATCCTCATTTTTAATTCAATTTTTAGTTTTACTTTCATCATTCAGAAAAGTCAGGCAGCATTATTTTTTTTTTCCCTAATCTGGTTTACTATTCTTTTAAATAGAAACGATAAGATTTTCTACTAAAGAGGAAAAGATGTTTTTAAATACTTCCTTTCCCAGCAGATCTATGTGTTAATGACTAAAAATAGCGGCACTAAATAAAGTATATAAACCTTACCTAGTGCAACCTGTATAATAATTATGTTTCCAAAAAGAGAAGAAGAAAGAAGAAAATCTTAGCTATTAAAAACAAAGAAACTGAAACTCTCTGTAGGCATTATTTGTGTTCATTCTCATGATTCCCATACAATCAACTCTGAAATATTAATGTATAATTTTTAAAAGTACACTATTCTTACATAGAAAAATTCAAACATCCATCTTATTTAATAAATTTTAATAAAAAGCTATGTCACTTATAAAACTTAGCTCTCTGAATGTAAACTTCTGAATCTTACTGTTTTAGTTTATATTTGGAAAGAAGATTGCTCATCTGAGAGCCCTTTTACAATTTTTAATGTCAGAGTTGCTAAAGGTATCACTAAGAGTGCAACATTATGTATTAAATAATTTTAGTATGATTTTTAGCAATAGGAAAATATAAGCCAATTTATAATGGCACAAAGTTATAACAACACAAAGCATCTGTATTTTAAGACAAAAGATAGAGTGTTACATGTTAGATTATTAAATCAAAATAAATATTTGTTTAAAGCTGCAAAGAAGCAAATATTTAAAAGCTGCAATCTTTTCAAAAACAAAATTGCAAAATCTCCTCCTATAGTTAATATCACCTCGAAGGTCTGAGTTAAGCTTATTAGGACTCACAATGTATATTCCAACCCAACATTATTATAATTAACTCTGTGAATGATTACACAAAATGATTTATTATTGACAAACCTACATTTATGGTAGTAAAACACAATAGTAATTGTATTTAAAAATATATTACTTGTTTATTCTGATCTTCAATTTACAGGCTCTAATTACATTTTAGTTTCTTTCTTAATAAGACTAACAAGTTTGGACCAGAGATAATTTGAATGATTTAACAAATTTTAAAATTTGAGTAGCCTAAAATAAGTGCTTGGGAAGATTTTTTTCTCCAAAAAACGTTTATTCTCCTCTACCCTCTCTTTCAACAAAACTTTTCCATTTGGGGAGGGAAGATGTTTACATCACCTACTATAACCATTAAAATCTCATAGTCTTTTCTAATGGCATAGTTTCCTATTACTGTCACTTTGGTCCTTTTGTATTTTACAGAGGAAAACCTCCGGGGTCCTAAACACTGTAATGCCCACTCCCATTCATGAACAATTCCTTTATTATAAAGACTGGTGCAAATTAAATCAGTGAACAGAGGTATAGTACTAACCCAAACCCATCAAAATTTTCATGGAAAGAGGATAATCACATTCCAGGCTACTTTTGTGGGCTTTCATGGGAAATTCCTTTTAACAAAAAGTGAAATAAAAATGATATTCACACAGCAAGTATAAGAACAGCAACTAAAGGTTTGAAAAGCCCACCAGGAGAGAAAATTCAACCCACTTATAATAAATCAACTGCTATATATTTCTCGAGGTTTAATACTGAAAAAGAAGATGATATGAATCAATTTTTCTGTTCAGATTCTTTTTAATCCAACAGATGAAAACTGCCCTACTGTTTCCAAATGCTTCTTCATTCTAATGGTAAAAATAGCTACCAAAAAGATAGGGTTTCACTGTGTGTCTCTTACTAGATACACACTATTGCAACGTATAAAAAAATACATATACTTTTTTAAAGTCACTAATTGCTAATTTGTATTTTTGATCTCAATAAATATTTAATTTTATATAATATTTTATAAAATAGTGAAATATTTTTATATCATTAGTTATGTTATCAATATTCCTTCGCTAGTAAAATGTCAATACCAAAACAGCATCAGATAATTTCACTGTTAAATAGATTTTATGCATGCAACACTTTTAAAGCAATATAGTTTTCACAAAGAATACCAGCAAACTGAATTTGTTTGGCAAACTATTAACCTGCCTAATTTCAAATTCTCACTTCTTAAAAGCGTGATATAGATTATGCATACTCTTAGTAAAATACAACAAAGAAAGAGGCTTTTGACAGGCTAATCAAATTGACTTATAATAATTCCTTTATTTGGGAGGAGAGAAAATTATGATAAAAGATTTTAAAACAAAGTTCTGATACTAAATGCTATATGCTACTTGTATTAATTGCTCTAAACAGGAACTTTAAAAAGAAGTAGAAATGATATCATCTATCCAATATCCCATAACTGTCAAAAGTATTATTCTATTTTATAGCTCGCATTTTTCTTGAGTGTACTTGATTTTTAAATAGTTGTTCAAAAAATTTAACTAACAAAAACGTATTCTCATAATGGGCTTATTTTATTTATTACTCTGGAAAATAATGACTCATGTAGACAGTTTAGAAAGATCATTATTTTGACAAATATGATATTTATAGAAATCTTACAAAATATGTTTTGACTTGAGGTGTTGAAGGTAATACTTGTAAAGCTAGTTCTCTACTATGTTAATTTTTTTCTCTTACCTAGACTTACATAGCCATTTTGTTTTGACTCTCACATTCAACTCATTCACTTTCTTATTCACAAGTACGTTTGTCATTTCTGAATGATGAAGATGTGTTTTTGAAATTTTGCACAATTGCAATGGAAATTAAAAGCTATAAATGTTGAAGTAGAATTCTTACTTTATATTATTTTAAAAGACATTGTGATAATATGAATTGCCAACGCCTAATACTGACCACTATTTACCTTTTAATTGTTAACTCAGTCAACTACTATAGACTTTAATCCATTTTTAAGAGGAAAATGATTATGTCACTATTTTTGATTACCCCAAATCATAATTATGAATAATCAGGTATTACTTTATTCTTATACTGTACCTTATCAGCTAGCTGCAGGTGTTTTTTCTACATTGAAAGGAAATACGGATTATTAATTATACCATTGTGTATCACTCATATTCATGATCTTTCTGACTATATATCATTTGAACAGGTTAAAAGAGGTAATGGTTTTCAATATAAGTTTAAATATATGCACTCTAAAAGTTAAAATCAGAAGAAGGCTATGCAATTATATTAGGTTGGTGCAAAAGTAATTGCGATTTAAAAGGTTAAAAATAAATGCAAAAACACAATTACTTTTGCAGCAACCTAATGGTAGTTTAAGTATTCTCTAAATCTAAAGCCAAATCTTCCTCACAATCAGGCAATATATATAAGTCAATTTTTATTATTGTTCCTAAAGAGCAGGAGGAAATTTGGATAATTAGAAGTTGAAGACAAAACTTTCAAGTCAAGTTTAAAAAAAAAAAAAAGTGGACATGTTGAACTTTGTCACTTACTGCCCATGAACATTTAGGTATCTTTCTCTCCTGGTGTGTCAGCAAAGCCACACACATTCTTTCTTGCTACCAATCTGTAAATCTAAAAAGGAGTAAAGACCATGAATAGAAAATCTCTTTATAGAATAAAAAAGCATGGGATGTTATTAAGGAGAACTGTAAGCCCTATTCTATTCATAGTAATTACAGGATCAGATCAGGTTAATGTGGAGACCCAGGTCAATAAAGTGCTGTAGGTTCACTGCTTTAATCTCTTTCAATCCCATAGTCCGCAGCGTCAACCGCTCTGCTTGACTCACCGAATCATTAAAGGTAACGTGGATGCCATGGGAATTTTGGGCAGAGTGGAAATTTATATACTCAGTCAGTCTCAAGTTTTAGAAGATTAAAAAAAAAAAACTAATTTCTCAGGATAATTTGACAAGTTTTTCTCTCCCAACTCAAATAATAAAGGCCAAATTTCATTTCTAGGTAATGGCATTTTTAGTCCTCTTTTCACAATAAAATCTGTTTTCTTATTAAATTTTTCTCCCACTCATCATTCACAGAAGATATTACACCATCTTAACAAACATATAAATGAGAACTAAAATAGATTAGAATTTGGCCTTATGCACCTTGAGAAACATTCCTTTCATTTTCCTACGATTGCCTCTAAAATTTCTGTGGAGGAAAAAAATAATTAAAAATTCAAAACTTGAGATCTCATGCCCAGAGATAATTTGTTTTGTTTCTTTGGAAAGTGTTTTTCAGATTACATTTTCCCTATATTGTGAAATTTTCTGCCAATAAAAGATTCAGAGTCCTTCATTGTAATTGGAGTATTTAAAATTGTGATTTATTAGAGTTATGATGATTGTTCTTTTGCTTTTTCATCGTTTTCTTGAAAGATTTGTTTGGAGTTAGTACCAAAAACACCTTACTCTTAGAAAAACATAAAAGACTATGCTAAATGTTCAATTCTTCAAACACTTGTCTCATTGTACGGTGATCCATGTAATATACATTAAAAACCTTCGATAGATGATTGGAAAAAGAAGATGTGGTACATATATTCAATGAAATATTATTCAACCATAAGAAAAGATGAAATAATGCCATCTGCAACAACATGGATGGATCTTGAGATCATCATGTTAAGCAAAATAAGTCAGATAGAAAAAGTCGAGAACCATATGACTTCACTCATATGGGGGATATAAAACTGAAAGCAACAAACAAATAATACAGATAACAGGTTAGTGGTTACCAGAGAGTAGGGTGGGGAAGATGGTAGAAGAGGGTAAAGGGGATCAAATATATGGTGATGGAAGGAGAACTGACTCTGGGTGGTGAACACACGGTGCAATATACAGATGATGTCAATGCAGATGATGCATTATATAATTATACGTTTTAAACCTATATAATTTTACTATTCAATGTCACCCCAATAAATTTGATTAAATTTTTTTTAAAATGGGAAACATTAAAGTTTTGAAAAAGCAATTACTCCTCCAATTTAATGCCCATTAATTAAATATACATTGTATTAGTCTCTCACCCCTGGTCAATAGTCCTTTAGTGTTTTTTTCTTCAGGGATTTTGGTAACTGCTTTTGCCATTGTTTGCTTTTTAAATTATCCGTCACTATAAAATAACTCATACTCAAAGCCTTCACATACTAGTCCCTGGAAAGCCTTCACAGAGCCTATATGAAGAGACCCTGAAACGTAGAGAATAGGTGCGTATGAGGTGGTATCACACTTGCACCCTAGCTTTTGCATATTTCACATTTCTCTTTGTCTCTCTTTCCCTTCAGGTTAGTATTGATGAACAAAACATAGAAGAATGATAATGAATGAGGAAATAGCAAAATAACCCAAGATGTCACTAAGGAATTGTTGCTAGAATGGAATAGCCTGCCCTAGACCCTGGTTAGTTATATTTTCACTTTTTAATCTCTTAGCTCTTCTATATATTGTGCATGTACTTATTATGTCAATATTAAAATAGACTTGGCACTTGTCTTCTTCTCCCTGGTAGTATGCAAGCACCTTGAAGGTAGGAACTGTGTCTTCTATTTTCCTTTAAAGTTATTGTGGACCTAATTAATTTGAATCATAATTATTCTTCACTATGGATTTTCTCCCAAAATTAAAACGTGATCATTTTTATTTTAAATATTTATCATTCAATATGAATAATTTCTTATGAGTACAAAATAGCACATTGAAAGCAGAAATTGTTTTGTATTGAAGTTAAATTTAAGAAACTATTTAGCAGAACTGACCATTTGCTATAACAACAACAACAAAAATGTATTGTAAAGCAGAGGTCATCTCAAGAAAGTTTTTAAGAAATGATTTAAAAAAACAAAACAAAACAAAAAAACAAAAAACTAAAAAAAAGCCTACCAAGTGTGTTACTACTTGAATGATATGAACTGTGGTAAATGCCAGCATGCAATATGGTAAAAACAAATCAATCAGTTCAGCTTAGTTCAGCCTCTGCAACTGGCCATCTGGCACAAAATCAACCGAATGTATCCCTGCATATTCATCTTCATTTTCACAAATACTCAAGAGAATGTCATTCTAGGGCAAAATAAAATTAAATCACCATAATTTTTAAGACATCTTTCCTTTCATACCCTCTTGAGAATATTGTGTTTATATGAAAATACTTATTACTATAGGGGTGTTGTGTAATTCTGATTTGAATGCATTCTCTCTTTTCTAAAGGTTGAGAATAAAACATTTAGTTATAAAAGTTTTAATTTTTCAAAAATATCCTCATAGAAAAGAGAAACTTCTATAAATAAGTCCATTTACATTTGGTCGAGTCAATACTAGACCAAATGACCAAAGTCACTTTCATGGAACTTAATAATTTCATAATTGCACTAATCTTGTATGAAGTTGATTCAAGATGATTAGTGATTGGTCAAGATGATCAGAATAATACATTACTTCACATTTTAATTCCTATTTATATATGAGAAACTAAAATTTCATTTGATCAAGTTTTACATAATATTTGTATTATTATGTAAAATCAGTCAGCCAAACACTTTATCAAATCCTGAAATTCTATTAAATATTTGCTTTTCAGGTAGAAGCAAAAATACTTAGAATCCTTGGGTCATTTTGAATTAAACTAGGAGAGTAGTCGCATAGTCTATTTTTAAGATTAATACTGAATAAAGGACTGAATCAAGGTCATTATTGGTTTTATCCATTTTTGTCCTAGAATTGAAACGCTATATTTTAAGATTTGAGTCCTTAAAATAAATGAATTTTAATTAAGACACAGTGAAACACACTAAATAAATCAGTTTTAAGCAATCTTGTTTCCCAAATTATGTTTCTAAGTATAAAAAGACCTTTATAAAACTTTTAATTAAAGAAATACTTAAATTTTACTTACTATTATTTTGCTCATTAAAAATACTTTGTTAGAAGCTTTTAATTTTAAAAGAATGGGAGGTAATAACAGAATTCCTCTTTATACATTGCTCTTTTTCTATTACACAAAAGGTTAAACTGCAAATAAGCATTCATTCTGTACTTGAGAAAAGAATCTTATCACAAATAATTTCTAAGCCCAATGTATTATTCTAAAATGTTTCTTTTGAGAATTACATGCCAATCTACATCAATCAGAGTTGTGGTTTGGGGGGGCATTTGTGTGTGTGTGTGTGTGTGTGGGTGTGTGTGTGGGTGTGTGTGTGGGTGTGTGTGTGTGTTTCTTTTTTCACTTTTTTATCCTGTATCCTTTTCTGTTTTAAAGTTACATTGTACCTCTGGCAATATTTCTGAAACAATTTCAGCCCAGAGCCAGCTAGTGGCTTAGAATCCTTTCTGTAAATCCTGGTTTGCCTTTTTGTGCCTGTGTGGCCTTCAGAGATGTTATAGTTTGCTGTTTTGCAAATTGACTCACAGTTTGAAAGGATTCTTTTGTTATTAAACACAGATGAAAAGAGGGACGCTCCAGGCAGAATGCACTATCAGATTCAATGGACAAAAACTTGGAACCACCATCAATATTAAGAATCCTGGACTCATCATCTTCAATCTGCTCAGGTTGGAAAAATTCAGAGTCAGATTTACTGTGGCTCATCTTTCTGTTACATCATCAATTTAGAAATGTTGCCAAGCACATGCAAATGTAAAATGAAAAAATAAAATGAACTTGGCTTTAAAAGATTTTGTATTTCTTTATCTACTTTGTGAATCACTGAAGTCTTTTAAGGCTTGGAACTTGTTGATAAATCCTACAGCTTTTAATATCTGAACATTCAGTTTTTATCCTAGCAAAACCAGTAGTTATTGATGAATAGCTTCCATTCACATCAAGCTATTGATGAATAGCTTCCAGCTTCCAAATGGAATTCCATTCATTCCATTTGTATGTTTCTTTTAAATAACATACACATACATTATCTCACTCGATCCTCACAGTAACTTGCAACAGAGGATAAATGCTTTTCCCCTCATCTGAAAAGCAAAGAAATAGAGTCACAGAAGTTATACAGCTTCCTCAAGGTTACCTTCTAGTTAGTGGAGGACACAGATTTACAACTGACATATCTAGACTGCTACAATTGCTGTTGTACCACAATCTGTACTCCTTCTAAAAGGCCAACCTTGGCAAAAAAGCATATTAAATTCCAGCGTCCTCAGTTGTCCACCTGCTTCTTCTGAAAATCCCTGAGCTGATTGTAAAATAAATAAGCTGATGTCACCCCGAGTCCTCTTCTCGTTCAAGTACCACCACAGGTACTCCCTGCCTTGTTCAACCACAATTTTTGAAAAAGAAATTTAAGCATACTACCTCCTTTCTCTAGTTCAGTCATTCTTCAAACTCCCTCAATCTGACATCAGAATACAATCCTAGACTGGTGTCGCCATCCTCTCTCTGTGTTCTCTCAGCTCTGTAAACATACCTCTTCATGGCACAGCTATTACCCGCACCACACTAAGTTCTCCGAGATAAAGGACCCCAGCCTCTTAACTTCTGTGTTCACCATACCAACCACAGTGCCTATCACATCACACACCTCAAAAATATTTATTGAATAAGAAAATGAATAAAAGATTCACAATGACATTATACGAGCATTATGTTGAGAAAGGTACTGCCTTGGATTAGTAAGATATCTCAATAAGCTATTTGAGGTAAAAAGTGAGAGCAGAAGGCATGGATCAGAAAGCAAGAACCAAGGTAGAAGATCAGAAAATAGCTAAATTATTTTGCACAAGATGAAAAATTTGGGTTTTGCAAGAGAGTTAGGAAATAGAGAAAGGGGGCACATAAATGTGGGGGAAAGAATCAGTGAAATGGACAAGTTAGACGTCCCCAGTGGTGGTAAGTTCCATTTGAAGCTGTTCACACTCCTGGAATGTAAAACCTTCCATATCTCCCAGCCATACCCTCCCAGCCCTTGTTTCAGAAACATTTCCTACACTCACAATTATTATATTCTATGCTCTTTGAAAATTGTGAGAGAACCTGAGTTTTATACATGGACTGACTTGACATAGAAAAGGAATAATAGCCACAAGAGCTGAGGATTCAGTATTCATGAGAGCAAAAGCCTGCCAGAAATGTGACAAAATTCCAAGGTGAGCTTTGAATTTCTAGAAACACAGAAATGTAGGCTTAAGCCAATCTTATGTAGATCTTCAGGAAATAAGACACCTGAGCTGACATGTAAATTTCATAATAAAGGAATGAATGAAGCCAGGCTATATAAATGGGAAAAAAAGAAATGTATTTATTCACACAGTCATTCATTCAGGTAACGTTCATTAAGCACCAAAATATCTCAGCTGCTAGAAATTATATCTACAAAACAGACATGGTTCACCTCTTATAGAACTTACAGTGTAGAAGAAATATAGATAAGCTCTGATAGATGCTACAAGAGATGATGGTATAGGAGTACCACCTAAACCTGACTCAAGTTTATTAGGAAAGACTTTTGGTAAATAATGCTTAAAATGAAAACTAAGAGCTCACGCTGAGGGATTGGTACAAACATTCCAGGCATAGAAACAGTATATGTGACATCCCAGAAATGAGAGGGAGTCTGGCATGTTGTGGAGAGGGAAGAGCTCAGACTGGTGATAAATAAGATTGGGGTGATCAGCAGGGGAGAAATCATGAAGGATTTGTAAGCCATATTAAGGAGCGTGTGCCGAAGGTAATGTGAAGTCACTAAAAAGGTTTAAGTGTGGGTGTTACATGGTTAGATCTTTGAGAAGGATCACTCTGGCTGCAGCGTACAAATGGGAGCCAAGAGGTAGGGAAACCAGTTGGATTAATTAGTATTCCCGATGAGAGAGTGGTGATTGAAGTAGGGAAGGCATCATGTACCTGGAGATAATTTGAATGATTTAGAGATAATTAGAGACAATGTTCACAGCATTGGGTGGTTAACAGGATGTGTACATGGGAATAGAAAGAGATATCAGGAAGACACACAGGGTTAGAGGACCGGATGCTGCCATTTCCTGCTATAAATCACAGGCGGTGGGGCGAGCACAATGGGAAAGAAAACCAGTAGAGTTTGGAGACATGTAGAGTTTGATGTTTAAATGAGAAAGTCAAGTGGAGTTTTCCAGAAGTTAATTGGGTACCAAGAAAAGTACACAGGAAAGATCTGGGTTACAGATTCGAGAGTTATAATCAAATAGATGGTACTTGAAGACCAAAGAGTGAGTGAGGTCATCCAGGGAACATGTGACCATGAAAAGAAGACAGGGTCTTGGACTGACCTTCGAGGAAAATCAACACATAAAGGAAAGGCAGAGAAGGAGGTGGCCACAAATCAGTCAGAGAGGAAAAATCCAATGGGATCGGGGGAGATCGGAAGAAAGTACTGTCCAAAGAGTCAAGGGAAAAGTTTTTGAAGAATCAAGAAGTGATCCGCAACTCCATATATCACCAAGAGATTAGTAAAATAAATCCTGAAAGGTATACACAGAATTTTTCTATAAAGAAGGCATTTCTGACTTTTCTGAAGGAGTTTCCGTAGCAGAGTTAGTTAAGCTGAAAACAAATTCAGCACGGTAAGGAGTGAAAGGAAGATACAGGTGTGAAAACAAAAAACCACAACAGGAGTATTTAAAATATAAAAGGTGTTTAGCTATGATAAGTAAAACATAAGCTAAAGGGAAGGTGAGGGTTTTTAATACATGAGATCTGAGCCTGCTTAAATGCTGATAGGAATGAGCTAGCAGAGAAAGATGAAAGAGAGACGTGGTCAGTAGTACAAAGATCCTCGTATTTAGGCAGGAAATGACACAATAACAGTTCTAGGAAAACAGGACAGATTTTATATAGTAACTGGAGGTGGATGTGGAGAGATGAGGGCATCATTGCCCGATGACTTTTAATCTTCCGGTGGAAAAGGAACAAGGCAGGGATCATCTGCTGACATGAGGGATGGCAAGGAAGAGAGAAAACCAGGGTCAAATTTTTTAAATAATGCTGAAGCTTGAAATGATATTTGTGGACAGTAAGTGTAAGAACTGACTGGAGAAATGCAGGAGTGTCAAAGTCACAGGGGAAGTGGAGACCATTAATTTGCGGATTACTCTACCCAATCTATTTTCCCCAGAGGCATTAAGCAACTTAGGGGTAGGTATTGAAAAGGCAGATACCTGTCCGTATTTATGTGGGTTTATTTCTGGGTTCTCAATCCACATAAATATGGACAGATAATTTTTGACAAAGAAGCAAAGAACATACAATGGAGAACAGACAGCCTCTTCAATAAATGGTGCTGGGAGACTTGGAAAGCGACATACAAAAGAATGAAACTGACTGCTATCTGTCACCATGTACCAAAATTAATTCAAAATGGATCAAAGATCTAAAAGTAAGACCTGAAACAATAAACTGCATAGAAGAAAACATAGGTACTAAACTTATGGACGTTGGGTTCAAAGAGCATTTTATGAATTTGACTCCAAAGGCAAGGGAAGTAAAAGCTAAAATAAACAAATGGGACTATATGAAACTTAAAAGCTTTTGCACAGCAAAAGAAACCATTGACAAAATAAAGAGGCAACCAACTGAATGGGAGAAGATTTTTGCAAGCAGCACCTCCGATAAGGGGCTAATATCCAAAACATACAAGGAACTTATAAAAACTCAACAACAAAAAAAAACCATAAAGCCCAATTAAAAATGGGCAGAGGACGTGAAGAGACATTTCTCCAAAGAGGACATACAAATGGCCAATAGATATGAAAAAAAATGTTCAACATCACTAATCATCAGAGAAATGCAAATAAAAACGACAATGAGATATCACCTCACCCCAGTCAGAATGGCTATCATCAACAAGACATATAGTAATGGAAACAACCAAAATGTCCTTCTATAGATGAATGAATAAAGAAGTTGTGGTATATATACACAATGGAATACTATTCAGCAATAAGAAAAGATGAAATAGTACCATTTGTGACAACATGGGTGGATCTTGAGATTATAATGCTAAGCAAAATAAGTCAGACAGAAAAAAGTCGAGAACCCTATGATTTCACTGAAACACGGTATATAAAACTGAAAACAACATAAGAACAAGACAAACAAATGAAGGAACAAAAACTCATAGACAGACAATAGTTTAGGGGTTACGAGAGGGTAAGTGGGGAGGAGGTTCTAGAAAAGGGTAAATGTGGTCTAATATATGGTGATGGAAGGAGAACTGACTCTGGGTGGTGAACACACAATGTGAGATATAGGTGATGTATTACAGAATTGACACCTGAAATCTATGTAACTTTACTAACAACTGTCACCCCAATAAACTTTAATTTAAAAAAAAAGAAAAGGCAGATACCTAAATTAATTCATGGGGGGTGTGAATGCAATGGAAGGAAAACAGGATGAAAACATTCAGGATTTTGGCACAAGCGTAGGTGACAAGCAGCAGTGTCTCCACAGAACCAGACACAAGCACCTGAACTTTGAAAGCTTCAGGGAAAGCAGGAGGGGCTGACTTCCAGGCATTCCTGATGCCACACACTATTCATTTGGAAACAATTTCAATTGCAAAGGCATTTATTGTTGAGGCAAAACTATTACATTCTGGGACACATTAAATAAATGGCATCTCTATGACTGTGTACAATTTAGTTCTCTTTGTTGAGGATATGGACAATAAAGAAAAATCCAGTTATCAATTGTCTCTTAGCTCATGGAACCAGGTAATCAAATGCACATCCATAGGCCTTAAAGGGGACCACCTGCTTAGCAGTGTTCAAGAAAAATAAATGGAAAAGCTGGACTCTGTTATGCAAACAAAATTGCATTTTAAAAACATTTTTGAGACTTATCACTAATGATACCAGTTAATGCTGAAGATCTTGGGGATAACTATAATTTCTATATTACATGATGTCAACTTAATTCATTCATTAATTAAACAAATGCACTGTGCTTTGTTGTTGGAAACAGAAAGATGAAAAACACAGTTCCTGCTCCAAAGAGCTCACAGAAGGGACAAAGATAAACTAATAATTCCAGTAAGTGCACTAATGATATGAATGAGGTATGAATAGGACAAAGAAAGGGAGTCTGACTCTGTCTCATTAATGGAATCAAGGAAAGCTTTCATCGTGGTTCTAAATGCACCGTGTAGTGCAACTTATTTTTAGTTATGCACATAGATGTGGACACATTACAAGAATGAGCTGAAGTCATATTGTGAGATTCTCACAACAGTGAATATTGACAAACTAGACCCGCAGTTTCAATATCACAATATTGTATTTTTTATATGCCTATGATTCCATAAATCAATCACCTGAGCTTAACCTGAAATAAGTATGTGAAAGCTTAACATCATATTCAAAAATCAGGATTAATCTTTCTCTGTTGCATTATTGTTTGATTACAGTCAGCCATCTGGTATTTTTGAGTTATAGTCAATCATAGCATTTCTAGGAGCAGGCAGAACCCACAGCAAATCCACCCTTGCAGAACGCTCTATACTAGGATTGCAAGGTGCTGTACATCTTAACAATGCAAATAGCAGAACTAAGAACAATTAAATGGGATTTTTTTTTTGTTGCAATCATTATTTGAAAGCTTGTGTTCTAATGCTGTAGGTCAAGGAAGGTACTAAATACACAATTCTCTGTCCATTGTTATTCAGTGTTTTTCAGCTCATCTATAACCAGTTTATTAAAAAGTACAAGGGAGATATGAAATGAGCTGGTAGAGCAAATATTATATTGGAAAACATTTATTAAATACGGCATGTTATTGAGATAGTTGAAAATACATTAAGTCAGATTCTCTTGAGTGCCTAAGTACTAGTAGAAAATATGACACTTGGTGTAGTATATTAACTCTTTCTTAGTCGCATTCAGTGAGTTATTTTTTCAGACCTTGTGCATTAATGAATACACCCCATAAAACTGGCTTCATCCTAAGACACTTAAATCCTTTCACCTGTTAGTAGTTGTGATTGCTGGACAACTAACCTAATCCCTTGAAGATTTCACATTCTCTGTTCCTATAATTGAACTTCTAACACTAATGAAAAGCATCATGCAGTTCTCAACCAAACAGTTGGGTTCTCAACCATTCCTGGTAATAGTTCCATCTGCTTAATCAACTTTCTTGACCATTTGCCACAATAACTATGTTTTATTACATGCAATTGACATACAATAAATTATACACACTTAAAGTGCATAATTTCATAACTTTTGACATACGTAAACACATGTGAAACCATTAACACAATCAGGAGAATGGACATATCCAGCATGCCCAAAGGTTTCCTTAGGCCCCTTGGCAATTCCTCTCCCTATCTCCTTCTTCCCTAAGCAACAACCGACCTGCTTTGCTTCCTTATAGATTAGATTTTTCAAATTTTATATAAGACAGTCAAAGAGTATGTATACTTTTCATGTCTGGCTTCTTTCTTTTTAATGATTTTTGAAGATTTTTATTAAAATACAGCTAATATACAATATTATATTAATTTCAGGTGTACGTCATAATTATGCAACATCTATATACCTAAAGAAGTGATCACCATGGTGAGCCCAACACCCATTTGACACTGTACCACCCTGTCAGTAATACGTCTGGCCTCTCTCACTCAGTGTAATTATTACGAGATTCAGTTATGCTGTTCCATGTATCAATGTTCATTCCTTTTTAATGCTGAGGAGTATTTCATTTAGAATATGGAGTATTTCATTCAGAATTTATCTCTTAACCTATTGATGGCCATCTAGATTTTTTCAAGTTTTCAACTATTGCAAATATAGCTGCAATGAATATTCATGTGCAAGTCTTTGTATACACCTATGCTTTTATTCTCTTTCATAAATACCTAGGAGTGGAACGTCTAGATTATGTGGTAAGTATATATTTAGATTTTTAAGAAACTGTCAAACTGTTTTCCAAAGTAGTTGTATCACTTTAAATTTCTTTTTGTTATTATTAGCATAGTATATCTTTTCCATCTTTTTTATTTTTAACCTATTTATGTCCATGTATTTAAAGTGACCTTCTTGTAGACAGCATATAGTTGGGTCTTTCTTTTATATCCAGTCTGAGAATCTCTGCCTTTTAATTGTAGGTTCTTAAACAATTTACATTTAAAGTGTTCATTGATATGGTTCTGTTAAAATCTACCATCTTACTATAGGTTTTCTGTTTTTCTCCTCTGTTCTTTGTTCACTTTTTCCACATTATTTTGGATTAATGTAGTATTTTTTTTTCTGATTGTACTTTATTCCCTTTTTAGGTTTATTAGCTATAACTGTGTGCGTGTGTGTGCATGTGTGTGTGTGTGTGTGTGTGTGTGTGTGTGTAGCAATTGCTTTTGGTTTATAGCATACATTCTTAACTAATCATAGTCTACCTTCAATTAATATTATAAAACTTTATATATGGCAGAAGAATCTTACAAAAATATACTTGTATTTTTGCCCTCACAACCATTGTGCTATTGCTCCAAACTTTATAGTTCTAAATATGTTATAAACCTCACACTATTTTATCATTACTTTTGATTTTAGTAGTCAATTCCCTTTTAAAGAGATTTTTCAAATAAAATTTATATTAAGTCACATATTTACCATTTGTGGTGCTCTTCATTCCTTTGTGTAAATCCATACTTCCATCTGTCATCATCTGCTTTCAAATTAAAGGAACTTGAATGTTTCTTGCTATGCAGGTCTGCTGGTTTACTCTGCTAGCCTTTGTTCATCAGAAAAAGGTTTTATTCCACCTTAATACTGAAATATATTTTCAGTGACATCTTTTCTTTCTTTCAGTGGAATGCTCCACTACATGGTTTTCAACAATCTAGCAGAAAATGTGGGAGTCATTCCTTACCCTCATGCCTCTCACCCACTACATCGAACTCTTTGCCAACTTGTATCCAATGTGTCTCCTTAATATCCTCAGAATATACTTCCTCCTCTTTATTTCCACTGCCATCACCTTAGTTCAGAAGCTTATACATTCTGGTTGCGTTCCAACATATATCACCCCCAGGCTATTCTCTTTCTGACCAGGTTCCACTCTTCTGTCATGATAACAACTTTAAAAGACAAACTTGAAAGTATTATCTGCATGTTAACATTCGTCAACCATTTCAGACAATCATTGAAGTCAGGATAAACATGCCCAATAAGGAAGGCTCTTTCATGTCCTAATTACAAGATGCCTATCCTTTTCTCTGCACCTCCTCTCTTTCCCAATTCTCTCACATCTCTATCTTATACGCTGTAGGGAATTGTTTGTAACTCGTCAAATGCAGCTTGTTATAGTAGGTCTTCACGACTTTGTCCATGTTGCTCTCTCTGACGTGTTCTTCTCTTGGTTAACTGTTCCTCAAAACTCAATACACAGGTTATTGCCTCACAATAAATAGTTACTGAGATGGACTTTTTCATTCTTTCTAGTCTGGATCAGACGCTCTCTTACAAGCTTCCATGACACTGTTCTATGATATTTCTAATATATTTAGCATTTATTTGCCTGGTCCTCTATCAGAAATAATAATCTGGAGAGCACATATTCCATCCTTTATTTCTCTATAACCAACACCTAATATGGTAGCGGTTACAAAGAAAAGTTTGATGAAGGGATGCCTTAATAAATAGAAGGGTGTCATTGATTCATTGACGCACAGATTCAATCCCTATAACTACAAAAAGCTAGGATACACTTCAGATATTGTAAACAAACATGTATTTTACATGTCTATATTTAAAAAATAGCTACATGAGAAATAGCATTGCTGAAACAATATCATTCAAGCTTTAGTCAGCCAGAGAGTACACAACCTGACTCTCAGGCAGGGAATTTATTTTTGATCGTAAACTATAGGTCTGAGAGTTATTTACAAGAGTGGATAGTTATAAAGACATCCACGCTGACTTGCAGCATTCTGATATAATAGTCCCACATTTAAAAAGCTATTCATCCAGTTTTCATTTCCAAGTCAGCTGGCTCATTACTTGATCCCACTCGGCAAGTAACACTGTTCTTTGTAAAGCCTCAAACTGCCTTAGACTCTCAGCTCCAAAATTAAGATTTCACTTATCACTCAATCCCAATTCAGTGATATTTTTCCTACCACTTTTTTTAAATCAAGTAACTTTTTTTTCCAAAATGCTGCCCAGATGCTTCCCAGACTCAACAGCTTCTTCTGTTCTTCCACAGCTTTCCAGATGTTCACAGCCAACATGGGTCTTTCTTTATCCAGCTAGGCCGTCCTTGTCTTCAGCCTCCTCACTCATTTTGCATTCTTCCTCCAGCTACTCCAGTTTTTCATATTACCTGCCACTTCCAAGTGTAAAGTTGCTCCACTCCAG
Organism: Rhinolophus hipposideros; assembly: GCF_964194185.1. NCBI lineage: Eukaryota > Metazoa > Chordata > Mammalia > Chiroptera > Rhinolophidae > Rhinolophus > Rhinolophus hipposideros. The sequence continues at coordinate 60,311,710 of NC_138059.1, forward strand.
GTGAAAACATCACCATCATATAGGCTGCCTGGCACAGGATTCCTGAGTGGAACAGAGTACTGACGTTCTGAAACCTAAATAATACTCTGACTATTCCTACCCAGGGAAACTCTCAATCTCTATTCAAAGTTTTCAGAGGGGCGTTTTCAATACACATTTCAATTTAAATATGTGAGTCAACAGTGAACGTGAATAGTGAATGTCAATACCAAATCAACTAAAATGCCCAAGTCATCCCCAGTCAGCCTCACTATGACAAGTCAAAATCATTTGAAGACTTGCATTAACTGTGACATATTTGACCTTGCACCCCTTCTCTTACTCCAGTAGCTAGGAAACGTTCCATGATTCAATCTGACACTAGTCTCTAAGACCAAACCAGACTTTCAGCTTTAAGAGTAACTTACCTTTGTTACTTCTCTGACCTGGACCCCGGGCTTCCATTCTGATGTTTGAGTTTGTGTTTTGATATTGGACCCCTGACTTATACCTTGTTGTGATAGCTGATTTTATGTGTCAACTTGAGTAGGCCATGGGTTGCTCAGATATTTGGTAAAACATTATTTCTGGGTGTGTCAGTGAGGGTGTTTCTAGAGAGTTTTCTCTTCATCAAAATGCATACTCTCCCAGGCCTGCCACTCTGCCAAGACATAATTCTTTGCCTGCCCCTTCTGATCTATAATAAATGTAAAATGTAATTTGAGAGCCAATAACCATCCAATTCCCAAGAATTAGATAATTTATTTTTAACATTAAATGCCAGCCCCAACCTTTTAAACGAGCATATCTTCATGAACTTTAAGAGATGTCAGTGTAATTTCATTCTTGAGAATAAAATACAAGGTATGACAGTTTGCTAAGTGCAATCAACAGTTCAAAAAAAGCTAATCAAAAATGTAACTTTCTAAATTTATAAATCTACATAATCTTTCCTGATTATATTATGTAGTGCTTTTTTTGTATTTTTAAGCAATAAACAATAAGAAGCAGGCCCTAAAATAAAAGATAGTTAATTAACAACAGTAAAAAGGTGCTATGTAAGACAATGTCATTTTAATATACGAATACGTATAAAGTGCTTATGTGTATATATTAAAACTAATCTAACACCTTTAACTTATTATTTTCTCTATCAGTAAATGGATACATACATATAGATATCGCTTAGTTAATAATGAATTTTGCATCAAATGATATCTTTGATTTTACTAAATATGAAAGTTCTGACTTTATTTTAAAAACCACAGAAAAACATAAATAATAGAAAAAGTAAATCATATTGAACATTTTAGTATAAATTATCTCTTATGATATATGAACTATGATATGCAAATATAATGACGAAATACCAGTCTCCCTGACTGCACTTCCTATCCTCAAAGATTTGGGTCTCCTTCATGAATTCTAGTATCAGAGATACGTAGTCCTCCATCACTTTGCACAGACATTCTCAAAAGAACTTATCAATTGCCATAAACTGTGAGGCTGAGTTTTCTTGAGTGTTCAACTGCAGGGATAATTAAAAAAGGCAATGTGTGATGTGGGTGAAGGGAAGAGAAAAGGGAAAGAATTACCATTTAATAAAAACCTACCATAACTCAGGCACTATGTTGATTCAGTTATTTTATTAATCCACAAAACTGTCTTAGCACTTATTATCTCCATTTTGTAGACAAGGACACTGAAGCCTAGAGAAATAAACTAACTTCCCACAAATGACATGGTTAGAGTGATGGAAACCACAGTGTAAACCCAGCTATGTTTGATTGTACAGCCCATGCGCGTTCTGTAAAATTGTGTTTTATGTATATCCATATATAATCCAATGTATATTAAATACATTTATGTATATCCAATAAACATAAATAATTAACCTTTATTAGAAAAAAAGTCATACTTCCAAAATAATAGATGAGTCTTACTTATTAACACACTCCTTTATTTAACATTTGTTTTCTGGCAGTTATCATTTATTGCACTGTGATAGTCCCTGGAGATGCAGAAATGAAAGAATTCCTTGACCACAAAAAGCTTATAGTCTAGAGGAGTAGAAAGGAAAACAATACAATAAGATAAGTACTAAGTTAAGGTATATACATACTGCTATGGAATGTCAACTAGATGACTTGGAGATGAGGACGGGGACAAGAAGTGACAGAAAGTCTTAGAAGACTTCTGGAGGTCATGTTCAGACTCACAAAGGACAGATACAAATTATTCAAGTGGAGAAAGAATAGGAGGACATTCAGGATAGTGGCACAACATGTGCAAAGACACTGAGGAGAGAAGGAGCCTGACCACTTGGAAATGCAGGTTGGTTCATATGGCAGATGTGAGAGCTCAGAAAAAGGGAGGAGTGTGGGAGGGACTTCCACTCTGTTGGTTTGGATGACTGGGTTGATTGCAGTGCTATCTTTTTGGACACAAAATTGATAATGTTACTTCTCCACTGAAAACTCTTCAATGACTTACGTTGCTAGTAGAATAAAGACTAAATTCCTGAGCATGACCTATAAAACTTTTGCCAACATCACCAGCCTCCACCTTTATGATGCTCATCTCCTTACAATGTACCCCGTTTCTGCCCAACCCAGGGTCTTACACCTACAAATCCACGTCTGTGGAACAATCTCACTTTACCCCTCAGCCTAAATGTTACTCACTTAGAAAGGCTTTTCTCTGGCCTACAGATTGGATTATAGTTCCATAGCAGATCTTCTCATGACACTGTCAACTTTACCTTCAGAGTTCTTACCACAACTGAAATTATACACTTATTTTGATTAGCATGTGCTCAATATCTATCTCTGTCAAAATAGTGTGTCTATTTTGGGCCCTTGTTATCCACACTGTTTATCCCAATATCAAGTATGTATGAGAACCCCATAAACATATGAAACAGTGGATTCTGAAAGGAATACAATGGAGTTTTGTGGTTGGAAGAGAGTTTAAGGGTAAACAAGAGTAAAAGATATCTGTGAAACAGCTACATGGAAAAGTCTGTAAGGCAATTTTACTTTTAGAATTTTTGTTCTGAGCAGAACACAAATCTAAGAGGAATTAGTAAATAGAGAGTATTTAAAGATATGGGAATTGATGAAATAAGCCAAAGAGAGGAATAATTGGGAGGAAGAAAGACATAATCATTGGGTATAAAAAGCAGATGAAAGGCAGATAGAGAAAAGAAAGCTAACAGGAGCAGCCAGGGAAGTGGGAAGAAAACTGGGGAAAAATGGCAACAGGTAGTCAAGGAAAGAAAACTATCTAATAAAATTGCAATGTAAATTATTTTTTTTAACTTTAAAAAAGTCAAGTAACAAGGTCTGGATATATATTGTTGGATTTACAGTTATTTTTTTCCGTTACTTTTTTCTAGTTTTATTGAGATATAATTGACATACATAACATTATGTAAGTGTAAGGTGTATAATGTAATGACTTGATAGTAGAATGTTGAATGTTGCAATTCTAAGGGTCACTGACCACCTAAAAGGGAAACACTTTGAGGAAGTGATAGCTGGAAAACCCAGACAGCATTAACTCATGTACTCAATCATTTTTCTATTCTCCATGAATGTCTACTAAGTGCCAGGACCTGTACTTGTTGATGACGATACAATAGTAAACAAAATAGGAATGCTTCCTAACTTCTTGGAGTTTAATGCACTAAGACCAGGACATAAGTTTAGCTTTGTTGCAATACAAGCAGATTAATCCTTGTTTTCTTATACCCAGAAGCTTCAGGCATTTATGTTACCAACCTGTCCTCTATAGGCATGGCTTATTGAATCCAGGATATAGAGTAAAAGGTATTATAATCAGTTATAATTGGGTCTGTGCTTCAATAGTACATACAAAAACTACTCTAGTCATGAAAGTCAAGGAAGGCTCCCCTCAAAGTGTAGTGAGTCAGGAAAATTAGAGATGACAGCCATCAAAAGAAGCAATTAAAACAGAAATGCTTACTATAATGGCAAAATTCTCAAAATTGGGTGGGGTTTAATATATAACATATATATTAATATATTTAATATATTATATATATACATACATATATATATATATATATATATATATATATATATATATGAAAAGAGGAAAAGTAAGTGAATATTAACACCCACGTCCGTCTCTGTGATTTGAGGATAAAATGAAGAGCTGCTACTTAGTCTTATAGCAGTATTTAATAGTAAAGCTTAATGTGTTTTTATACATAAATAAATAGACTTTTTATCTCCACCCACTTTCAGCCATCTCCTGATTCCTAAGAGGGGATTGGTCTGGACCTGCTGAGAACTCACTGGGCTTTTGTGAGGTCAGTTGTTGTACCAAGGTGATGGTTACTTCTTTGAAGAAACAGCTGAGTGGAAAACCCATAGCCCTACCTTCTGGCTCTGCTTTTATCTATTACATTATTTTATATTATCAAGTCCTATCCTAAACAGTTACAGAATGTAGATAAATCACTCCTATTTTCTTACCAGTGTCCTCAAATTTTTACCACCTAGACCACCTCCACTCCCTGAGACACTATGGACACTAAATAGTACCTTCTTGAGATTCCTTTCTAAAATCCAATACTTGGTAATACATTGCAGTATTTTTACTTTGTCTTATAAAATGAATTCCTTTTGCCTATCATTTTGCTATATTTCCACATATCTTATTACTTGAAATAACAAAATATTTTATTTTAAGATGGTAAACCAGAATATTTATTTAGGGAATTCTACGTTGGTACCAAGTTACTTGCCAATAGAAAGGTGGCAAACATAGTTATTTGTGAGCTTTAATTCAATATATACTTATGATGCTTTTAGCATTTATAATATTAGACAAAAAAATTACTTTTATCTTATCATGAAGTTACTTTTTAAAACTTTAAAAATGGGATTGTCAAATTTTGGATTATTTAGACTCTGGTTAGCATTTGATATGAAAGCTGATAATATTTAAATTAAAAGCAAAAAAATATATATTATTAAATAAAAGCAGAGGAGAAGCCAGAAGGCACGGTTTGTTTTTATCAGAGGTAAAGTACTAGAATGCATTTGCTTGTTTATCTTTTTTATTATCTTTCTTCTTTATTCTGAGCAAATTTTCCCTAATCATTCTTAAAATCCTCCCTTTTTTCCTACTGTTCCTCTATTCTTCAAAATAAGATTAACTGATATAGCAAAAAAATTAAAATTTGGACTTATGTACAAAATATTTATGTTTGTGTTTTTCATATATCTGTAATTATAGAGCTTTCTCATAGGTGTTTTTCTTCTTACATTTGTTATTGGAGATGAGAAAAGAATCCTTTTTACTTATAGTGTTGACATCTGACAAGCTAATGCTAAGCCAGATCTCAGAAATTTAAACAAACCTTACCAGGGAGACACAGTCAGCATATATTTTTCCCTAAGAAACTATAGAAGGACAGAGGAGATTTTTTTTTTTTTTAAAGAATAAAAGTAAAGAAGTACAAGTCTAGAGTAGCTTCCAATAACTATCTCAGGAACAGAGTCAAGATGAAGTGGCGTGATTTATAAGACCATCATGTTATCCTCCAAATTCAATGTTGTCCAAATTAATTTCCAAAGAATCATGTCTGAATTTTAGGAAGAACAATATGTAGAAAAATAGCTGGTAAATGTTCATATATCTGTGACATGAGCTCACTACAAACTAGCTTGTGTCACAAAGGGTCCCACCGCTAGGGGAAGGGCTGTTTCTCCATTTGGATCCAAGACGACTGAGCCCAGAATGGAAAGAGTGGATAAGCCAGGAGCCCGACCCTCCCAGATCTACCTGTATTGGGGAGGGTGGCAGGCTGCAACAAGATCTAGACATCAGAAGTTACAATGGCAGCAGCTAGTGGGACAGCAACAGAGGAAATACGAGCAACCAAGCAGTGGCCAAAGGGGCAGTTCTCCAGCTACCTCTGGCTGTCCTGGATCCAGGTGGGAAGAATGGGTGAGATGTGTTGTTTTCACAGGGTAGGAAGAATTAGATCCGTAGAAACAAATTTGTTTGAACATGACTCTATCCTTGCCTCCAGGGTGGCATAGCCATTGGATACGTAGGTTACATGACTTACTTAAAGTTTGTCATTGTTGGTTTTGTTAATTTGGTTGAGGATTAATGATTATGGTAGTAAGTATTTCTAGAGCATGTACAGAAGAGTTGTTTTCAATTGCTGAGGTATAACTACCCATTACTGAGAACTTACAATTGTACTTTGAGCATTATACTAAGTTCATATACATTACCTCATTTGTCCTTTACAACAACCGTATGAGGTGAGCATTAGTACTATATTTAGTTTATAAGTTAAAAAGGTAAATCTGAGGTTTAAATACTGTAAGAAACTTGTCCAAGTTTACAGAGCTAATACATGACAAAATTCAAATTCAAATCGGGTCTCTCTGGCCAAACTCTCAAACACTGTATTGCCCAAGTGGGTTCTAGAAGCTGGGAGCTGGCAGAATTGTCATTTACTTGGAGGCCTTTCAATAGTAGAAGAAATCCAAGACATAAAGTAGAAGGTAGTAGCTTTAAAGAAAAAATAAAGTTTGGTTCACTCCTTAAAGCCTATCATAGAAAAGAATAATAGAACTTGAAAAAGGAACCAATCCTCAAAATTAACCTTGAAGCTTCTCAACAGTCAGGCACCACATCTTCCGTCCTTCCGCGCCTACTAGGATGTTGGTGATTCCCTCCCCAGTGATGTAAAACACAAATCCCAACACCCTTAATATGATAACACTGCAAAGACATCAGTCTCTCAACCATCACATTTTCATTGAAAACTTATTATGCTCTCGATCTATCATGTCAAATATAAGGTGGGTATGTCAGTCAGCATGCACGTGAGTGGGTCAACTCTCTTTCTGGATGAGAAACTCCTTGATAAAAAGAGTAGGACTCCTGAAAATTTTCACAAACTGTTTCCAGTCTACTTGCCCACTTTCATTTCTTGTCATGCCATCTCTCTGTACCTGGGCATTACGTTTTATCGTCTCTCTAGAAAGCTTTTTTTCTCATTTATACTTGGCAAATTTCCTCTCTCTTAGCAAGGCCAACATAGATGTTGTCTTTTGAGGCTGCGGCAATGTCATGAGAACTTGGATTCCCCAGAACCACCCTCAGACTCCTTCTTGAACACAGTATCAGGATAAGGTCACTGGGCCCTCTGCCCTAGCTCCAGTCATCCTGCAAGCGTCAGCCTCTCACATTAGGAATGGTAGAGTGAGGACTATTTCCAGCTGCACTTGCCTTTCAGGGTTGACTACGTCTCCCTCTCTTTGTTCGCATAGTCCTTTATATCTCCCTCCATTACAGCATTCATCACTTCATGTTTTAATTGCTTTTGGCAAGTCAATTTTTCTGCCTGGAGAGCAAGAATTAATATGATAATGGATTTAGCAGAGTGTTTAAAACATAATAGTCCCACAATAAAAAGTAATTGACTGATTCAAAAATTATGTAGTTTATTCCTGCATATGGCTCTTAACACAGAACGTTGTACATAATTATATTTGTTCAATATGACATAACTAAATATGACATACAGAAACACATAACCAAAGAAAAAGTAACCATCATGACCTCCTGACTTATTAAAAGTTTGCTTCCTCTTTACTTGTTTATGATCTTTCAGTTTATATATTTCTATTAGGCCCTATTTTTCAGCAAATGATACTCAGTTGTTGAAGCCAAAAATCAATAAATCATCCTTCTCTTCTCTATTTCCCTTATCCCCTACAGCCAGTCCATCATCAAAATATATCAAATATATCTCAAATCTATCCATCACTCTGTATCGCTACTGACACCATTCTCATCCTACCCACCATCATCTCTTAGGTGGATACTAAGACACTGGGATACTGAAAGGAGCTCCTATGTTTCCCTTTCTACACTTATCTTTATAATGGAGTCTTTATGCAGCAGCTATAGATAGCCTTTTAAAAGTCTAAAAAGATACTATCCTTCTTAAAATGGTTCAATGACTTTCCATTGTTTTTAAAATAAAATCCAACCTGACCTCCATCATGTGCCTGTTGCTTCCCAAACCATCCTCCTCTCCTACATCTCTCACTCACTATACTGCAGCCACACTGACCTCTCTTCTGTTCCTCTAAAGGTCAAGCTTGTTTGTGCCTTGGGCCTTTGTACTTGCTCTTCTCTCTGTCTAGGCTGCCCTGCTATCACTAGCTCCTTTTCATCCTTCAGATCACAAATGAAATGACACTTCTACTGACAGCCCTTCCCTAATCACTCTTTCTAAAGTATTCTCTACCAAGTTATCATCACCTTGTTTATTTTCTCCATAGAAAGTATTATAATCTGTTACTATTTTTTTATTGTCTTCCCTGTTACTATCTGTCCTTTCCCACCCCAGTCCTCCACATACAGTGAAATAAAAGTAGCATGAGGACAGGACTTTGATACAATCAGTATGAAAGTAGTACATACTGATTGTTTCTCCAGAGTTAAGAAAATATGATGTGCCAGTACAGATGTGTTGAAAGAATGGATGAATATATTTAATGCTTATTGTGGAATTTTATGTTTATAGAAAACCCTTTGCCTACAAAGATCATGCCTTATTCAGGGGAAAAAAAATTGATACAGCACCCTGGAAACTAACACGTGACTATAGATGTAATAAATGTTACAATAAATGTTATAGATTTTGAAAACTCTATCAGGGCCATCATTTAGAGTGACTCTGGAGTCTCAGTTTTTCTGGTAGAAAACCAAGTCAAAGAGAAAACAAAAAAACTTCTGAAAAATCATAACGTAAGAATAGGAACCTATGAGTATATGGTTTTAAACAATATTACTAAGATGTAAGGATTTCTTTCCCCAGGAATGCTTTGAAAATCTACACCTTTTCATGCTATTTGCAAAGAGCAAATTTCTGCTGCATTTGTCTCCCAGTGTGCTCTAAGCACCCATGGATTTTGGTAGTTCTCTTCCTAAGAAGCTCATGATGCCTATGGAATCATATGATCAAGAGAATTAAGCCTAGTAATTCCACAACACGAAAGTCCAACTGAGGTAATGTATCTGAATTTAGTACCTAAATTAAAAGTTTGAGACTCAGCTTTCCCAGAAGTAATTTCTTCTCTCATCAGGGAATATATATGCTATAAATAAGATTATGTAGCTCAAAAGCTAATTGTTTGAGAACACCTAATTGAAAGTAATAGCTAAGGAGAGGGTCGCATTAGGAACTTAATGTTAGTGGTCACATTAGAATCCTACATTTATACCAACTTGGTTTATTTCCTCTTTCATAGATGGTATTAGTAGATAAGTAAATTATTCTGGAATAGCCCCAGCAGCTGATGCATGCTGGACCTAAAGCAGAGGACATTAACGAGCATACCAAAGAAAGCTCCACTCTTACCTCACAGATTCTGAGAACTAAAGTGTAATTCTGCCTGAATTAAAAGAAATAAAGGGTCTCTGAAAGCATCGAACAAATATTAAGAGCAAATAGTAGAGCCCATTGTTTTAAACTTCACATTTAGGGAAAAACATGGACAAATACGGAAGCCAGAAAATAAATTAAAATGTTGTCTTCTCCCACATTCTCTGCATTAAACTAAAGTGTTCCACACAGGGTGGGATTCAGGTTTAAAAATGAGGAAGTTTTTCCCTCCAACAACAAACCTGGCCTTGGAGAGAGGCATACAAAACAGATTCACACATCACTGTCTGACAAGATGTTCACTGGTAATTTTAGCAGTGCTGCAGAACTTATCGATACACTTTTCCCTCTTAGAAAAGCATCTTAAACTCATGGGGAAAAAGGAAATCAAGTACAAAAAGCAAACGGGGAATTTGAAACTTGGCAAGAAAAGTGGCGTCTGAAGTAGAACAACTTATAAAAGGGTCAAACAAATATGGCGCTGCTTATGAACAACTGCCTTATTATCAGCAATTTCTACCCAAACATTACCACATAAAAACCGTTAGATAAAAATAAACTATTTGCAATATGTTAACAACAGATTAACCTTCTTTAGTTTACAAATTACAAAATAAAATGACAAATGCTACACCTTTAGGAATATAGACACATAGGGATATCTTACCAGAGGTATTCTTACTCCCTTTACAATGACTGTTGTGCAGAAAGTGGAGCCATCATTGATGGGTTTGGGTGAACTGCATTAGTCACAAAAAGTAGTTTTTGTTATTTGTTAAATATTTACTAGTACGTCTACTAATGGAAGAATAGATATGAGTATCTACTTTTTTTGAGTTTTTGGGGGGTTGGCTATCCAAAAAATTATTTTTCTTCCTATAGAATTTAAAAACATATTTTGATATGGTTGATTTATTCATTAATCCACTCATTTATGCAACAAATATTTATGGAATGCAGCTAGGCATAAGGGCAGAGATACGTATGTACAAAGCACAACTAGGTATTATATTCCTATTATACTATTAGGCAGGTTATGTAGTTAAAGGAGGTTATGTAGCATTTCTCACGTTTTTTGGCAAGAAAAAGAGGGAGCCAGCCCAAACAATCTAAAAGAAAAGAATAATCAACAACAGAACTAAATCTTACTCCATTAGAAAAGTCAAGCTAGAGGAGATTGACAGAGACCCATGGTATTTTTAATAAGCAAAAGGTTGAAACACTAGACACCATATTTAGGGCAACAAAATTATTTTCAGATCTCGTTTACCTGTGGGGATGAGGCTTTTAATTTATCATCAGATATCTTTAAAACTCTGGGGAAAATGGGATTGAGAGCAAGTATTCTCAATAATGATGACAGCTAAGTGAGGCCAAGTAAATTAGGTACTTAGACATAAGTTACTCTAGGGCCACTGGTACATGAAATCTTGAAAGCCATTCCCACCTCTACCTAAAGCCACTCATGGCATCTACTGTCACCTTGTTAGAATTCATATAAGAGCCTGAAAAATCAAAATATTCAGAAAATTTTGATGAAATAAAATTGAGCCTTCTCTTTCACATCTGTAAAATTAAAAGTAAATAAATTGCTGCCTCACCACATCACAAGGATTTTTTTTTTTTAACCTTGAAACATTCATGCTGCACTACCATCATCTAGATAGGGACACCATGCTCCCTAGATATTTTCAAAAATATCTAAAACATTATATATTCTATAAATTATACCTTTGATGTATTTGATTTTGTAAATTAAGTGTGTAGTTTTATACTGAATTAAGCACAGATAAATTTAAGAATGTTTATGATTAAAGTAATATTATGAGGCAAAACTTTTAAAAATTAAATTTCTTAATTTGTATCAAAATGCATTCATAATTCTAAATTATATACTAAAAGCAACCAATATTTGATAAAGAAAAATAGTCCATAAACATAATACCAATAACAAAGCTCTGGGGACAGTTAAGAAAACAAACAAAACAGCTAACCTAAGATCCCAAGAGGGTTCCTATACTAAGCATGAGCCCAAAACCTGTCACAAAGTTTTCTGTGCTCTCAAATACCAATCCCCAACTGGGGAAAGAATTAGACCTCCATCATGTAGGCCAATAATACTAAGAGAACATCAAATCCCAAGGTCTTGGATAGGGATATTTTTTTGAAAATGCAGGAAAATGCAGACCTACATTTTAGTGAAGTGGATGATTAATAAAAAACATGTACCTAAGAGAATGTAAAACTTAATACAGAATGACTATTTAGGTCAGCTATTTTTCTACCTATTTCAAAATTAAAATCAGTAACATGAACACAGTTATTTCATACTAAATCAGGCCAGTCCTTTCATTGTCAACCAAATTTAAAACTGGCACATAGGATTTATGTGTACTGTTAGACAAAATATTATTTTCTTCATCTGCTATAGGCTGAATGTTTGTGTCCACCCCCCAAAAAAAATCATATATTGAAGACTAATCCCCAGTGTGATGATATTTGAGGTGGGGCTTTTGGAAAGTCATGAGGATGGAGCCCTCATGAATGGGGTTTGTGTCCTTATAAGACGAGACATGAGAGAGATTATCTCCACCCTTCATGTGAAGATACTGAAAGAAGATAAGAAGATGGCTGCCTATAAACCAGGAGGAGTGTCCTCATCAGACAATGGATCTGTCAGTGTCTTGATTTTGATCTTGGATTTCTCAGCCCCCAGAACTGTATAAAATAAATATTTGTTGTTGAAGCCACCCAGCCTATGGTATTTCTGTTATAGAAACCCAAACTAAGACACCATCATACCAATATATTTCACTAAACTAGGTTAATGTTGAGAAAATAGTTATGTATCTCTATTTCAAATGAACTGTCACAGACCATACATATAATGCAACCAATAATAATATACTTATTTACACTACTTATTTACTCTATGTGGAGAAGTAGAGAGCAATAGCAAACATAACTAAATATCTAGAATTTAAAGTCACTTTTTTTCCTTGTGAATGTAATGGATTCAATTCTCTTTATGATACATGAAGAAAAAATTCTATGGAAACACAGAAGTATAACCTATTGTAACGTATAGGCCTTCAGTACGATGTTGCTTAGCACCTCTCTACCTTACAATTCCAGAGTATACAGCTATGTACTACCTTTATTCATACTTACATTCAGGAAATGTTTGCTGGCTCCCTCCTAGGGGCTAGGTAACCATTCAAGAAGCTAAGGAATATGCATTCAAAATCATGTAAATAAATCCTGCTGAAATCAAAAAAAAAAAAAGCTAAGGAATATGGCTCTATAATCAATAGGTTTCTGTCCTTGTACAGTTTACATAGCAAGGGGAGGGGGAATACTATACATGTAACAACATTATGAAAGTGATTATACATGGTGATACATTCTAGAAAAGAAAGGAGGAAAGAACTAGTATGATATACAGTGATTTTAAATAGTATGATCAAGAAAGGCTTCTTTTGGGAAAATAAAGAAGGAGGAGGTAGATTCATGGGAAGACTCTTCTAAGTAGATAGAACTAGTACAAAGAAAGGACTTAAGGCAAACACTAACTTGATTTGGTGGCGATGGGGGGAAGGATGAGGGGAGGAAAATTTGGGAGGGAAAGGCCAGAACGCTATTTACCCTCCCATGACAAACAACTAGAAAACTGGACAAATTATATAAAAATAAACACCTGTTTTCAGACATTGGAAAACAGATAGTGCAAAATTGTGACCCCTATGAGAAGAGAAACAAATGAGGTGACTTTTATCATTGCCTCAGCTTTCCGCTTGAAGTTTACAGAGCATTTTTGAAAGAAGGAAGAATACAAGCTGAGCATAGGAGGTTAAGGAGCAGGACTTGACATAAAAGAGTACCAAAGTGAAGGGAGCTATGTGTAAAAGAGCTCCAGAAATTTGAATAGGGTTCTTCTTGTGTCCTTGTTTGAATACAAAAGTGCAATATATGCAGGCTAAAACTCCATAATGCCAAACAAGAATACTCAGGAAGATAAACAGTCTCCAGAGCTCATGCAGATCAGAGAGATATTTGAATTCCCACAAGCCTAATGGAGAGAGCTTGTTGAATACTTTGGGCATTTAAGAAGTATTCAATAGAGAAAGGTCTTGCATTAGAAATAGGGCTAATAAAGGGGCATGCCTTAGAAATAACCTAGAATAAAGACCTCTCTAGCTACAAAAAAGAATTAAGTTGCACTGCAAGTAAATTAACCACATTCCAAAACAAGACAATTGTGAAAGAAAAAAATAACACTCAAGACATGTGAAGAAGCAGCAAACTTTAACCCATAGCCAGAAGTAAAATCAGTCAATAAAAACAGGCCCCTAAGTGACAGAGATGATGGACTTGCCATGTTATCCCAAAAATAAGACCTAACCGGAAAATAAGCCCTAGCATGATTTTTCAGGATGACATCCCCTGAACATAAGCCCTAATGCGTCTTTTGGAGCAAAACTTAATATAAGACCGAGTCTTATTTTCGGGGAAACACGGTAGTAATCAAGAACTTTAAAAAAGCTGCTATGATATGTTTAAGATTTTAAGGAAATGTGAATATAATGAGGAGAGGAATAAAAACGATTCTTGAACTTTAAGAACTGATAAACACAATTTCTGAAATAAAAATTTAACTAGATGGGTAGATAAGCACTGCAGAAAAAAATATCAGTAAATTTGAAAACATAACATTAGAAATTACAAAATCTGAAGCACACAGCAATAAAATGCTAAAAACAATTCCCAGCAAATAAATAATCTCAATGATCTGTATTAAATAGTCTAAAAATACATGGAAATGGAGACACATAAAGAGGAAAGCAGAAAAATATCTAAAGAAATTTGCTAGAATTTTTCCGAATTTGATGAAAACTAAAAACACAGATACAATAAGTTCATCAAACTCCACTTAGAATAACACAAAGGAATCCACAAGTAGAAGCATCATAATTAAATTGCTGGAATCCAGAATAAAGACAAAATTTTAAAAGCAAGCAGAGAAAGAATAGACATTACATAAAGGAAAACAAAGGTAAGAATAGTTGCCAATTTTTAACCAGAAATATTGCCAGCAAGAAGACTAGGGAGTGTCATCTTTAATGTGCTAAAAGAAAATATGTCAGTCTAGAATTCCATATTCTGCCAAAATATCTTGTAAAAATTGAAATAAAATGAAAACATTTTCAGACAAACAAAAAATGAGAATATTTGAAACTAGCACACCTGCAGTATAATAAATGATACAGAAAATTATTTGGATTGAAGGAAAATAATATCAGACAGAAATTAGGATCTACATAAATAACAAGTACATGAAAATGTAATATATCAGTACATACGTCAGTTTTTTGTCATGTTTTGAATTTCTTTAAAAGACAGTTGACTGTTTAAAGCAACAATGTATTGTCAGGTATATAACGTGTAGAAGTAAAATATATGTAAAAAGTACATAAAGTCTACATGAGGAAAATGGAAGTATACTGTTATAAGTTTCTTATACACAAAGTGTTATAATATTAGATGAGTGTAGACTGTAGTAAGTTAGACACGTATTGTAAACCATAGAATAACATCCAAAAAAATAAAGGGTGTAGCTAATAAACCAATACTAGAGATAATGTTAACTACTAAAAATTACTCAAAAGTATGTGAGAAAAGAATAGATGAAATAAATAGGCAATAAATAGTAAGCTAGCAGACTTAACCCTATCTCAATAATTACATTACTCAATAGTTTAAACATATAATTAAAAGGTAGATTGTCAGAAAGTATAAAAAAGCAAGACCTAACTATATGCTGACTCCAAGAAAGTCACCTTAAATAAGAGAGACAGAAATGGGCTAAAAGTAAAAGGTTGGAAAAGTATATGTCATGGAAACACAGAAGATAAGAAAACTGGTATAGCTATATTACTGTCTGACAAAATTATCAGACTTCAAGAAAAGTGATTTTACTAGAGATAAAGAAGGACATTTTATAATGATTGAAGGACTAATTCATGAAGAATACATAAAAATCCTATATTTGTATGTGGCTAATAACAAAGCCTCAAAATACGTGAAGCTAAAATTGACGGAACTGAAAGAGCAGAGACATACCCATTGTTACAGGTGAATACTTCAACTCCCCTGTCAATGATTGGTAAAATAATTCTGGCAATTAAGTTCATGAACTTGTTGCACTGATGTTACTAACCTTTTTTGATATCAGAGGGATTACTCATTATGAATTTGTACCAATTGGACAAACAGTTAACGAAGTTTACTATTTGTAAGTGCTGAAAAGGCTGTGTGAGAAAGTTAGACAAAGATGACCTAAACTTTTCGTCAACAATTCATGGCTCTTGCATCACAACAATGCACCAGCTCACATGGCACTGTCTGTGAGGGAGTTTTTAGCCCAGTAAACAAATAACTGTATTGGAACACCCTCCCTACTCACCTGATCTCGTCCCCAATGACTTCTTTCTTTACCCAAAGATAAAGGCAATATTGAAAGGAAAACATTTTGATGACATTCAGGACATCAAGGGTAATAGGACGACAGCTCTGGTGGCCAATCCAGAAAGAGTTCCAAAATTTCTTTGAAAGGTGGACTATGCTGGCATCGGTTCATTCCTTCCCACAGGGAGTACTTCGAAGGTGACTGTAGTGATATTCAGCAATGAGGTATGGAGCACTGTTTCTAGGATGAGTTCACAAACCTAATGGTCCGACTTCGTACAGGAAGTAAGTATAAATTCAAAGAACATTATCAACCAACTTTACCTAATCAACTTTTACAGCACAATACACTCCAAAACTACAGAATACACATTCTGCTCATATGCACAGCAGGACATTCACCATGACAGACCACATGCTGAGCCATGAAAAAAGTCTCAATAAATTTAAAAGGATTAAAATCATGCATAGTCTATTTTCTGACTACCATAGAATTAAACTAGAAATTAATATTGGAAAGATATCTGGTTTATTGCCAAATATTTGGAAATTAAATAAAGTACAAAGAACTCATGAGTCAAAGAAGAAATCAAAAGTAAAATTTTAAAGTATTTTGAACTAAAACAAACACTGACAAAAGCACATTATGCCAAATTTTATGGGAAAGAGCTAGCTAAAGCAGTGCTTAGAGGAAAATGTATAACTTTAAATACTTATGTTAGAAAAAAGGGAGATTTAAATATATGCTTAAAAAAGTTAGAAAGCTAGAGCAAATTAAACCTAAAGTATGTAGAAAAAAGAAAATAATTTAAAAAAAAAGCGTGAATCCATGAATAGAAAATAGGAATACAATAGAGAAAATCCACAAAATAAAAATTGGTTCATTAGGGAAAAAACTTAAAATTGATAAACCTCTATACTGAGAGAAAATACAAATTACTGATATTAGGAATGAAAATGTAGGCATCACTACAAATCCTACAAACATTCGAAGAGTTAGGGAACATTATGAATAATTTTATGCTAATAAATTCAACAACTTGGGAAAATTCCCTGAAAGACACTAATTACAAAAATGAACACAGAAGTAGCAAATCTGAATGGATGGATGGCAGTGAGTAGAGGAGAAAGTGAGTAGTAAAAAATGTAATCAGAGAACAGGATAGATATCAAATTATGTAGAATTTTATAAGACAAGGTCAGGAGATTAGATTTAATTCTTAATGTAAAAAGCCACTGAGAGGTTTTAAAGAGCAGTGATCCAATATTATTTCAGTTTTTAAATATCACCACGGCTGTGAAAAGAATGTATTCTAGATATATTAGATTGAAAGAAAGCTGATGGAAGAAGAAGGAAGTTAGAAAAGTATGTCAGTACTTCAGGTAAGAGATTGGTGGCTTGAATTAGAGCAACGTTAGTGGAGAGGTACAGAAGATAAACTTGTACCCCCAGCTTACCTCACATATTACAGAACAAAAGTGTTTTTTATGCAATATAAGAAATAATTTCCAGAAAAGTGTGCATTAGAGCAAATGCTATTTTCCCTTGATTTCTAGAGCTGTTTGTTCTCTGAGGAAAATTATTCCCATAGAGGTAATAAAATTGTAATCAAGAGTGAAGACACTAAAATGTGCATTTCTTTGATAGGAAAAAATTTGGAAATACAACTAAACATTCATAGTGACTATCTCTATATTATGGTTTTAATGCCGATTTTACTCCTTCTCAAATTATGCTTATGATTTGCTAAATGTTAGTCATTTTTAAAAGACCAGAACAACATTTTGGGTCTTATATTTTTTCATCTGGAGTTAATAATTTCTAACATACAATATTAAACTCGGACATTAATAATAGTGCTTTGTTGCATTTAAAATGAGTTACAAAGTCATACCACGGTAGTCCCTCCTTACCAGCAGTTTCAGTTACCCACAGTAAATGGCTGTTTGAAAATATTAAATGGAATATTCCAGAAATAAACAATTCATAAGTTTTAAATTGCCCACCATTCTGAGTAGTGTGGTGAAATCTTGTGCCATCCAGCTCCATTCCGACCCGGACGTGAATCGTCCTTTTGTCCAGCATCTCCACGCCGTACATGTTCCCCGCCCATTAGTAATTCACTAGCCGTCTGGCTTATCACGTCAACTGTCTCAATATTGTAGTGTTTGTGTTCAAGTCACCCTTATGTTACCTCCTAATCAAGATTGGTGATGCTAGCAATTTACATAGGCCAAAGAGAAGCCGTAATGTGCTTCCTTTATGTGGAAAGATGAAAGTTCTCAACTTAATGAGGAAAGGAAAAAAAAAATCAAATCCTATGCTGAGATTGCTAAGATCTCTGGAAAGAACAAATCTTTCATCTGTGAAATTGTGAAAAAGGAAAAAGAAAATCGTGCTAATCTTGCTGCTGCTCCTCAAACTACAAAAGTTACGGCCACAGTGCCGTAAGATGGAAAAGGCACTAAATTTGAGACTGGAAAACGTGAGCAGAAAATATGTTCCAACTGAGGGCAATGTGTTGTGCCAGAATGTGGATTCGGGTATCCCCTGGGGGTGTTGGAACATATCTCCCGTGGCTAAGGGGCGACTACTGTACCAAAGTTACTTGGGGAATTATCACTTGATTTGCTCTACCTGGGTATGGTTCCCACTGAAGATGTGATTAACTTGAATGCTTTGGCATTTGACTATTTTTTAATCAGCATTAAGCCATCATAAATTGTGTGCATTTTCATAACTCAACTGTCACTTGAACATCGTGGCCTCTGTTGAATAAGACATTTTACCAAAGAAATACCTATTCTGCTTATTTTAGAATCTTTGGATGAATTGAGAGATAGCTAGAGGTAAAGACTAAAATAGCCAGCTGTTACTTCCCAATTCTGTAGCACTAAATGGCCAAGGAAATTCTGCCACGGTCCTAACACAAATATGAAAACCATTTTAATGTCTACCTGAAGGCAGGTTACTGGCCATGAACCTCAACCTCTATAATGGCCCCAAAGATAGCCTCTAGAAAATCTTGACAGTCTGGGGATTAACTAAAAGCTGACACTCTCAGTTCATTTCAATCCAATGTTCTTTCTCCTTTACCTCCAGCTCAAATATGTACACTCTCCAGCTTAGAACCAACCTGGAATTGAACCAACCACTAAGAATAAATTTCATTTCAACTTAAATTCCTATGAATATGCATGAACTGCAGTGAATAAACTCCTTTACCTCTATTTTGTGCATGATAAAAATGTATGCTTTTTAAAATATCTGTGGTTAAAAAGGGAATTTTGGAATAAGGGAGACTGAGATTTAAAATTTGGCTCTGTGTGATCTATCAAGTTGCAATAACCCTTACATATACATTTGTTGTCAGGATCTGCACCATATTTGACATATAATTCAGTTACTATTTTTATTATTCTTAACCATCCTAAAAGATATAGATGCTTGTGTATTTGTTTAGCTAAAAATTAAAACAGCCTTATTCCTTGAAAATGAAAAGATGTACACTTTAAATCGACACAGATGTTATATCTGAGTTTACAAATATATCAGCCTACATTTGGTTTTTGGATTGACACTGTTCCCACCATAACCATCATGCTTTTCTGCCTGACATCCTGTAAGATACTGTGACTGGGTGATTGCGGTGTAAAGTTATTATGTAATTTCAGATTAACTAAATTGTGGTATAATGTTTGGTTTTTGTTTTTGTTTTTTTAGTTTTTTTAATTGGGGAAGGGGAACAGGACTTTATTGGGGAACAGTGTGTACTTCCAGGACTTTTGTTTTTTTTCCAAGTTAAGTTGTTGTCCTTTCAATCTTAGTTGTGGAGGGTGCTGTTCAGCTTCAAGTTGTTGTCCTTTCAGTCTTAGTTGTGGAGGGTGCAGCTCAGCTCCAGGTCCAGTTGCTGTTGCTAGTTGCAGGGGGCGCAGACCACCATCCCTTGCAGGAGTCCAACTGTCAACTCTGTGGTTGAGAGGATGCATTCCAATCAACTGAGTCATTCGGGAGCTCAGCTGCAGCTCAGCTCAAGGTGCCATGTTCAATTTTAGTTGCAGGGTCGCTGCCCACCATCCCTTGCGGGACTTGAGGAATTGAACTGGCAACCTTGTGGTTGAGAGCCCACTGGTCCATGTGGGAATCGAACCGGCAGCCTTCAGAATTAGGAGCATGGAGCTCTAACCGCCTGAGCCAGTGGGCCGGCCCCAATTGTGGTATAATGTCACACACTGGGTTCATTTAAAATACTGACACTCTGGGAGCCAGACAGACCTGGACTCCTCTTAGTTAATTTCTTACTGACTGGACAACTTGGGCAAAGTTTTAAATTTCTGATCTTTTTATTCATTATCTTACAGTCGTTCTGAAAAAAAAGCTGTGCATTGTGTTTGGAGTTACTAAAATAAGGTGGACAGTCAATAGATGTTAGTGCCCTTCTCCCCACTACCATTTTTTCTTTCCCCACATACAATGGAATAATCATGATAGAGATACATACAAGATTTTTTTCTTCAAGCTCAGACCCAATAAATCCAATGAGGCACAAAAGTGCCTGAGAAATCATATAAATGTTACTGTGAAGGGCTGAAGGTAACTATGAGAATGAGAAGAGAAGTGCTGAAGTCACCTGTAAAAAACGTCCTCTGAAACCAAACCACGTCTGCATGCTAGACGACCCGAGCTTGCACCAACCGAAATTGTGTTCAAAATATAACCTGTTTGTAGGACAGAGTATCAAGCAAAGAAAATGCCGATGATTGGGATAGAAGGAAAAAAAAAAAAAAAACAGCAGCAAAATGAGGAAAGAATGCTAGACTGGCTATTTTGACGAACTCTGAAAGAGAATACTTAGGAAAACCACATTAAAATGACGCTCCACATTCCCCACATGTACTTTCTATTACATGGAAGTACTTCCTGTCAGCCTTGAAAGACGGACTATCCTATGATCTCTTCATCTGGGATAACTCTGGGAAGTTACTCGGGCATGGCAAAGTGCCTGAACTGGAAAAATGTATGTATTTAGAGTTGTAATGCATTATAAATCTAAATAAGTACACTACATCCACTAGTGTTTTCCTAAGCCCTCATCCCCAGTGTTTGCAAAACTGCTTAAGTGTTTGTGTATATCTATTTGACTTTGATATTGTCCACATCACGCTCCTTGCTGACCACATATATTCTTATTCCATTCAGTGCTTTCCATTCCTGCCCCAGCATGTTTTCTTTACTTCAGTAACGATTTATGCATTCTTGCCCTAATCACCAATGTCCTGTAGCACATCTTCTATCAGGCCAAACTCAATCTCAAGAGAAGATAAAAGTTATATAGATTTGACACATTTGCAGATCTGTAGTGCATATAGGATATGGCCTTCTATAAAATAAGCTCAAAAATTCCCTTCTCATATCCAAACATTTACAGCATCAGGCTTTTCTTCAAGTCAACCAATCACTGTTTCGCAGTTCACTGTGGACAAGAGTGAAATCCCTAAGAGACCCATAATTTTGGTCTTTAGTGCATTGTGCATCCGAAAACAAAATCTAATAAGTATGCCACCAAGATTAGACACTGTTCTTTAAGCGTAATACAAGAAATACTGTGACATTTTCCTAACTAAAAATAATCTTTAACTTTGTACCCAATAATGTCAAGAAGTAGTATTTCTGCTCAACTGCAGCACTTCCAAATCCAACTGCGCATCTTTATCTTCAATTTTGATTTCTTCTAATTTGTTCTTAATTAATCATTTCCCACTGATATCCCATAGAAGAAATTTACTGTGTAAAAACTTAATAGATCTGCCCACTCAAGTGTGATGCCAGGTTTTGACAGTTTCAACCAGAATAACAATACCACTTCTGTTTTTAACTGAAGAAATTAAACTTGTTTTTCTCTGAAATATTGATATCAACCCATAAAGATGGTAATCTTTCTTCAAATTACTTATTACTTTGTGTTTCAACTCATGTAAAAAGGAGGAAGCTACTTATATAACTCGAAAAAATTATACTTAATAGTGAGCCACTGTAGGTGACAATAATTTGGTTGCAATAAACTATATAAATTATTTTCCACAAAGAAATATAGCATTAGCTGTTAAATATGAAACAAATTAATTGAATAAAATGGTAGTTAAAATGAATAACCTAAATAAGATTACCCTAATTGTCTCCTAAATCTTACTATTCAAAGTGTGATCCATACATCTGTTTTAACGGGGAGTTTATTAGAATCTCAGGCCCCACCGCAGACCTACAGAATCATAATCTTCAATTGAACAAGGTTCCTGAGTGATTCCCATGTATATTAAAGTTTGAAAGACATTACATGAGAAAATATTCATCTAACTTAGTTAAAATTACGGTACCAATCAAAATACCAGAGTACTAACACCACCAAGTTTCATAAAGTATTCAGAGACATCAGCTAACTGATACTTTAATTTCCTAACATCAAAAAGCAAACAAGCTTTGATTAATACTAAATAAAGTTCTGCTTTATTGGGATAAGTCACCAAGAATCTTTGGTTTTTATAGTTGGTAAAATTTTTCATCTCCTCAGATTCTACTCTGTTTTACATTGTGAACTTCTGCTCTCTTTTTTATTAAGGAAAAAATAATAATAAACTAGATTAGAATTTATATCTCATCACATACATCACTAATTCTTTCTTTTACTTAAAAATCTAAAATTGATATTTATCTTCATAACACATGCAAATATCTATACTAGGTTTTGGAAAATCAAAATGTTGTTTTGCTGTATTGCTTACATCATGAGAGGTAAATGTTTAGAACCATGAAATATGGTTGTGTCCTGCAATGTTCACTGGAGCTACCAGCACGGAGCTTCAATAACGCTGAGGATTTTCTCCCTCATCCTGAAAAGAGCTGACAGCTTAAGCTGAATCAAGATAATGAAGGGGTCAGGGAAGAGCAGTTAGCTAGACCTTGCTCTTCATAAAGCTTCCCCAAAGAAGTTTAGTTAATTTTGAGGGTCAGTAGAACCAAGAAAGTAGAAAATAATGTTTCTCACTCAGAATCATTGACTCACCTGACTTTGTGAAGGTAAACAAGTAAAGGCTGGCTGATTTAGGGCCAACTGTGGCAGATTCACTTGGGATTGTCACTAAACTCATTATTATGGAATCCCTTACTCAGATGTATGATGTCACCATCACCACACCAATCCTTAGACAATATACAAGGGGGTCAAGTCAGAATCATGCTAAAGGTAAAAATATCTTTTGAAGTGGCATTTTAAAATGAACAATATATTAAAGAACAAAATACACACAATGTCACTAAAAAGATCAGTACTGCCAACCAAAATAAAAAGCTCTAGTTGAATCTATGGTATTTTGTGCTCACATATGTAGGTTCAGTGGCTCTGAGATAAAATCTAATTGAAGTGTATTTAAAATATGTGCAACACATACATATTTACATAGTATATACACATACAGGTGTTACAATACTTACAATACAATATATACACATTAAAATACCTTGGGAACTATTATCTAATAAATATCTGTTTTGTTTTATAGAATTTAATGTAACAACATTCTGATCTTAAGGTCAACATTCAAATGACCATTTCACTCTAAAGAGCATCGCCAAAAATAATCTTGCAAGATTTGAAGTTGACTGGTTCTGTGGAGCTTATTACGAACTTGTTCAAACTTTGCTTCCTAAAAGCAGTTGTCTCTTTCTGTTTAGAATTGTTTTTAATAGCTGTTTTTCAATGTCCAAAAGTAATCAGTATGCTTCTGGGCTTAGAAAACTATATTCACATAGTAATAGGATTTAATAAAAATATCCACAACCTGTTAAATACTCTACAATCATGGGAACAGGGTTGTTATTTTAGACACAGCTGTTTTCATAATTCTATGTAAGAATCCTGCCAAATGTGTTTCCCTCTAATCTATTTTCTTTGCATCTTTATTCACTCTTGTGACCTCAACTCTGTGTAAAGTAAACCCACAGCTACATAGTTACCCTAAAATCTCCTTCTGATTTCCTCTTGGAAATTCCCATATGTTTTTCTCATGGCTACATATAACTCATTGCTCAAAACGAACTCATTCATTCATTCTTCCAGACAACAACATTTATTGAGTAGTTACTATGCTCTAGGCACTCTTCTAGATACTGGAGAGACATCAGTGAATAAAACAGACAAGCTCTCCTGAGCCCATGGAGCTTCCATTACAGAGGGGCAATACATATAATAATTCTATGTGAGATGGTGGCGAATGATATGGAGAAAATAAATGAATCATGTGACAAGAATAAAAAATACCAAAGGGAGCAAAATTTTAAAGAGGGTTGTCAATGAAGAATTCACTGGTAGTAACATTTGAGCAAAGACCTGAGTTGGGAAGAGGAGATGGAATCTAGTACACAAATGGAGGGTTTGGCTTTCGGTTGGCACTCCAACAGTTCATTTTTAGTAATGAGCTAGAAGGCTAAGTATATTGAGCACAAGTATGGGTAGGTGGGAAGACAGGTGGTGGGAGCTTGTGGATATTTTTCTCTGTTTGCCGCTATTTTCTCAGTGTATTAGAGAAGTCACTGCTAAGAGTGAGAATATAGAAGAATGTCTTGGAAGTTTGCAGATAAAGGAAAAGAAATAAAATTAGGACTGGGATCACAATTAATGTTAGTGATCACTCACTGTGCTTTTTTTTTTTGACTCATTAAGTTTTGCAAATGTAACCATGGAGTAGGTAGATAGTTGGACATAACTAGAGTTGAGAATTTGTCAGGCAAGTATACAGGGTGAGAGAATAGCAAGGGAGTTTAGGGAATATTCAAGGGAGTGATTATAACGATTGTTATAGGAAATTACTATGAGTAAGAAAAAAAGTGAGGCCCTGAAAGGAGGGAGAAGCTGTGAAGAAAGGGTAGAGAGATCAATGGATATAGGCCCCCTCCATTGAATCATTAACTGTTGGAATTGGTATGAGAAAAAGTAAGATAGAAAAATAAGTGCTGAGACTCAAAGAGTAGAGTTGCTGAGATTGAGATTATGGAGAGGTGACAGAGATTGGCAATTATGAGGAATAAAGCATAACCATGTGAGAAAGTAACTGAGATGAGGTGAAGGGCAAAAATCATTAAGAGAGAAGAAGCTTAAGGAATGCTGGCCCTTTGGAAGACAAATAAATACAGGTCCACAGTTGCACTTTCAAATGCCTACTGGTCATAGCCCATATGAACTCCTGTTACTTGCTCAAAAGCAACTCATTGTCTTTCTCCTATAATGAATTACTCATTTTCTTACTTCTATTTCTGCATCACCATTCTTCCAGAGTTATAAAGTGAAACGTTGGAGTCATCTTTTATTCTTTCTTTTCCATTGTTTCCTTTCCTCCCCCCCCATCCCATTAAATTTGTTTCAAAGTTATATACATTCTACTCAACATCCATCACCCCCTTTCCATTCCAAATTCAGTCACAGATTCAGGCCCTCATTGTCTCTGACTACACTTTTGGAAGAGAATACTAATCAATCTTACCTCCTGTATTTCCAAATTTTCATCAGTCCTGTTAGTTCTGTGATCAGTGAACTTTACCAAAGCTCTGATCCAAAGATGACACCTCCGACTTCTAAAACCTTCAATACCGCCTTGAATGCAAGACTTCTCATAATGCCTTCCCATCTTTCTAAGAGTTCATATTTCTCCTATGTACCAGGAAAACTGAACTGTTTCTGGGACATACTCTGTGATTTTCTTTGTGTCTTTGCTTCTGCAGTCCACTCCACTTGGAAAATTCACCTCTCTTAATCCTGCTGTTAAGATTTTATCCACTCATCTCAGTCCATCTTAATTGTCACATACTCTTGATTCCCTAAATTGATTTGATCTCTACCCACTTCAAAGCCCCTCAAGAAGCACTATCACTATACCACAATTACGGCATTTCTTTTGTGCTTTGCATTACAGTTTTTTTTGTTCATGAGCTGGCTTCAAATATTTGAAAGCCTATCGTGTGGAAGAGAGATTAAACTTGTTCCACAAATCTCCGGAGTAGAGCCAAGACTAATGAGTAAAAGATGATACAAAAGACAGCTTTTAGCTTAAATAGGAAAGAATTTTCTGACATTCAGAGTTGTCTTAATATTGGGCTGCCTTTGAAGGAAGTGCATTCCCTGTCAATGTAATGTCCAAACACGAATTGAAAAACTACTTTTAGGGAATATGGTAGAAAAGACAGACGAACTGGACCAGATGGTCAATAATAGTACCCTCCAAGACACTGGTGTTATTTTTATTTTATTTTATATTTCTAAAGGCATTTTAGAAATCTGAAGAAATATAATCTTGTCAGATATTGATTGGTATGTTGAATCTGCTTTAAAAAAATAAGACAGCCTGATTTTTTGAAAATCTACTACTACTTAACTCCCCAACATCAGAATAAAAATAATTCATCTGGAAAACAAACTTATAAAGTTGAGAGTGTGAGGAAATGTCTAAAATGGCAGCAGCATAGGAGAACACTGAACTCACTCCCTCCATGAGCAAAATCAAATAGACATGTATACAGGTAATAATTACTCCTGTGAAACAACCAAGCACCGAATGAACAGCTTCTGACAACAAAAAGAGGCCAAACAGAGGGCCGAGGGAGCCCTCCAGGAGCTGTGTGAACTCTCCTGCCCCAGAGGAGCCCATGAGCACCACTGTTTATTTCCCTCCACTCAGACAGTGGGGGCAGGAGCCCTATTCGGGGGCTTTGGCCTACCTGCAAAATCACAGCAGTCAGTTCCCAGCTACCTCGCCTGGAACATTTTGCCTCTGAATGTAGAGGGCAAACAGGAACAACAGGGCTTCACCACAACCAGCTGGCCTCTGTAGTAGAGCTGCTCCTGGTCAGGTAGGCAACCTAGTGCCTGAGGCCCCGGAAGTGCCTGAGGCCCCGGAAGTGCCTGCTCAGGGCATCATCACATCCACCTGGCCTCCCTGCGCAGAGCTGCTCAGGCCCAGCAGGCAGGTGCCCCAGGTGCCTAAAGTACCTATTCAGCTCTAAGCATCTTCCCCAAACTACCCAGCACATACAGCCTGCACAGGTCTCTTCTACACGGTACCACTTTGGTGCAATAAACCAGAGACAGACTGTATAGACAATACTAGAATGCTGCAGGAGCTCTCTGGGGACTGTGCAAAACTCCAGGGTTGGAGGAGTGAGTGAGCTCCATTGTTTACGTCCCCATCTACCTCCAGAGGGTGGACAGGGGCTCTATCCAGATACTCTGGCCTGCCTGCAAGGTCTGTACAGCGTGGTCCTGGACACGTTGCCTGAGCTCTTTACGGTCTGAACAAAGGGAACAGGCATGATCAACAGGGAATTACTACAGGCACCTGGCCTCTCCACCTAGAGTTGCTCTAGCTCAGTAGGTCAGTGCCCCAAATGCTTAAGCACCCGCTGAGCTCCTACTGACTTGCCAAAACCACCCTGCACACACAGTCTACACAGATCCTGCTTCTACATAAGGCCCTTTTCCAAGGGGCAGCTTTTCATCCAATTCATATAAACAAACATCGAAAAACAAACACAATGAAGAGACAAAAGAATACCTCTCAAATGAAAGAACAAGAAGTTCTCAGAAAAACAAACAACAACAACAACAACAACAAAAAAAAACAGTAACGAAATGGAAATAAGTAATGTGCCTGATAAAGAATTCAACGAAACATTCATAAGGATCCTCACCAACTTGAAAGTAGAATATAGGAACTTAGGGAGAATTTCAGAGTTATAAAGTATAAGAAAAAACCAAGCAGATCTGCAGAAGACAATAACTGAAATAAAAAACACGTTAGAAGGAATCAACAGCAGATTAGCTAACACAGAATGGATCAGCGACCTAGAAGACAGGCTAGTGAAAAAAAATCAATGAATCATAACAGCAGAAAGAAATAAAAATGTTTTTTAAATGAGGTTAGTTGAAAGGGATAACATCAAGTGCTCAAATGTTTGCATTAAAGACAGAGAAAAGAACAGAAACTTTATTTCAAGAGATAATGACTGAAAACTTTCTTAATCTGGGAAAGGAAACAGACATGCAAGTCCAGAAAGCATAGAGTTCCAGACAAGATGAACCCAAAGAGACCCACACAAAAATATACTGTAATTAAAATGCAAAAGTTAGATAAAGAGACAATCTTGAAGGAAGCACAAGAAAAACAAGTTGTATACAAAGGAAACCCTATAAGGCTGTGGGGACAAAGCCCCAGATATCAGTTTCCAGGCTCTCGGCCTCACGTAGAAAGGTGCTGGCTCAGGTAGTAAATGGCCATTAACTGTGATCAGATGGCCATCAGCTGTGGCTAGTTGGCCATCAGCTGTAACCCGTAAGCCATTGGCCACTAATATAACTGCTGTGGCTACGCTAGCAGAGAGAGAGTGGGGGCTAGCAAGAAGATGGTGGCTGGCAAGCATGGACTGCTGTTAGGACGGCGGGTGGCAGATTATGTAGATCCTGCTTCCTGTGTCTCCAGCCCAGCCGCCAGCGAGAATATATTGGTTTGACTCCCCCATCTACGGCTCCGTGGGTGTTCCTTTTTGGCCTTACCGTGTCCTGCGTTCTTATGTGGGGAGCGGAAGCAGAGACCCCTCCTGACGCCTCGCACGACAAAGGCTATCAGCTGATTTCTCATCAGCAACTTTCCATACCAGAGGGGAATGGCAGAACATCTCTAAAGTGCTGAGAGAAAGGAACACAGAACCTAGAATAATTTACCCAGAAAGATGTTTATTCAGAATTGAAGAAAAAGAGTTTCTCTAACCAACAAAAACTGAAGGACTTCATCAACATTAAACCAGCTTTATAAGAAATGTTAAAGGGTATTCTTGAAGTAGAAAAGAAAAGGCCATAACAAGAAATAAGTATGAAAAGCAGAAAAACCTCACAGATAAAGCCAAATATTCAATAAATTTATCTAAAAAGCTACTATTAAGGTTAAAGGGAAAAAGTATCAAACTCAATTGAAACTACAATAACTGGTTAGGAGATACACAACACAAAAAATCTAAAATATGACATCAATAACAAAGCATGGAGGGGGGAGTAAAAATGTAGTCTTTATAGAACTTAATGCCTATCAGTTTAAAATAGACTGCTATAGGTGGAGAATGATATACATAAAACTCATGTAACTACAAACTCATGTAACTAAACCAAAAAATCTACAAAACATATACACAGAACAAAGAGAAAGGAGGCTAAACAGCAAAAAAAAAAAACAAAAAAAAAAAAAACAGCAAACCAGAAGGGAAGAGATCAAGAGAAGAAAGGAACAGAGGACAGTTATAAAAACAACCTAAACACAATTAACAAAATGACAATAAGTAGATATTTATCAATAATTACTTTAAAGGTAAGTGGATTAAATGCTCCAATAAAAATACATAGGGTGGATGAATGGATTATAAATCAAGACCTATATATATACTATTACAAGAGACTCACTTCAAATCAAAAGTCACATACAGACTGAAAGTAAAGGGATGGAAAAATGTATTCCATACAAATAGAAATGAAAAGAAAATTGGGGAGCAATACTTATATCAGACAAATTATACATTAAAACAAAAAAAATGATTAAAACACAAAGAATGACACTACATAATTTTAAAGAGGTCAATCCAAAAAGAGGATATAATAATCTTAAATACCTACCTACCCAATATAGAAGCACCCATATATTTAAAGTAATTATTAATGGTCATAAAGGGAGAAAACCACAGTAATACAAAACCAGATAAAAGACATTACAAAAAAGAAAGTTATAAGCCAATATCCTTGATGAACACAGATGCTAAAATTCTCAACAAGATATTAGCAAACCAGATTCAACAATATATTGAAAGGATTATACATCATTACCAAATGGGATTTATCGCAGGGACGCAAGAATGGTTCAACATTCATAAATCAATTAATACAACATATCACATTAACAAAATAAAGGACAAAAACTATATGATCATCTCAATAGATTTAGAAAAAAGCATTTGATAAAATTCAACACCATTTTATGAGAAGAATTCTCAACAAAGTGGGTCAGGAACATATTTCAACACCCAGAAAAGGTCCAAGATGACAAACTCACAGCTAATATCCTTAATGTTGAAAAGCTGAAAGCCTTTCCTCCAAGACTAGGAAAAAAGCAGGGATGCCCACTATCACCACTTCTACTCTATATAGCATTGGAAGTCCTACCATAGCAGACAAGGCAAAGAAATAAAAGGTATATAAATGAGAAAGGAAGAAGTAAAACTCTCATTATTTGCAGATGACATGATATAATATACAGAAAAACCTAAAAACTCCACTCACAAAAAAAACCTGTTAGAACTAATAAATGACTTCAGCAAAGTTGCAGGGTACAGAATCAATATACAGAAATCTGTTGTGATTCTATACACCAATAATGAATGATCAGAAAAGACATTAGGAAAACAACCCCGTTTACAAGTGCATCAAAAAGTATAAAATACATAGGAATAAATTTAACCAAAGAAGTGAAAGACCTGTAATCTGAAAACTATAGTAAAGTGAAGTAAGAAATTGAACAATACACAAATCAATGGAAAGATATTCCTTGCTCATGGATTAGAAGGATTAATATTGTTTAAATGTCTTTACTGCCTAAAATAATATACAGATTTAATGTAATTCTTATTAAAATACCAAAGGCATTCTTCTCAGAATTAGAATAACTAATCCTAAAATTTATATGGAACCACAAAGGATCCCAAATAACCAAAGAGATTGTGAAAAAGAACAAAGTGGGATGTATCACACTCCCTGATATCAAACTATACTACAAAGCTACAGTGATCAGAACAGTATAGTACTGATATAAAAACAGATATATAGATTAATAGAATAGTACAGAGAGCCCAGAAATAAATCTTTGCTTATATGGTCATTTAAGCCACAACAAAGGAGGCAAGGCTGTACAATGGGGTAAAGATAGTCTCTTCAATAAGTTGTGCTGGCAAAACTGACAGATACATGCAAAAATTGAAAATGGACCACTTTCTGATGGTCCATTTCACCACATATAAAAATAAACTTAAATGCTAGACCTGAAACCATAAAACTCCTAGAAGAAAACAGAGACAGAGACGTATTGCTAAGAGGAATGTCAAAGAGGAACTCTTTGACATTCCTCTTAGCAATACGTTTGAACGTAAGTTTTGATAATTAAGTTCTTGAACTTGTCACCATCAGCTTACATTGGCAGCGCTGTACAAACAGCTTGTAAGGTTTCATAACGTTGGTATATCAGTGTCTCACAGCTGTGTTCATGTTGAAATATCACACTAAAAGTTTGTGCACAAGGAAGGAAACCATCAACAAAATGAAAAGACAACCTACTGAATGAGAGGCGATATTCACCAATGATACATCTGATAAGGGCTTAATATCCAAAATGTATAAGAAACTCATAACTTAACACACGCACACACACACAAATCTGATTAAAAAGTGGGCAGACTATGGTGATGGAAGGAGAACTGACTCTGGGTGGTGAACACGCAATGGGATTTATAGATGATGTAATACAGAATTATACACCTGAAATCTATGTAATTTTACTAACAATTGTCACCCCAATAAATTAAAAAAAAAGTGGGCAGAGGACCTAAATAGACATTTCTCCAAAGTGGACAGTGGACATACTGATGGCCAACAGACACATGAAAAGATGCCTTACATCACTCATCATCAGATAAATGCAAATTAAAACCACAATGAGATATCAGCTCACACCTGTCAG
This sequence comes from Rhinolophus hipposideros, assembly GCF_964194185.1. Taxonomy (NCBI): domain Eukaryota; kingdom Metazoa; phylum Chordata; class Mammalia; order Chiroptera; family Rhinolophidae; genus Rhinolophus; species Rhinolophus hipposideros. The sequence goes on from NC_138059.1 coordinate 60,343,418, forward strand.
AATGGCTATCATCAATGAATCAACAAATAAGTGCTGCTGAGGATGTGGAGAAAAGGGAACCCGCACCCACTGTTGCTGGCGTTGTAACTAAGTGCAGCCACTGTAGAAAACAGTGTGGAGAGTCTTCAAACAATTAAAAATAGAACTATCATACAATCCAGCAATTCCACTTCTAGGTATTTATCTAAAGAAAACAAAAGCATTAATTCAAATAGCTATACGCATCCCTATGTTCATTGCAGTATTGTTAGTAATAGCCTAAACATGGAAGCAACCTAAATGTATACCAATAGGTGAATGGATAGAGAAGAGGGTGGTCCATATATACAATGCAACATTATTCAGCCACAAAAAAGAATGAAATCTTGCCATTCACAACAACGGGGATGGACCTCAAACGTATTATGCTAAGTGAAATAAGACAGAGAAAGACAAATACTGCATGATCTCACTTGTATGTGGAATCTAAAACAACAAAATAAATAAATGAACAACGAGAAACAGATCCATAGATATAGAGAAGAAGCTTATGGTTGTCAAAGAGTAAGGGGGAACAGGAATAAAAATATAGAGAGATGTATTTTTTTAACAGAGAGAGAAATGTGCAAAATACCCATTGCCCTAAAGTCCACTGGAAATAGCTGGATTATGGTTCTTGGTAGATTAACCAACTTGAAAGTAGAAATCCACTGAGAAAACTCTGAATGATACAGAATTGTGTCTACTGAAATGGGAAACCATACAAATGGATAGGGGATAGAGAACTGGCAACTGAAAGATATTTGAGAATCATGATTACCTTCTGTGAATATCAGCGCCAGAACATTGAGGCTCTGGAGGGTCTTCTTGGCCCAGGGACTCCAGAGAAGGTCAGCAATAAGTAACATGTGGCTCTAAGGCCCTGACATTTAATTGCTCTTTAGACAGGGACCACATCTTCACTTACTGGTACCTCTCACTGCATAGAGTACAGTATTAGGCAAATCATCAGCATATATTCAATATTTATTGAATGAATGTGTTGCAATTGCATCATAGACCCAGGAATCTGGAGAAGATGGGAGAATCTTGAGGGAGCTTCAGATCCTGGCCCTTACTCATTAAAGTATGAGCTTGTTTCAAAGCCAAGACAACCAAGAGGAGAAAGATAGATCTTCAGTACTCTGTTATATAAATAATATCCCACCCCTTGAATATCAATAACATAAAAACATAGATAATGGCATATTCCTTGAATATCCATTTCAAGAATCACTTCTGCAATGCTTTATAAAATCTGTGGAAGTTTATTTCTTCTATTATATCATTGTTTTTCATAACATGAAAAGAGTGCTGAGCACTGCAAAATCAAATGTAAAGCAGTTTTACTCCATGTGACTCTGTATTTCCCATCCTTAGAACCGGAAATATAGTGCATATGCACACTTTTGACATGTAAAGGGATTTTCTAGTATCTCTTTTTATTGTAAGTTGATTTGATGGCATTGGCCGATGATTATGGTAGTCTCAGGACTTCACAGCGAATTCCTTATCAGAAATATGAATTTCCTTTTAAAATAGGAATTCTAAAATGATATAAACCATTATAGGAAAAATTTCTTACAAAGTGACTGTTTTAAGATTCCTTTTTTAATTAAAAAAAATATATCAGCGTGACAATAGTTGGTAAAGTTACATAGGTTTCAAGTGTCCAATTCCGTAATACATCATCTATATATCATATATTGTGTTCACTACCCAGAGTCAGTTCTCCTTCCATCATCTTATAACCCAGCAATCCCTCTCCTGGGTATTTACCTCAAAAATCTGAAAACGTTTATCTGTAAAGGTATATATGCTCCGATGTTCATTGCAGCATTATTTATGGTGGCCAAGACATGGAAATAACCAAAATGTCCTTCGATAGATGAATGGATAAAGAAGATGTGGTTTATATACACAATGGAATACTATTCGGTTTTAAGATCTTAATAGATAAACAGACAAAGGCTGGGAACAGTCAATTGACACAAGAAAAAAAACTGACATGTAAGTCAACACATAAAGAAATGTTCAACCATGCTAAATAAACAAATAAACTAACATTACAACAATGAGGTACCAGTTTACACTCATTAAATTAGCAAACAATACCTTAAAAACAGTCTTCACACAGCTATGGCTTAAATAAGTCTAAGTCTAGGAATCTCAAATTTCAAAATGTATCCTAATGAAATAATAAAGAAAAGGCTATTGCATTGACATCCATTGCTGTGTAAGTAACAACTAGAATTTCCAATGTTCAGATAATAGTTCCATTTGATTGAATATTATATAGCCATTAAAAATATAACATAAAAGATTACATAACAATATAAAAAACAATAAGTATGTAATTAAAAGCAATATTCAGAACAACACTTATACTATTGTTACCATTCTGTACAACTTATGCTGTATGAACAAGAACTAGAAAGAAAATTTGAACTTTGCAAGAGTTATATTGAAAAAAACAATATGTGTTTTGTGTTTGCTGCATTATCTTGCTATTTCTTCATTAAAGTAATAGCAAGGTCACACTTGGGCTTACTATGTGGAAAAGAGCAGTACTGAGTAGGTTCTTCAGCTCGTCATATCAAACCCTTTGGTGTCAGATATTTTGGCATGCATCATAAAGCTTTGGAAATAGCTTCTTTCCAAGTCCTTTCCAGTTTTATTATTTCAAGATTCCAAGTAATCTGAATGAAAGAGTGTACAGGCAAGTCTCTGTCAATTGGTTGAACTAGGCAGATAAACTCCATTTGAGGCCACCATAATAGTTACCATGTACTGGGTGCCAACAATGGATCAGGCGCTGAACTTGTACTTCACTTTTATTGCCTCATATCTCAAAACAATCTTATGAAACTGTTCTCCCTGTTTTCCAGAGGAGTAGTTTGAGGCAAAAGAGAAAATAAGAAATCTGTTTCAAGTCAAGGAGATCTTGCTGATAAGTCCAGAATCTGAATTCAGATCTATCTTTCTCCCCTGTTATGTTTTTGCATCATCGAGTGTTACCTCCCAGAATGGTATCATTTTAGGGGAAATAGTCCAACTTCAAGGGGCACATTTCAAAGTCAGTCACTGCACCAAGCAACCGATTACAATTCAACAAGTGTATTTGGAGTCACTTGTAAACCAACTGCTGAGGGCTGGGTTAACATGCCGTTAAAGACAACATTTCTGGTGCCTGGATATAACAGATCATCATCTCATGTTCTTGGGCATCTCCTGCTGGAGACCACTCACAAATGTCTAGCTCTTCTAGGCATAGATGCAAAGATTGAAGCTGATTTTGTCCACTCCCAATCTCTTTATTCTGTATGCATCTCCCTGCGTAGTCAAATTTTAACAGTGGTCACAAAATTATGTTAAAGGAATAAGTATTTAATAGTGAAATCTCAGGCAGCAGCCAGATAATTGGCAATGTACTAGAGGGAAGCAAACTTTATTGGAATTCCTGAATTCATATAATTTAGGTAGTCTCATGCTCTTCCTTAGAATAATGTGATTTCAAGGTTCTCTTTCCAAAAAATGAGAAAGTAACTTATAATGCTGTGATCATAGGAAAAATATAAATGCAGATGGGTCTTTTTAATTTTTAAAATTAGGGATTTTCAAGCAAAGGGAGAACAAATTCATTTGCTGAAATTCTGGAACAATGGATTACTCCTGGGATTAGTTTAAAGAGATTTAAGTCATAAAACTATTACTGGTAATTGTAAGTATTTGGAACGTGTTACCTATTCAGAAAAGAATCAAATATAAATAGTCTCAAGAAGATCTATGATAAAATATCAGATAATTACATATCAGGTTAAGGGAAAATAAGAAAAGTTTGGAGGAATTTTGAACCTCAGAAGTTGAGGACAGCCATATCTTCCCATAAAACATAATTAGATACTATTGCTGGAAACAACTCGTGAGCATGGCTCAGGTTCATTGCGGCAGTTCTCCTGCTCATTTATGCCTATGTGCATACAGGGAATGGTAATTCATATGTATACGAAGATGCACAATTAAGTTCATGAACTTTCCACTGTGTAAATGCAGGATGGAAGGTTCATGAATTTAATTGCCAGACTCAGAGATATATTTACTTTTGTATGCATAATTAAGTCAGCGTGGATACAACGTTTAAAATGCATGTGTAATCAGGTAAAATTAGAATGCTTTATTTGTAACCTATAAACCTTTAAATTAAAACATATTCTGTTCCTTTCTGTATTGCTTGATATAGCAGTCTTTATAATGCTGATTGCTTTCTTTAGCTATGAATCTTTATCTCTTCTTTGTAAACCTACAAAATATTTTAATTAGTAGATATTATTTGTAAAGCAGTTTAAGTTTACAGGAAAATTGAGCAGAAAGTACAGACTTTCCAAATATTGCCTCTTCATGCAGACAAGTTTCTTTTATTATTAACACTTTGCATTAGTGTAGTACGTTTGTTACAACTGAACCAATATTGTTACATTATTATTAACTAAAGTCCATAGTTTACATTAGGGTTCACTCTTTATACCGTACGGTCCATAAGTTTAGACAAATTTATAATGACATGTATCCATCATTACAATATCATGCAAAATAGTTTCACTGCCCTAATAGTCTCACTATCCCTACTCCTACATATTTTAATGGAGCAATCTGCCTCTCTCAACTAGTTATTGGCTTAGCATGACTGATGACATTGCAGCCAAGCAGATAACATTGAACCATTACAAAGTAATGGAGGAAAGTCAATAGAACTGAAATATTTGAAAGGTCAATACCTACCACCAACTCTTACTGGGAAAACTGCCAAGCTCACCATAATTCTATCTTTGGCCTGCTCAAGAAGGAAAAGATGATGAAAGCACCTAAGATCTTTGTATATATCACTGTTTGAAATAAATAGAGTTTTCCTGCTGTAGCTAAGCATGATAAAAAGAACTTAACATACAGTTATTTGACAAACTCCAAAGTTCTAAAACCTCATTGGCAGCACCCCATATATAATATAATGTTATCCAAAGAATCTATATTGTTCAATATCATTCTCATCAAAGATGAGGACATTTTTAAAAATAACATATTGCAATATTATAATAACATATCTATGTAGGAAAGGCTGTCTGATAAGACAATAATGATATATAAAGTGAATAGCCATGTTCCACACATTAGACAGCCACTAACACTTAACACTATGATTAGTAAACTTATTTTTATGAAAAAATTTTACATTAAGAAATTGTTTACCAAAAAAAGAAATCAGTGATCAATTGTTTTACATTATCTTGGTTTGTAACCCCTAAAAAAGAATTCTGATGATTTGGTAAATGACAAACAACATCAGATTAAGCAAAAGAAGGAAGATTTCTTTCCTTAGGGGGGAAAAATAGTTCTAACTTGAAAGATTGATACTCTGGTGGACAATTCCATTATTTTTTTCTTTATACCCCGAGGCAACTTAACGTTACCAGAAAAAGCCACAGAATCATGCCAATTGGACTCACTACAAATTGTGATATCTAAATCAACCACACCCTGCATACTGCTCATATATCATTTTAATTGTTATTTGTCTCTCTGTTTCGTTTGTATTACCTTGCAGCTGTATTAACCCCTTTCCGATCTTCTCAAGCCTTCATCCCCAACCAGATGGGGTTGGTGACATTGTCACTTTACTGAAAAGGTGAAGATGATCCAATTAAAGGTTCTCTGTACCGGCATTCTCCACTTCACCTAATCCCCCATCCCAGAGAAACATACATTAACTCTTCCATCCCAGTGCCCTCTATTCTTGTCTATTCTCCCGCTTCGAGATGTGTTCCACCTGCCATCTCCCAATTATTGCATTTTCACTCTCTCCATCTCCATGTACTTTTTATCCTACACCTAGACATTTGATCAAGTTTCTTTTAAATCCATCCAAACCGTTCCATTTATTTTATCTTTCAGTTTTCATTGTAGGATGCATGTAACTGATCTTTAAAAATCCCATAAGCAGTTGTTCAGGCTAATTATATACTTTATATTATGTATTACATATTACATATTATATATTAATTTATTTTAGAAGTTGCCTGAAAGTAGGCTGGAAATTTTCTTGCCAAACAGAAGAGGTGATGAATATAGAGAATTCTGAGGGTGCTAAATTGAAACGAGACTTCCCATTTTCAACTAAAGTCAACAAAATTGAAATGGAACTTCCAATGATTTCCCAAGACATTCTAGAGAATGTAGATAATTCCTCCAGGCTTCCTCCCATACCTTAGAAATAAAAATTCCAGATCCAGTTTTGATCTCACACCTGATAGTGACAGTTTCTTAAAAGCCTTTTCCAGGTCACTAGAACTGGTGGTTTTAGACCTCAACTGGTAGTTGAGACTCATCAGTGACAATATCTTGTACCTACCAACTAGAAAAATCAATATATATACACTGGTCATAGTAGAAGTGAGTTCTCTTATTCCAGATATACCTAAGCATCTTTCCAAGGCAAGTATACTAGCCTACCAGACCCTAGAGTAGAGGCCCAGAGACTGATGCAAAAGCCAATCTATTGTATAAATGCGCTCTATCCTTCAATCCCACTTTGAATTCCTTTGCCACTTTTATTACTCACAAAAATAACCCATTGGCTGTGAGGCGGACAATGCAGAAATCCATAAATCAGAGTAATTCTCATCAGTACCACACAGTGACATCTCATCCCAAGAGGAGCAAAGTCACAGATACAATTTTTCCTTAGTATCTATACTGGATATCCACAGCTGGTATAATTGTTTGGAAAATTGAACCAAAAGTAACAACAATTTTGTATGAGCCAGGTGCTTTATATGCACTATCTAATTAAATTCTTACAACAACCCTACAACATAATATTTTTATGAAAAGGGAAGCTCACAGGGTAGTTTTGTTTGTCCAAGCCAATGAGTTATGTAGTGAGGGTTCAAATACAGTCACCTCATATTTGGGCATGCTGAAGTCAAAACGTTTTCAGTAACACATCACTGTTCACATATTACATAAAAATGACACCTAAAATATAAAACACATAAAACATAAAAAACCTTGCCAGGTTTTTACCCCAAAATGCAAGTATTCCCATAAAAAACTAGACATAGCCTGGTAGAGGATTCAAAATATGGATATCTGTGATGCCTTACTCCTGAATGAGCTCCATCTTAGCCTATAGTCCCTGCTTTGTGAAGACACTAATTTGGCAAAGAGAGGTGCCAAATCATCTCTGGAGCTACTAACCCTTCGTCCCTATGCCTTGGACTTCCCATTTCCCCTCACTGGAGCTGATTTCTGCATTTGAATTGATTTCTCCAAAATCCAACTTAAACTACACCTTCATGAATGGGACAACTCAAATCCCAGAATCCTCTTCTACACTACTGAAGCTTTGTCGTGAAGTCCTAGAACAGTTCACAACTAAACCTGATAGTAATCATTCAATAAATAATGATGAATGAATTTAATGAGTTTTTAAAGTGCATTTACAATGTCCGATTTACATCTTCTCCTGGTGTTTCTAATCAATTAACATGAGATTTATTGAGCTACTGCCAATCACAACTCCACATGATTCCAAAACTTACCTGTTCTTTGTTATCTCAACCTTACAGGTTTCTGTGGACTATTTTCTCTGTTCTTCCTGAGTCTCCTAACTTTTCCTAGTTTACACTCATGGCTCCAGAGTAGTGCTAGGGCCTCATATATTCCAGAGAACATCAGTATTTAGGGATGTAGGGAATGTAAGGAACACCTAGAACCCTGATGGGACCAGTAGCACTTCATCTCTGCTCTTCCCCATGCTGCAGTGGAAACTGGAAGAGTATGAGCGTATCTACCGGCAGGAGCCATTTTGGTAATTCATGTCACAGGCAAAGATGCTGCCAAAGTCCTCTGCAAGTAACTGTTCTGCAATGCCATCCCATCGTACACCGACTAGGTTACTATTGACAGCCATCCAAAAACATGATATTAGGATATACCCCAAGGCAACAGCCATAGTTTTATAGGGAAGGAAGTACTAAGAGAATAGAAGGACCACAACCAGTGTCTTCACAGTCTAGGGTCTGGCAGACATAAAAGAGGGTTAGATCATGAAGGAAGTGTTTGAAGAACATAACGATGTTCCAAAAAATATTGTAGTTGATTATGATTAACTACCAGTTCCTTATTGCCAATGGAATAAAACACCAAAATAAAAATAAGAAGTTCAAGTTAGCTTTGGCAGCCATGCTTCGAGGTGTGTTAATGGACCTGAAAGGCAGTTGAAAATGCTCTTTAAGGACTTTATAACCTTCAACTTAGAAGACTAGTGGAAGGTATATTTGTTTATTAATGAAACGCTCAAAATATATGTTTACTGTGTGCCTTGTAAGTTCTAAATGCTTTACAAAGTTTAACTTATTTAATGCTCGTAACAACCCTATCAGGTATGTGTTATCTCTAGTTGACAAATGTGAAAACTGAGGCACTGAGAAGTTAAATAACTTGCTCAGTCACACAGCTAGTAGGAAATGTTTGGAGCAGGTCTCAGACACAGGCTTGCTGGCTCAGATTCTGGGCTCCATAGCACTGCACTATGGTCCCCCTCCACTATGCATGCTGCTTACGGTTTCACATGAGGAATGCTTGAAGTCTCTGAGGACACAGAAAAGTTATCATTTTGTCAGTCATACCATGACAGGTACCATATTAGACATTGGTGGTACCAGGGGCACATAGGAGGGGCCTGTCACCCCGACTGAAGCTAATATGGGAGACTTCCTGAAGGAATTCTGATCTAAAAGAAAATTCAAACATTGACTGAGTTATTTGGAAAAATAAGGTACAAGAAATAGCAAAGGTGGTAAGGAAAGGAGAAGAGAAGTTAGCCTGTTCCACGTGACAGAAGAGACTTCTCTTAACAGTGAAATTCAGTCTGGCTGGAGTGTAGAATGTGTGGTGGTGCATGGAGGGTAAATAAGGCTGGCTAGGCATTAAGGATCCAAATAATACTGATGGTCTTTTAAGCCTTGTAAAAAAATGTAGTTTGTTTTTGTTTTTGTTTTTGTTTTCTTTTGTTTAATCCTTAGAGCCATGGAGTAAATTCAAAATATTTTTAAAGCAAAAGAGTAACATGAAAAGATTTCCACGTTAGAAAAGACTCTTTGGATGTAGTGAACAGATAAAAATCACAACTCTGAAAACTAAGACCAATGGCCCAACCACTAATATAGAGGCCAATGGAGCTGCACTGAGAACAGGCGCTGGCCCAAACCATGCTGGGCCAGTAGGAAAGAGCAAAGGAAGGTGTCTTCTGTACATCCCACTGCCTGGCCCTGGTTGCAAAGCTGGATAATGATGCAAGTGGACTTCTGTGATATGGCTGCCACCTTTTGCAGCAGCCGCAGTGTTGTTTGCCCCATTCCTGACCATCATCAGCACCTTTCCGTTTTTACCCCTGAAGAGAATACATCTCTCAAGAAGCAAATGGCAACAAGTTCAGAGGGCATTAAGGAGGTGCCACATTGTATCTTGGGAGGTAAAACCTCTAGTTGTAAAGGACTGAAGTTTCTGAGACAAGAGAATCACTAAAAGCCGTCTCTTTAGCTGTTCAGCAAGTTAGAAAATTAGAAGTGGGCATAAGACACAAAAGACACAAAGACCTATTGGTCCAGCCAAATCATATATATGTGCATAACATTTTAATCTATGATTGTGATACATCAAAATGTGACTTGGCCAGACTAAGAGTCTTGAGGACTACCACCGTATCACTGTGTCCTCAGACGGTACCAGGACGGTACCAACTCCAAATCTCAGGAGTTAATGATTTACTTCCAACAACCAGACTCTTTCACCCAACTATTGTCAAAACATCGCCCTCATTCCCACCCAACACAGCAGTCTCGCAGATGCCAGGATAGGCACCACAAAGCTAAAGGGAAATTTTGAAATTGCCCGGTCTCAGAGAATGCCCTAAGGTTCATCCCTCCCCAAATTGCATTTATTGTCTGGGGTTGGTGTTGAGCTTAAAATAATGAACTTTCAGTCTTTGTGATTATAACTTGTGAGGTGCAAATGTGTTCAAAACACTCTCAGAGACTGTTCAGAATAACCCTATAAAGATAGCATTGTTATCCCCCTTTCACAGATGAGAAATTCCGGCTCAGAGAGGTTAAGTAACTGATCATAAAACCCACAGCCAATAAGTGATACAATCACAATCAGAACCCGGGTCTCCTGACTCTAAAATCACACATTATAACTGAAACACTAAATGGGAGACTTGGCCCTAAGAAATAGCTTCTACATGAGCTCCAAACAGATCTAGAATGTTCTGCATTGAACCACTTATACTACTGTCTCTGCATTTCCTGGAATTCTGAGCTCCAGGGAGACAGAGGAGATGCTGGTAGCTGCTGGTGATTGTTTGGTTGTTATTCTTATTTCTAACCAGAAAATAAGGCCACTGACACCCAATTCATTGACACCCAATTAAATAGGTGCTAAAGGTACCCCTCCTCTGGCTACATTTCTTAAAATATACCAAATTATTACCCCAATACATAGGAAATTAATGGGGTTTGTATATTTATTTTGCAACTGGCCACTATACCATCTTATGACTTCTGATTATTTTTCAGTTTGTCTACTTTAAAAACCTAAGATGACCATTGTATCCATTCTAAAACATTAATCGTGCGACCTCTTTCCTGAGAGTCTGTCCCACTTCTTTTTCCTAATGATTAGTAGTGATGAGAGAAAGTATACTTGTCTTGCAACTGACAATAAGGGGTCTGCCACTTAGTGCAGTGTTGTCTAAATGTTATTCGACCCCAAAATTCTATTTTGCACAACAACAAATGGCATTCCATGTTCCTCAAACATACTTTGGGAAATGGAAAATGCTGCTGGAGTGTTTCCCTGTTAGGGACGAAGTCGCTACTGATTCGAGATCTGCTTTATCACAATGAAATCTGCCTGTCCTTCAATCTGCTTTTAAGAGTAATGGATGTTGAACTTTATCAAATGCTTGTCAGGCATATACTAAAAACATCTAAGTTTTAGCTTTAAAACAAGAATAAAGAAGAACACACCATTAACAGCAGCACCAAATAATACCAGGTACACCTGAATGAATTGTATATAACATACTAAAGAACCTTCTGTTCAACCGAAGGTACAATTAAGAAAAGACAAAAGACAAGAGAGAGGAGATAGCTACAATACATACAAACAGCAGATGATTAGAATCAAGAATACATCAAGAACTCCTGCACATCAATAAAACAGTAGCACCTGATAGAAAATGGACAAAAGACATGAGCAACATTTCACAAAAAAAGAAAACACATATGAACAACAAAGGAATATTCAATCTCATTGACTATCAGGGAACTGCAAATCAAGACCATAATTATGTATCATTTTACCTTTAAGCAATTTGCAAAAACTAAGAAATCTAACATTATCAAGTGCTGACAAGGGATAGCTCAAAATCTCTTTGATATTGTTGTGGGAGTGTAAATTGGTATCACTTTGGAAAACAGTTAAACATTGTCTTGAAATACTAAACAAAGACATACCCCCAAACCTAGTAATTATACTTTTGCACACATACATGAAGAGACACATGCAACAAGGTTCACTGTGAGAACAAAATATAGAAACGACACAAATGTCTATCCACAGGAAAATGGATGCAAAAAAGACCTGTAGCAGATTCATACAATAGAATATTATACAGACATTGTAGCTATATTAAAGTATACAAATATTGTAGCTATATTAAACTATAGCTACAGCAACATAAATGAATCTTAGCAATATAAAAGTGAAAAATGAAAGTACAAGGTTACGTGCAGAATGATAAGCATGATATTTTGTTATAAATATAAAAATGGCTAAAATGACATATTTTAGGGATACATACGTAAAATAAAATTATATTTTTTAAAAAGTCAAGAGCATGAATGATAAACACAAGATTCAGGGTAGTAATTACCTCTGAGGGGAGAGGTAGGTCTATGGAATGGGGAAGGATCACACATATAAATTATGTCACTATGTTGGATGATGGGTTTCCTGTGTTTACTAATAAAAAAATAAAAAATGAGTAGTTAAGAAAATAAAATGCTTCATATAAGACCAACAGTTCAAACCAAGGTTATGATTAATTCAATTTTGTTTCCAGGTTTGTTTGTTTGTTTCTGTTTGTTTGTTTGTTTGTTTAAATCAAAGCCCTTTAGAAGAATTGAGGGAAGCAAGCCTAGCCATTAGTTTGGAGATACAATGGTAGGGGCAATTATGGGGTTGATTATATACAGAGTGCCAAAAAAATGTATACACATTTTAAGAAAGGAAAAAACTGTATTAAAATTGTAATAATATACACCGATAACAAAAGATGAATACAAGTCACGCTTGACTTCTGCAATTACAAGAGGGCTCAAAGTGGTAACAATCAGTGTAATTTTAATAGTTTTTTTTTTCCTTTCTTAAAACGTGTATACATTTTTTTTGCACCCTCCGTATATAACAGTTGTCACAACAAAAAATAACTACCATTTGTTAGTTCATTGAGGTTCACAAAGATATTTCACCAATCCACTAACCCACATCATACTGCTACAAATGTATTATGCACAACCCTTCTAACATACGACTCTTACATCTTGAAACATATACATTTAAAAAATATACACTGCATAGTCTCCATAGCCAACCTGTTTTGCTTTTTGGAGGAAAACTATTAGAAAGTGGAGGAGTTATGAAAAACGAGTTAAGGAACACCACCCTTTTGGGGAGAGGAGCAGCGCAGGGCTGGCCTGGTTTTGGAGTGTGTGAGTGAGATGTGACCTCAGTAGCAGAGCTTCATGCCTCTCACCCTGCCCCCTTTCAGCCTCCTACACAATCTAGTCATCTTTCTGGTCCAGTAACACTCAGCTACCTATTACAAACAAATGGGAAAATAAGAACAATAAGGTTTTTAAAAAACATAAATCTATACGAATCTACCTTTTTAAATCTAACACTTAACACTTGTCAGTTTTAAACAGTAAACTATGTCTAGTCCAGTGAAAGATTGTACTTCGTATGTTCAGATGCAGTCTTTTGGTTATTCTATGTTTCTTCAACTAATAAATTAGTCAAATACATTGATAATTCATAAAGGTACTAATGTAATATAAATGTTGTTTGGAGCATTGATATTATACATTACAGACTCAACAATGTGTTTTATTGATAAACTATGGACTAGTTTATTCTTTCCCCAAACTCAAATGAATATAGGAATAAAAATAAACTCCATATATTGACTCTTACTTAAATTATGAGTCTGGTGTCCTTGAAAATTTTGTCCTTGGAGGAAAGAAAAGATATAGAGCTGAGTGAAGACCAAGGTTGGCTAATGAAACCAGAAATAAATTACTCTAAAAAAGTGTTTTTCAAATATATTTCATCATTAATATAAATAAATAAATAAATAAATAAGGTGATGGGAAGAGAAAACCAACTCACCACTCAGATAGACTTCTGCAGGGACTGGCAGCATCCTGGGGGCTTAGCATCAAAGTGGACGCCACTTTGGGAAGAAAGAGTGTAGAAGTTGCTAGAAAGGCCGATTCAGGCACTGGAGATTTGTCATGCTAAGATTTTACTTTGTGCTAATCCAAACCTATGTCAGTTTCCAGGAGGGCAAGCAAACTCTTGCTGTTTTGTAAACAACCAGTATCTTGGTAAAAGATGGTCTTACACGTGTTCATTCCCTTATGTCCTACCACAGACACTAAATGTCAAAGTCTCATGTGTTGCAAGAAGACAGAATTTCAAACCAGCACATCAGTGCATTCAAGAGTTTGTGCACAAATGTGGGTACTTCTTTAAATTTTCATATTCACAACTTCTGTTACTAGCTCTTTATTGGTTTTTTAACCTGCTCGTGTTTTCCTCTTAACATTTAGCATTCTCCTTTCCCTAATCATCCAAAATCAAAAGAAGAACATCTGAAAAAGAAGTGAGATCCCGCTGACCCCCTCGATGGAAAAGTGCTAGGTTTTCATGGGCCACCAATGGCTGATCTCAGACATAGTAACACAGAAATGGTCTCATGCCAACTTTCAAAGTGTTTGACTACACTGCAGCTTTATTTTCCCAATGCTTGTTTTCATCACTTTTAACACCTTAAGAGGTTGAGTGGGAGAGAAAAAAGTGGATCAGGAATCCAATTTTATTTGAATCCCTCAATTTACATCCCACCTCAATCGCTAACTATGTAGATGACACTGGGTGACCTCTGATTAATTCGAAGAAAATCTGTAGAATGGAAATCTTGATGATACTTGATTTATGGACAACATGGGGTGTTACATACAGATCAGAGCATAGGATGTACATAAAAGTGCTCTGCAACATGTATGGTGATATAATTATTAGTAATATTATAAATGAATTACCCCTCATCTAAGATGGGTATCCATAAGAAAGACATGAGCTTTGAGCTCTGTACCTGGTGGCAGTGACGGTTCAATCACAGGCCTCCACATTGTCTAGTCTGTATAATCTGTATTGTGGACCAGTCTCCACATGGAACTGTCTAGCTGGGAGGCCACACATGAGGCAGCTATGGCCTCAGCTCGAGGCTCCTCAGGCCTTAACCCGTTAAAGGACCATCTAATGCTGAGAGAGAAGTGCAGTCCCCTAGGCTCTCGCAGTCTTACAGGAGATTCCAAATGTGGTGCTATCCTTGGTTCAGTCAATTCTGATGAGATAATTTTCACATTTATATAGTACATACCAGTTTCTGGCAACTTAGTCATCTCATATGATTCTCAAAAAAAAATCTCTGGAAGATGTCGACCTGTTATTATTATTCTTATGTTATAAATAAGGAACCTGAGGCTAAAGCTAGGTATGTGACTTGCCCAAAGTCACACAGCTTGTAAATAGCAGAACAAAGAACCAGACCCAGGCATTTGGATTCCAGGTCTCTATGTCTACTATAATGCCCATGTTTCGGAAACTTTCACCACTGTCTCTCACAAGAAAAAGGGAAGGTAGAAAAAAAGAAATCACATGAGTTTTGCATAAATACCACTTGGTAGAAGCATAGATTGGAGTGAAGACATTGAGTTTATAACATTGTCTCAAAGATGCCAGAGGGACTCTGTCTCAGGATGTACGCTGTTCAGTAAAAACTGGAAGGAAATGTCTCACTCCTGCACAGAACAGAAACAGTCCCTTTTTTCCCCCTTCTTCCTCCTGCCCCCCACCTCAACTCAATGGTTAAAGCTGTTGTTTCTCAGTCTAGTTGTGTAGGACACAGTTCCCTGGCCTATGCTGGTTTTATGAGACTTGTGCTCCCCCCGGCTGAGGCAGTCGGTCACCAGTCACTGGTAGGCCGCTGACAGCAGCTCACGGCAGCTCTCGCTGGCTGCTGGCCGCTCACCATGACTGCCGGCCATTCACGCTGGGCCCCGACTGCTCATGGCAGCACATGGTAGCCCAGAGCAGCTCACAGCAGCCCAGCTCCAGGGAGAGCCATTGTTCACAATCTTAGCTGTAGAGGGCGCAGCTCGCTGGCCCATGTGGGAATCAAACCAGTGACCTCAGCATTAGGATCACGGCACTCCAACCACCTGAGCCACCGGGCCAGCCCCAATAACAGTCCCTTTTTGAGGAGCAGTGGGGACATTGTTAGCATGTTATAACGTCAAAACTTAACAACTTGCTTGACAGTATGTAACCTTGGGATCTCTGACATAACTGGATAGTGCCCCCCCAGCTATGATCACTCTCAACTCTACAGATTGCAATAGGCTGGCCATATTGATGGGGTGGAGGAGAGCATTAGCCTTTATTTAACACCTGTCACTGCCATGTGCTTTATTCATGTGATACTCATACGAAGGGAATGTAGGTTCAGAGAGGTGAATAACTTGCCTAAAGTCACTTCCGGCAAGCAGCACACCCAGAATTCAAAACCAAGCCTTTCAGACTCCAAAATCCATGATCTTTTGACCACAGCTACATCCCAAACTCATGAAGCACTGATTTAGTCATTAACTCTGCCAACTCCCTCGAGACACTTCTCACTTTATAGATTCATTATAAACGTGGAGATCACGTATATGAGTCATAAAATGGCCACTCTTTATTGATTATCAGATATTTTGTGTGTTTTATTTCTAATCCCTTCAAAGACCCTCTACATCAGATATAATAACCAATCCATGTTTTCTGTGAAGAATCCCAGGGTCAGAAGCAGTCCTTCCAGCACAACTCTAAGTGCCACCACACCAACCCTTAGTCCCAATTTATTCAAATGGCTCTTTCTTCCTTCACACTTGCCTGCTTTTCTTGTCAACAGCAAGCTAAAAGGAATAATTGTGTAGTGTTAAAATACAGTATTCTTAATAGATTCCATTTTTAGTTCAGCTGACTCTTTTGTTTTCAGCTAATAGAATGTTTTACATTTGCTCTGTGCTTTGAGGTAATTTTATAGCAAAGATTTTGCTTTTATGAAATGAAAATAAGTTAATATGTATTTAAGATCATACTTTTGACAAATACAAAACAAAGAGCAGATCCCAAGCCTTCTGAGAAAACCGTAACAGTTGAAGTCATCAGTAGTTCAGCCCATGAAAGGTTGGATTCCCCAAAGGAAAACCATATAATGAGGTATCCTCTTTTGTGTGCCTGCCTTAACAAATTACCTCTTTGCATTACTACTACAAACCTAAATAATTATACAAATTTAATAGGTGCTCACTGATCTATTTAGCTTTGTAAATTACATTCAGGTTGATTTTGCTTTGCTTTGTTATATTGGGATAAGCGAAGGTGGTTTATCACCAGCAAGCTACAAATTCTGAAGGAAAACAGACTGGATTGATAAATACTTAGATTATGTCCAAGGCAGAACTTTTTAATAATTTGTGTGCTTTAAAAATGGAAGAGCCTTCTGAAGTACACTCCATCCCCAAGAGATATTCAGATAGAGGAGAGATCATTGTTTGGATATTCTAAAAGGGATTTAAGCATCTGATAAAGGACTAAGGTCCCTTTTCAATCCAACAGTCCATGAAATACTGAGAAATAAGTAAAACTTCAGTTTGTAAAAACATGCATCCCACAATTTTACTAGAATTATTAATTGCTTATTTTTAGAAAAACAGTTTGTTTGATTTAAAATAACCATACTGAGGACCTCACAGCTGTGGCCACATATGGGACCGAGACAGGATTTAATGTAGCTGAGAATTATAGTCTTATATGTCAAGAGAATTGATTCAATCCTAGGCAATATATACCTACTGCTATCCTATAAAGCATCATATTTAGAAACATTGAACTTTTCTGGGATGATGAAAATAGGAATAGAACCCCTATTCCTTTTTTTTTTTCCCTTAACATGTCAACACCTTCACTGCTGCCAGCATTAAAGATAATTTAGCAGCAGGTTCGATACTGCAGCATTTCTGACAATGAGAGTTGGTCAATATTGAAGAGAGACCAGGAAAGGTGATGGAACTTTCTCATCCAGAAAGGTCATCTACGTACAGTGTGGCGTGGCCTGAAGTTAAAGTGGCCTGACTGACCTCCCCAAAACCTCTCCAGTCATAGGTCTTGGTGATATTTCCTCTATTTTTAACTAGCAAGTGCCGCTTATGGTAGAGAGGCCTATATTCATGCATTTCCTCATTCTTTTCTAAAAAGGCAGTGGATTTTATGTGAAAGGAAAGAAAGGCAAAAAGAAAAGAGAAAAAGAGGAAAGAAGAAAGAGGGGAAAAGAAGCAAAAGAAGAATGAAAAGATAAAAGACATGGGTCTATCATTTAATGGACAAATAGTCTTAATTCCTGACTACCAGAGCAGTACCAGAAACTGCACTCTTCTGACTCCATTTAATTTTTGCTTGAGTATACTTATGTGAGCCGTGTTGAGATGTCAGGGTCTGCTACTCAGCATACATGGCACACTAAGAGATATTTGGCTTGAAGACGATGAATTTTCAAACTAGTTCGAGAGTAATTGAAAATGGAATTCTGAGGAAAGCTAACGTGTATTCTTATCTCCACATAAACACATCAATACTCATTTTAAGCCTGCCAGCTATCTATCTGCTAGGAAACACTCAATACTGCTCCTTGTACACTGAGCAGATCATTGAGTTTTCTCTCAAAAACTAATAGTACAATCATTTGCAACAAGAAATTCTTCTTTGTCTGATGAAATAGTACCATCCCTGAGCTGCCGCCTTATATTTCAGGAGACTCGGGTGTACAGTCTGTGAATTTCATTCTCATAAGAGGAGCTCAGACTTGGGGCCACAACATTACAAATTCCTGAAGCTGCAAGGGACCTTAGAGATCATCCAGGCAAAAAACCTACAAAAAAAAAAAATCGTCCTACAAAAACCTCCATCATTTTGTAGGTAAAACAGATAAGCTCTTAAAAATCATGTTAATACCCAAATCACCTGTTGGTTTTATTTTCAAAATTGAAAGTTTTCATATTTCTTAACAAGTGAGGCTTTACCGTTGTAGAAAAAAAAAATCCCCGGGACAACAGCATATCTCTAGTTTTAGCCTGATTTTTTTTTTTTAAATCATAAATGTGTTTACACATTCTGCAATTACAGTATGCTGCTTGATGTGATTCTGGTCCTCGTTAGAGCAAAGGTTAATGATTTTAGAGGAAAAAATATTGTAATTCTGCTTCAAATAGCTAATGCTATATCACCACAAAGAAGCAGGTGAAACAAAACACATAAGAATCTGTTATCTCCAAAAACTCATAGACACAGACAATAGTTTAGTGGTTACCAGAGGGTAAGGGGGTGGGGGGTGGGTGATGAGGGTAAAGGGGATCAAATATATGGTGATGGAAGGAGAACTGACTCTGGGTGGTGAACACACAATGGGATTTATAGACGATGTAATACAGAATTGTACACCTGAAATCTATGTAAATTTACTAACAATTGTCACCCCAATAAATTTAATTTAAAAAAAAAAAAAGAATCTGTTATCTCATTCGATCCCTCAGCAATCCTATGAGAGGAGTATAATGTTCCTATTTTACAGATGAGAAAACTGAGCCCATGAGGCAAATGACCTACTTAAAAAATAATTGTCACCCCAATAAACTTTAATTTTAAAAAAAGTAACAAATAAGGGGTAACAAGATCTGGCATAAACTTGCAAGAAATAAGCAAACACAAGTTACTGTAATTAACCATGGGAAAAAGAAGCGGCAATGAGGAGAATTATGAATGGGGGTACAAGAGATAGTCTGAATTGAAGAGGAAGACGTTGACAGGATTATTGCCACAGATATCCTCAATGCTCTCAATCAGGAAAACTCATCTGTTCAGTGTAAAACCAGTAAGAACAAAACAGAGAATCTTAGGAGTAGAGAAATGGGTTAGAACAGCTGCACCCAAATGGGATACAAGGTCAGAGAGAACGGGGAAGGTCTGGCTGAGAACAGATTGCATATATTTCTATAGCATCCAATTAGTAAGCTTTGAGACTTCATACAACTGGCAAGACAAGAGCTGGGAATGCAAACTCAGGCTGTATTAGATCCCACAATTGCCACACCAGATCCACTGCAAGATCAAGAAGAGGCAAGATTATTGCACTCTCATAATGTCAAAGTTTACACAAATCATGAAATCCAGAGTCGACAGGCATTCAAAACAATTCAAAAGTAAATTGACAGCAAATGGTAAGATTTCATTCTTTTTATGGCCAAGTAACATCCCATTGATGTATGTAGCATTTCTTCTTTATCTAATAGTCTATTGATGGACACTTAAGTAGCTCCCATATCTTGGTTATTGTAAATAACACTGCAATGAACATAGGGGTGCATGTGTCTTTTCAAATCAGTGTTTTGGATTCCTTCAGATAAATACCCAGAAGTTAAATTGATGGGACATAAGGTAGTTCTATCTTCAATTTTTTGAGGAACCTCCATACTGTTTTCCATAGTAACTGCACCAATTTGCAATCCCACCGACAGTGCATGAGAATTCCCTTTTCTCCACATCCGCGCCAACACTGGTGTATTGATTTATTGATGATAGCCATTCTGACAGGAGTGTTATTTACAATAGCCAAGATATGGAAGCAACCTAAGTATCCACCAATAGATGATTGGATAAAGAAGATCAAGTACATATATACACAATGGAATATTACTAGGCCATAAAAAGAATAAAATGTTACCATTTGCAACAACGTGGATGGATGTAGAGGGTATTGTGCTAAGTGAAATAAATCAGATAGAGAAAGACAAACACCACATGATTTCACTTATATGTGGAATCTAAAGAACAAAATAAATGAACAAACAAAACACAGATAGACTCATAGATACAGAAAATAAACTGAGGGTTGCCAGATGGGAAGGGATTTTGGGAGATGAGTGACAAAGGTGAAAGGATTAGATTAAGAAGTTCAAATTGGTAATTACAAAATAGTCATTGGGAAGTAAAGTACAGCACAGGGAACACAGTCAATAATATTGCATTAACTATGTATAATGCCTGGTGAGTATTAGACTAATTGGGGGATCACTTCATAAATTATATAATGTCTAACCACTATGCTGTACACCTGTATACCTGAAATGAATATAAATTAATATTGAATGTCAACTGTAATTGAAAATGTTATTTTTACTTTTAAGTAAACTTATAGCCCTGAGGAAAAAGTAGTTTTAAAAATGAAAAATAAATATTAGGTCCTTTGGTTGTGAGGGAAAGTTCAAGATACAGCTTATAAAGATTGATGACAAAATGAAACACTGAAAATACTACTGATGTTATTATTATTATTATTATTATTATTATTATAACTGATCTTAGATATTGGACATAAAACATTTTAGGTGGAAAGGAGATCCCATGGGAATAATCATACTGGTAAAGTAAAGGTGAAGAAAGTTAAGGGGAAAAAAATCAAGTACTAAATAATTAAGTAAAAATTTTTAAGTATGTTCACAGGAATTAAAGTAGAAAGGCAAACTGTAAACTGAAGTTACCAAGATGAATGAGCCATAGAAATTGGTCATAATACGGAGAATACGGAATAATACGGAGGATAGAAATAAGAGAGTAAAATGGATAAAGGGTATTCAAAATATAGTACAAGATTATTTATATTGATTATTATTTATATTGAAATTATGTAACAAAGCAAATCTCAATGCAACATCTCTTCCTATCGTATGTAATAAGGAAGCAATAAAGGTAGAAGCCATATCACCTAAAAAGGGGACATGATGGTGTGAAGAAAATTTTGAGTAAAATTAGATTTTAATTAAGTCATGGTGAGAGGGATGGTTACAGTCAAGGAAATTACAGGGTATCTCATGACTCTTCAAATGGACAACATGTTTGTCCCGGGCTCTCAGAAAACAATAGAGGCAGTTTCTATAACCCTTTAGCATCAGTCATCTTATTCCTTTATTCATTGTGAATATTCCTTAAACATATACAGGTATACCTTGTTATATTGTGCTTCACATTATTGCACTTTGCAGATATTGCATTTTTTACAAATTGAAGGTTTGTGGTAACCCTGCATTGAGCAAGTCTATTGGTGCCACTTTTTTTCAACAGCATTTCCTCACTTTGTGTCTCTGTGTCACATTTTGGTAATTCTTGCAATGTTTCAAACTTTTCATTATTATTATATTTGTTATGCCGATCTGTGATCTGAAATCTTTGATGTTATTAATGTCATTGTTTTAGCCCGTGTCCATAGAAGGCAAACTTAATCGATAAATGTCTGTGTTTTGACTGCTCCACCTACTGGTCATTCCCCCTTTTCTGTCCCTCTTCTTGGGCCTCCTTATTCCCTGAGATACAACAATATTGAAATTAAGCCAAGTAATAACCCTACCGTGGCCTCTAAGTGTTCGAGTGGAAGGAAGACTCACATGTCTTTCACTTTAAATAAAAACCTAGAAATGATTAACTTTAGTGAGGAAGGAATGTTGAAAGCTTAGACAGGCTGAAAGCAGGCCTCTTGTGCCAACTAACCAAGTTGTGGATGGAAAGGAAAGCTTTTTAAGGAAATCAAAAGTGCTACTTCAGGGAACACATGAGTTTAAAAAAAGTAATAATAATAAAAAAAAGTGAAACAGCCTTAGTGCTGACATGGAGAAAGGTTTGTGGCCTGGATAGATCATCAAACCAGCCACAACATTCCCTTAAATCAAAACCTAATCTAGAGCAGCACGGATTAGGTTTTGGTTTAACCTAACTCTCTTCAATTCTATGAAGGCTGAGAGAGGTGAGGAAGTGGCAGAAGAGAAGTTTGAAGATAGCAAAAGTTAGTTCATGAGGTTTAAGTAAAGAAGCCATGTCCATAACAAAAAAGGGCAGGTTGAAGTAGCAGTAACTGATGGAAAAGCCACTGCAGTTATACAGAAGATCTAGTTTAGATAACTAACGTAGGTGGCTCCACTAAACAAGAGATTTTTAATGTAGATGAAACAGCCTTATTTTGGAAGAAGATTCCATCTAGGACTTTCATAGTTAAAAAGGAGAAGCCAATGCCTGTCTTCAAACTTCAAAGGAAAGGCTGACTCTCTTGTTAGGGGCTAATGCAACTGGTGACTTTAAATTAAAGCCAATACTCATTTACCATTCTGAAAATCCTAGGGCCCTTAAGAATTATGCTAAATCTATTCTGCATGCTCTATAAGTCGAACAACCAAGCTTAGATGATAGCGTATTTGTCTACCACATGGTTTACTAAATATTTTAAGCCCACTGTTAAGACCAACTATTCAGAAAAAAAAGATTTCTTTCACAATAATACTGCTCATTGACAATGCACCTGGGCACTCAAGATGGAAATGGATAATGAGATTATTATTATTTTCATGGCTGCTAACACAACATCTGTTCTGCAGCCCGTGAATCAAGGACTAATTTCAACTTGCAAGTCTAATATTTTAAGAAATACATTTTGTAAGGCTATATAGCTGCCATAGATAGTGATTCCTCTGACGGATCTAGGTAAAGTAAATTGGAAAACTTCTGGAAAAGATTCAGCATTTTAGATGCCATTAAGAATCTCAGGATTTATGGGGAAAAGTCAAAACATCAATATTAACAGGAGTTTGGAAGAAGTTTGTTCCATCCCTCATGGATGACTTTGAGAGGCTCAACCCCTCAGCGGAGGAAGTAACTGCAGACATGGTAGAAATAGCAGAAGGACTAGAATTAAAAGTGGAGCCTGAAGATGTGACTGAATTGT
This sequence comes from Rhinolophus hipposideros, assembly GCF_964194185.1. Classification (NCBI taxonomy): domain Eukaryota; kingdom Metazoa; phylum Chordata; class Mammalia; order Chiroptera; family Rhinolophidae; genus Rhinolophus; species Rhinolophus hipposideros. The sequence goes on from NC_138059.1 coordinate 60,366,708, forward strand.
TGCAATCCCATAATAAAACTTTAACTAATGAGGAGTTGCTTCTATGGATGAGCAAAGAAAGTGATTTCTTGAGATGGAATCTACTCCTGGTGAAGATGCTGTGAATATTGTTGAAATGACAACAAAGTATTTAGAATATTACGTGAACTTCTTAGATAAAGCAGCAGCCGGGTTTAAGAGGACTGACTCCAAATTTGGAAGAAATTCTCCTATAGGTAAAATACTATGAAACAGCATCATACACTGCAAAGAAATTGTTCATGAAAGTCAAATAATGCACAAACTTAATTGTCTTATTTTGAGAAATTGCCACAGCCACCCCAACCTTCAGTAACCACTGTCCTGATCAGTCAGCAGCCATCAACACTGAGGCAGGACCCTCCTCCAGCAAAAAGATTACGACTTGCTGAAGCCTCAGATGATGATGGTTAGCATTTTTAGCAATCAAATATTTTTTAATTAAAGTGTATACATTTTTAGACATAATACTATCTCATACTTAATAAACTACAGTACAGTGTAAACATAACTTTGACATGCACTGGGAACGTAAAATATTCATGTGGCTCACTCTATTGAGATATTCTCGTGATTACAGTGGTCTGGAACCAAACCCCCACTATTGCCGAGGTATGGCTGAATGCCCGGAACTGTATTAAGTACATGGTATACAATGGTGATCAAAACAGATATGATTCCAGTTCTCAGTTGCATAAAGTCTGCATTGTAAACATGTAAAGACAAATAATCTTTATGACATTAAATTTTAAAATATTCTAATCAGTCTCTCATTTATGAGTTAGGAAACTAAGATACAAGTAATTTGTGCCAGAATTACAGCTAGAAGCCAGGTTTCTGGGTTACTAGCCCTGAGCTTTTAGACTAAATATCCCAAATCACTCTAGCATCACACGAAGCTGAGAAGACATGCTTCTAAGTGTTGTTTTCCTAATTCTAAGATACCTTTTTCTAATCATTGCTTCATAATCTCCTCCCAAGGTCTGCTTTTCCCTACAGGCCATTTCACTTGGAAAAAGCAAAGAGTTGACTGATTTGAGATTTTCCTATTCTTTTTTCCAATTCTTATCCTACAGTGAAAAATTAACACTCAATGGGTGGTAAAAATAGAACATAGGAAAAACTACATAAGAATCTGACAAATTCTTGGCATTCTTTTTATTCCTCCATAGTGCCTACCATAGTGTCTTTTGCAGAGTAGGTAATCGATAAAAGTTGAGTATTTAAGATTATAAGTATCTTTTGGTAACAATGTACCAATTAAAAAATTAAATGCCTAAAACTTAGTACATGAAAAATTATAGTAATATATTTTTAACCTTTACATTAAAGAATTGTTTTTGTGACTTTTAGGTTTCATAAATATTTAAGGCCCATATGGTGTACATGCAGTATGTATTTCTGAATCACCACTATTGGAATTATTATATCAGTGTAGCACATGCTGACATTTCTACAGTTTCGGGTACATAATATGCCTGACTTTTCCCACCGCAGGGCAGCTGTCGAGAAGCTATGATAAAACAGCTAGACATGTTCTACACTATATTCTAGACCACAGAAAATAATCTGAAGACTAGAATCTTATCTCTGAAAGAGGAAACTGTCTCATTTAATTTTTCATTTACAAATGTGGTCTTTTGTGGGTGAGAGGTGGAGTAGGCTGAGTTCAGATCTTTCAAAAACCATCAGCTAAACACCAGGCCAGCACAGCCTTCCCACAAGGACCCAAACAGAAGGTGGCTAAAGAAGCCCAAAGGCAGGTAGAAGGAGTCACAACCTCTTCTCAGTATCTTGGCATTGCCCGGGCTCTGCCTCCTATATATGCCCCACTCCTTATACAGACACATGCATTCACAAAGCCCGTGTTTGATCCTCTCATCTACCAGAGACAGAATTCCCTCCAACCACCAGTGGATGAAGTTAGAGCTCCACTATGCTTTATCTGTAGAATAGACACCCACAACAAAATACACTTGTACAAAAAAAAAAAAAAAAAAAAAAAATACACTTGTACAAAGAAACCCATCATTATCAGCTTAACAGTCACAGGAGCTGGACAACTGCTTTCAGTGGATAATTTTAATAATAATTGAAAGAGAAGGATATGGCTGAATCTTTGGTTTGAGAGCCTCTTTCTGGCTGATTGAATAGATTATAGTTGTATCCCTAGAATCTTTCTGTAAAGGAACAAGGCAACAAAGCCCTCCTTTTTATTCTTGGTAGTTAATTTCATTCTGTGCCTGGAGAAAATCTCGTACTTCAAGATCTCTCAAATATCCCCGTTCAATGACGTTTTCCTTACAACCAAGAAGAATTAATTCTTCTGTAACTGTGCTAGTACACAGCACTTTGTTCATAATACTAAAACACTTAGGACTTTACATGATAGTTTCTGTGTGTTTCTAGTCAAATAGTCCTGACGGCTTCTATACTTCCAAAGAGCCTTCTATGCCTATGTATGTATTATATAGCTCACTCTACTCTCTGTGATTTGTCTGCTTACATGGTTATCTCTTTCATTCCCTCCTCCATTGCCCCTCACAAGGTGATCTTGTTGAGACCAGGACAGAGATTGTAGCCAGTTTATCTTGAAGTCTATCTTTTGGTCAACAAACTTTCCAGCAAGCTAAATGTTATCACTACTCTTGTGTTGGAAGACCAGCCAGTTAGGCCTTGGCCTTTGTCTAGTCCACTTGAACTTCTGCTAAACGGCCCTACATCAGATTTCAGTATTTGTTGCCTTCGTTTCTTCCCTCTATGGTCATTCCCTCTATGCTCAATTCCCTCTATGGTCATTCCCTCTATGTTCTATGGTTTCTTCCCTCTGTGGTCCAATGATCTCTATGGTCATTGGAGGAAAAGCCATCTTTGCCTCAGGTTATAGAGCAGAATCTATAACCACTCTGTAAGCATCACCGTTCATATCAGTCATAATTGGTATAAGTTTTCTAACTTGGGCCACACTCCCCTGATCAAAGTATTCTGTGTTTTCTGTAGCTTCTCTGTCTTGTTCCCTTTGGCTGTTCCACCAGGGTTTGTTTCCAAGCCTGCTTTTAGGATCTGACCTCTAGAATGCTCTCCTTTTTACTTCCTGTCTTATTCTGTCTCCTTAATCAACCACAGGACTCAAGGGATCGATAGTCCACCCTCACCTCTTACCTTTCCACTCCTTTTTATTATTATAATTTTTCCTGCTCTAAGAGTCAATAAGCATGTCACAATTTTATCATACCTTTTTCTCTCACCAGAACACCTGCTCTCACCTCCAAGAGAAAATTTTCCTAATTTCACAATAGACTCATTCATTAATCTATAATGCAAATTCACATGTTAGAGAAAAAAAATCTCTAACTGTTCCCTTTAAATATTTTTAAATACTTTAGGTCATACATTGACAATTCCATCATGCTTCCTAGATTCTTGTCGTGGTAGAAGCAGGGACTTTGGAGTCAAAGAAATCTGAGTAGTCTGAGTAGAACCTCAGCTTTGTGATCTTGGTTAAGTTATTTACCATCCCTGCACCTTCATCTACTCATCAGTAATTTGGGAGTAAAAACATCCAACTACCTTGTTGTTTGAAGATTGCCATTTAAGAAGATTATATGACACATGATAGTCATTCACCAAACAGTAATTATTTGTAGTAAAAAAAAAAAAACAGAAAGAAAATATCTACTAATTAGATGGGGATACTCAATTTGTGTCCACAGGAAGTCCAACTGTAAAAAATGATATTTGAAATCAGTTTCATCATAGTGACCTCCAAACGTAAAACCCTGTGAGTTATCTGTCTAAATTCAACCTGCTTTCTTTCTCATTTTCATAAAAATCATCTGCATATAAAAGAGATAATTTGGAGCATTTTATAAAAGATCAGGAAGTCTAGAAATGAACTATTTACCAGAAGTTTCTGAATTTCCCACCCCAACACATTACTGTGTCTCTGGAATAGTGCCGCAGCCACCACTCCAACCCAGAGCAAAGATTTAACTGCTCTGTAAATATGGCAGGGCCTAATGAAAGCTATTTCATTCATTCAGAAATAGATTACTTTTGAGCCAAATCTCCACCATCCTGATAAAAGAATGAGACTGAAAATATAGCCACAAATTTGCTGCAAGCTCACAGTGGTTGCTAACCAACTATAGACACAAAGAAAACACCATTGATTTTAGAAATCAATAAAATGAATACTGCAAGTCAATAAAATTAGAATGATGACAAAGTTCATGTTCTGGTCCTCCAACTTTTTGTTCGATTGTGCCATGCTCAAGCACTCAAACTCAATAGTTCTCACGAATAGCACTAAGAGGAAGATGACTGAAGAGATCCCTTGTCCAAGGAAGGGCTTTGGCAATCTTGAGTCTTATTTGGGTGTACTCCAAGAGAAAGGAGTCCAACAATACCATTGACTAGTGTTTTATAATTCACACCTACTCTATGCCCACCTCGCATAAAATATTTATTGTACAAAGTAAACCCTGGACAGATACTTTCAAAAACCCTCCCCCAGTGAGAGCTTCTCATCCACTGATTTATTCATTCAGTCATCAATATTCATTAAGACCTTTCTATGGGCCAAATACTAAGCTAAAGCTGTGGATACAATGAAGTATAAGAAAGTCACTGCCTTTGTCCTCCAATAGGGGGCAAGAACATCATCTTACAATAAAATGCTAGGATTCAGTGAGGTCAGAGGGCTCATCAGTGAGCTATCTGAGAAAGCCTCCTAACATTTCCACTGAAACCTGAAGAATGAACAGAATATAGCCAACAGGGACAGTTGAGATATAAGGCTGGAGGTAAGCAGAAACCAAGATTTTTAACTCATGTCAAGGTGTTTGAGCTTTATAATAGGTGCAATAAGAGTCACAGGAGGAATGGAATAGGGGGTAATGTGGTAAGAACATTGTTGTGCTTTTTTATTGTATTTTCTGATTTTCCTATCATAAACATTTATATTGATTTTGTAATAAGAAAGGCAGTAAGAGTTATGTTTAATTTTTAATTGATAAAGTTTTAAAAAATAGAAAATAATAGCAAAAGAGTAAGGCTGAGCCAGAAATGAGATTAGTAATTTAAAAAGAATGTGTACTGTTATAGTCTTACTAGAGATAAACCATAAATTTAGCTCTAAACTTATTAGAATTGAATTAAGAGTATAACTCCATTAGTTTAATAATATGCAAGGTTCATGAATAAGAAGGCCAGAGTGGCTGAAAAGGAGTAAGTGGGAATAAAAAAGAAAGGAACTAGAAGGGATAGGTGGTAGGTAGATCATGTAGGGCTTTGTGGGTTATTGCAAGGACTCTGGATTTTATTCTGTGATAGAAAGCGTTGTGTGGTTTTGAGCAATGGAGCCCTGCAATTTGATTTATATTTTAATAGCTCACTCTGGCAGCTCTTTGGAGGATGGGCTGTAGTTGGAAAGTAGGCAAGTTAAGGGTAGAAATAAAGAGACCAGTTTGAAATCTATTGCAGTAGACCAAGAGAGAAATGATGGTGGCTCAGTGTAAGATAATAGTGGCAAAGGTAGAGAAACGTGATCAGACTTAGGAAATACTTTGAAGATAGAACTGATAGAATGGATAGGGGGTAAGAAAGGAATTCAGGAGGCATTCTGAAGCTTTTCCGGTGAATGGATGTGTTGTTTACTGAGAGGGAAAACTGGGAGGATTTGGCAGAGGGTAGGTTTCAGGGAGAGGGGAAACTCAAGAGCTCTGTTTTGAACATGTTAAATTTGAGATGCCTCTTGCACATCTGTATGTGAAAAGAGGCTTATTATTAAATTGGTGCAAAAGTAATTGTGGTTTAAAATGTGAAAAATAATTGCAAAAACGTAATTACTTTTGCACCAACCTAATAATAGCGAGTCCCTATTTTATGGGATGTCAGGAAGTGTGGCAAGGTGAAGGAATTTGGTAAGAAAGTTGAATAAGTAACCATGACGCTAGAAGGCCGTTGGCTATCTCTTCTAAGTATAAAAGGCTCCTGAAAACCCTAGCCGTTAACTTCATTCGCTGGATCACGGCAATCCTAAGTCCCAGAGTTCCAGGTTTTACAGATACGAGAAGCTTCTTTAGGGCTTCTAGCAAGGTTCCATTGCTCCCTTCTCCACTCACTTTCATTAAAGTCATTCTAAGAAGGTTTTCCCTTGTCTCGCTTCCTGAAATCCTCTTGTACTAGCCTAGGCTCAGCCCTGGAAACATGTCTTTTGGGGACTAAAAATTCAGCTTTGATTCTCAGGGTAATCTTGACACTGATACTTTAATTCTTCCTATCAGAGAGGAGGATCATGCCTTCAAGAATTAATCTTGAAATACTTATCTCTGGGCCTTCTCTAACTGTCTCTTGACCAAATAGGTTGCTTTCATGGATCAAAATATAGGGTTGGGATTTTCATGAGAATCAAACAAAATAATGGATTAGAAAAGCAATTTGAGATGCTACTCCCCACTAGAGCACAGCATTAAACGCTAACAATAATAATAATAATAACTATTATTATGAGAATCTACTTTATGTCAGGCACTACACTAGGTACTATGCACGCATCATAACACTGAATGATCAGAATCAGCGCTACAACCTAAGAATTATCTCCATTGTACAGAAAAGGAAATTGAGGTTCAGAGTAGCTAAGAAATTCACTGAAGTTCACATACCTAATAGATGATGGAATCATCATTAGAAACTAGCTCTTTCTGATTCTACTGCTTATGCTTTGAGATCCCAAATTGTTTTCATCAATCTGGTTACCTATATCCTGCCCTAAATATAGCAGCTAGAAAAAGAAGTACACTGACTTACAAATCAACAAAGGAATGAAGCCATAATATGCTGGAATTCCGGGTGAGATAGAAACTCCATAACTGGCTTAACAACATAGAACTGGACCTACCTCAGAGAAAAATATTTGTGGACCAGAAGAAATGGAAGTTTAAAAATTAAAATTCTATCTAGCCTATTGTTGGTGGCCAAGATGACAGTCACAGAAAGAAAAGGGAGTCTTTACATCTCCTCAACTGAACACAGAAAATAGATCAGGCTCCCCCAATTCTTCTATCTTTCAACAATTATTAACAGTGTGCCAATCACTGATATGATTCAAAGATGTTTAGTTATAGAAAGAAAGCTCACAAACCAATAGGAGAGACATTCATAACATATATTTGCTAGAAGAGTACGCGGCCGGACAATTAAGTTTGTGAACTCGTCCTAGAAAAAGTGCTACACGCCTCATTGCTGAATATCACTACAGTCTCCTTCGAAGTACTTCCCTTGGGAAGCTATGCACCGATGCCAGCGCCTAGTCCACCCTTCAAAGCAATTTTGGAACTCTTTTTCGGGAATGGCCATCAGAGCTGTCATCCTATTACCCTTGATGTCCTGAATGTCATCAAAACGTCTTCCTTTCAATATTTCCTTTATCTGCAGGTAAAGAACAAAGTCTTTGGGGGCCAGATCAGGTGAGTAGGGAGGGTGTCCCAATACAGTTAGTTGTTTACTGGCCAAAAACTCCCTCACAGACAGTGCCCTGTGAGCTGGTGCATTGTCGTGATGGAGGAGCCATGAATTGTTGGCAAAAAGTTCAGGTCGCCTTTTCACACAGCCTTTTCAGCACTTCCCAATAATAAACTTGGTTAACTGTTTGTCCAGTTGGTACAAATTCATAATAAATAAACCCTCTGATATCAAAAAAGGTTAGCAACATTGTCGCAACAAGTTCACAAACTTAATTGTCAGACCTCGTATGTCAAAGTACACAGAAACTGGAGGATGAGGCCGCTTTCTCCTCTTGGGACAAAGGTGGCCAAAGGGTGGTATACCATGTAGGACGTCAAGAGGAGTTGGTGAAGAATTTTAAACATGATCAGTTTTAGTGTTAGGAAACAGCCTGGCAGCAAGAAAACACAATAGATTAGAAAAGGGTGAGAAGGGAGAATAATGAGGAGGCTATCACAACAGTCCACAGGAAAGATGATGTATATCTCAACCAAAACAATTATTCCATGGATAAAGAGGAGAAAATGGATTCTTGAGATATTTACATGGTAGAATTTATTAAAACCCCACTTCTTTCCTAGTTAAATATTCAGAGAGGGCTAAGAACCATGGATGATGAAAAAGACTGGCTTGAACATGATGTTGGCTTGAGCTTTCAAGATGCGATTTATACACTCAATGCCTTCGTTTGAGTTTTCTGTGGGTATTTAGCCCTGCTTTCTTTCAATGCAAATCCATTTGCCTTTATTGAATTTCTTCAAATGACATCATGAAGAAGGCTCCAAACAAGTCCAGCAGAAAGGACTTTCCCTAAGAAGAATAGCCAATAATACCATAATGTTAAAACTCTCCAGGAAGATTTAGATGTGTTTCCTGGATGATTGCTTAAATGAGATATCATATGCAAACTGCAAATAAAGTGCCTGGCACATTAGAGAAAGTCAATAAATTTTAACTATTTTGCCATTAAGGCTTAGTCATCAACATTGATCACAGGCTTTCTCTAGATGGTTAATTAATCATCAAGTATTTCAAGCAACATGTATTTATTGAATCTGTGCACAGCTCTCTGCAGGCAATACTCCCTGCCACATAGTTTGGCTGGAGTTGATTCCTGGCCCATGCAAACACTTTTGGAAAGATAGTGTAAAACAACAGGGAGGGTGTTAGCCTAGGAATCAAGAGATTTGGGTTGCAGGATTAGGGGAACATGATGTTGACCCAGTGCACTCATTTTACAGTTGAGGAAACGGGCACTGTTCCTTGCCTTATCCATTTGATTAGAGGTGGAGCCAGGCCTTAGAAATGGGGGCCCCTGACTCCTTGACCTTTTCTGCAACATCTCATACATGAGAAACCCATTTACCCTAGAAGGCTATCACTTGGTCTCACTTATTTCCCTACAGATGATACTATTATGATAAGTTAATTCTGGCAAACCTAAAACAATCACTTACGCTTAAGGTAAGCAGGTCAGATACAACCAGCCCCATTTAAGTCCATGCCTCCTAATTCACTGGCAGATGCTGCCGTGCCATCAGTACTACACGCTGCATACGTATTAGAAACTGGAGATAAGCACTAGTTTACATTTGTTGTGATGTGGCATATACATTTATTTCCCTCAATATGTTTTTCTATATTTCTACAGGGCAAAAGGAACTGCATACATAAGTGCATGCACACACACACACACACACACACACACACATAAACACATACAAACCTTAAGCCTCATAGGTGAAACAGAAGAATTCAGTGCTGTTTACAAAAAGTTCAACTACGATTTCGTTAGCTTAAAATCAACTTTAAGCCCTCCAAGAAACTCATCTGTATTTTGAATCTGCTACATACACATTTGAACAACCCAAATATTGGGGTGCATTATGTATAAACACAGAACTTCTGCCTCTTCAGCATGTCTGAGTTTGTAGCTTTAAAACTGAATTAAGAAAAGAGAACTTATTGGCAATGTCCAAACCCATTTATTAATTAGTGTTTACTATCTCTTTTGCACGTAAGCAATTTTATCTCCATTTGGGGGATGAAGAAATTAAATCAAAGTCAAGAAGCTACACCAGTTCACCTTAGATTAGATTACAAATAAAACTCAGGCTTTAATGATTATTGGACTAATATTTTGCCACTGATATTACAGTACTACTTTGAGGGAATTAAAATTGAGTGTGTATCCTTATTGTTTCTTCTCCTATGTTCCCCATAGTAACCTGCAATCCGTGATTTTGAGCAGTACTACAAACAGTAACTTATATCCAAAAGCATAACTTCCAAGGCTATATGTATATTTGAAGCAAATACTTGGTGTGATCTTCAATGTTTAATTCCTATCCCAAAACCACTATATTAAATTTTAGTGCTCTATCTTTTATATTCCCATCTTCATTTACTAACTCGTTTTAATCACCAAAACACTTCATTTTTAAAAGTACTACTCTATCTTTCTTAACCTACATTTCCTCTGAATTTTTAGCTCAATGAAAGGAATTCTTAGATTACTTACATTAAGGTCTTTATTTTTTCAGAAATAGTCTTTGTAAATGAGTAATAGTGATATAAAGATTTTAGCATAAGAATGCTGCAGGAAAATTAATGTTTCAACAAGAAACCATAAGAAAATAGAAGCATTACTTTAACTTCAAATGTTTTCCAACTTAGCATTTTTATTTATGTATGTGATACTATTTGTCATTCTCAAGGTGTTTACCAATATTAATAAAATTTTACAGTTCCCATTAAAATGAGGATTATTGTTCTCATGATAAGAAAACTGAAGCAGAAAATTATATTCAGCATATTAAAAGTATACTCTTATCTAGAAAACTCCATGCAATATAGATATATTAGTAACATCCTCTTGTTTCTCCTTTCTTTGCGAATTAAGCATCAAATAGCAAACATTTAATAAGTGCAACATAGTGAATTCAGTGCTTGAAAGAGTTAATTCTGCTACTAAATGATACCTAACCTCAATAAAGAACTAGCTCAAGCCTAGGAAGTTTCAGACATATGATTTAAATGGCTAGATTGTGCATTAAGATATGACATAGAAGAGAGAGAAAAAAAGGCTTTCTTAAAATAAATATTAAAGAACTGAGAAAAGAAGGAGAAAAATAATCATCACATCCCCAAATGAAATTTCTGGAAAACAGCACTGCTACTGCCTTTAACCAATTTCTCTCTTTCACCTTTTAATGCAACATAAAATACCAGTTCATGTACATATCTGTATATAAATAGGTTTGACCCCAAACCCATCAGTTCACACACCTATGTGAATAAAAGGCAACCCAAGACAACATCCTGGTAAAGGCATTGTGGGCAGACTAAACAGTGTGAGCCAAAGCACAGAGCTCTGGTGTAGAAGGGTATGGGAAAGCATAAGACACTTGACCCTATGACAGAGTATGAAATAACCACAGGGAGGAGAGTATAGAGGAAGATGTGTCTGGAAGATGCATGGTGATTAAATACTTACTTTTGTCATCAGTGATTTAGAGGAAAATAAATCCTGTGGGACTTTTCTGGTTTAGGAAAAAGAATACAGATTCTGGAGACAAGCTTATTTGAATTCTAATCTGGTCCTAGTCAGGTTATGTAATCCTGGTCAGGTTATATAACCCTTCAGAGCTTCAGTTTACTCATCTCTAAAATGAAGGAAAATTAATCCTTACCTTCAAGGGTTCCGGTGAGAATATATGAAATAATGTGCTGTGAAAGAGCCTGCTAGAACATTTGACATATAGTAAAACCAACCAAATTTCACTTCTCTTTTCTTCCCACCTTCCCTCCATCTAACTTAAAGGTCGGAGGACACAACAGACAGCTTCTCCTACAACCCAATAACTCTACTATCTCCCAGGCAATTCAGATTTTTAAGTCTTCTTAATATCTCCTCTCTCTCTCTCTCTCTCTCTCTCTCTCTCTCTCTCTCTCTCTCTCTATCTATCTGCCATGAGGATTGTGTCTTTATTCACTTATTATTTTTTAATTAGTTTCAGACATTTACACTCCTCACAAAGTGATAAACCCCCTCCCCTAATCTACTACCCCTCTGACATCCTATACAGCTGTTACAATTCCATTGACTCTATTTCCTATGCTGTACTCCACACCCTGTGACTACATATATATTACTACATATATATTAAATTATAGACGACATTCTATCCCTTGATCCATCTCTAGAAGCACCTTTCCAAACTAGTGACATAAAATTGCATGATTATTTGTCCTAGTTTGTTTGATTTATTTTGTTATTCTAAAAAATCCTTGATGATGATGTTTATATACCTCTGCATTCCAACTTTAAACAAGGCCATTCCCATGTCTCAACAACTATCCCTACCATCATTTGTCTTCTCTCTCTCTCTCTTTCTCTCTCTCTCTCTTCTCTCTCTCTCTCTCTCTCTCTCTCTCTCTCTCTCTCTCTCTCTCTCTCTCTCTCTCTCTCTCCATACACCCACACTCATACACATACTCCAGAAGGTGACAGGGACATGATCAAAATAGAATCATCCAGGAAGGGCAACTCATTCCCTTTCTTTTTAGATCCAGAAGAACTTCTAAAACAATAAGAATTCTTAAAGGTTTAAGATTGTGCTTAGGCATTCTCAGAGATGTGCCTCAGATTGCTAAACTTCAGGCCACCTTAAGCTCACCGTAGAAGAAAACCACACCTGCAATTTAGTCTTCTCCTTGTCGCTGGCCAGACCTCCAGACTCCAGGATGAGTTATGCTTAGCAAGTACACTAGTCTAAGACATTTAGCTTCTTTGAAGAATGGAACATTCAGGAGAAAGAAACAGGAAAAAAATGAATAAAGACACTTCATTTCGGCCCTTACCTGACCAGTTTTAAAACATAACTAATAAAGCAAATCAACCAATAGCAGAGTATACATCTGTCCACAAGGCTTATTCAGAGTCACTACAGTCTGATATGAGAGAGAGGGAAGAAAAGAAGAAGGAAGAGATGGAGAAGGATGAGAGAAAAAAGAGGAGGTAAAAAGAGTGAAAAGGAAAGCTTAATCACAAAGCTCACTTTCTTTAAAGCTGTCGGGATCATTAGTATTAATGTTAGCAAACCCAGGTCCATACCAAAGCATGAAATTGGTATTACCCTGCCCCTCTGAAGAAACTGTGGCTGTGCTCCTGAGAGCAAGGTCCTTCACAAAAGCCCAGGGAACCTGTTGGGTCAAGCTCAGCAGCCTTTCTGATCCAGCCCCACAGCCCCAATCTCAGTTCCTCCCAGGTGGCCCCAGAATGCCTTGCCCTGCCTAGGCTCTGTGGTAATGTATATGTACAAACAAATCTGTTTATCTCTGGGCCTTGGGGGATCACAGAAGCACCTTGGGATAAAAAGCAGTTGAGATAGAGTGAGGTTTCAGTTGACTGGTTTTATAAAAGTTGCCTTTAAAAGAAGCTGAAGTATCTAGAAAAACTCTTGGGATATTCATAAACTTCAGTTACCTGTGGTCTTCAAAAAACTGAAGTTTGATTAAAGCTAATTGCAATGCAGTATAATTATATATTTTCATGGTTATGTATTTTTTCCTTCCCCATAGCTAAGACCTTTTCCCCTCTAATGCTTTTTTCTTACAAAATATGTTCAAGTAAATGTTCTCATTTTTAAGGTTTTAATTTTAAATATAGTATCCATGCAATGTACATGTAACTGCTGGGAAATAAAACATCATGCACATACATAAAACATAACATTATATTGCTGCAGATTAGCATGAATTGCAAAGGGCTGGTCCTGATGTGAGACCCGAGTCATTCTCCTGCCTCTTGTACCTGTCTTCAGGTACAGAACAAATGATTTGTACCACAGCTTAATTTTCATGGGATCTCTTAGACACTTTGAGTGGAGAGACAAGAGAATGACAGAGAAAGAAAAGCTTGAAAAATGGATCCTTTCCTGGCATAGGGAGGCTAGTTCAGTACCATTAGCATCACCAAACTCTATTTGATCGATAGACTCTACTGCCCAACCCCTCCTCTCCAACACCCTTACCCCCATTAGTATTCCCACAAAAGAAAAAAAAAGCATATAAAGGGAACTACAGGAGTTCAACGACATTGAGCTACATTCTAATCCATAACAACACAAAAACAAACAAAAACACCCTAATTCTTTGCCATAACCTCAACACAGCTAGTTTCTTTAGTATTTCCAAATCTCCTCCTTAATTCAAAGAAATGCTTTGTCAATTTTATAGACTCAGTCTCTGAGTGCCAAGGTAAAACATCCAAGTACAGAAGTGTTTCATGATATATATTTTATTTTGCAGGCATTTCTAAAATTTAGCTTTCATTATTTAAAAATCACCATAAAGGGAGTGCTGAGAAATTCCTTTCAAACTTATAACAACATCCACAAAGCATTGAAATTTAAATAGTTTACACACACACCTTTGGAGCCTTTTGTGAAATTCTCTAGAATACTCTGCTTTGTCACAGATGGTTATATAAGCAGATAGATTTCCGTGTGAAAAATTGTTATATAAGCCAAAATGGACTTTGCAGTATCAAAATGAAATTAGTTGATGGAAATATTAAGCTAAGAATAGCTATGGAAATAATATTGGGGGTAAAGTTTCATTCAGAAGCTTGACTTTCCTTTGTTTCCAAAAAAATGAGATGTAATGTCATGATATATACATGATATATATAGATGGAATGCATATAAACCTAATGAAAATTTTCCATTAAAAATTACTTTTGGTGTACTCATGAAATATTTAAATTGAGGAGTCAAATAAACACATATTGGGTGAGGTTCTAGTTTCCTAAATATAACTTTGAATCTCTAGTGAGGTGGAAGTTTATAAATAAATAAGTACTAGGTTGAGTCTCCCCACAGAAGTCTTAGATCTCTACAACTACCAGAATTCTTTGGCAACAGGGCAAATCATAGAGGGCAAGTCCAATTTCTATCAGTTCCTTTTTACTTTCTCTCTATCACGAAAAACCACATTGATTTATTTTTAGATAAAAGAAAAAGCAGCATGTATTAGAGCAACATTTGGTAGAGTTTACATTTATACTTCATGATAACCTATCAATACTCTGCTTTGTCAGATCATGTTGATATAAATTTGAACTGAATTTGACAAATTCTGTCAAGATGGAAAAAAAAATGTCTGAATTATAGGCATGTCAGGAAGAAAAACAAATGCAAAAAATGGAATATGTTTCAAAATAAACTCACCAGATTGCATATACTTTTCATTTTATAGCTATAGGCTTTGCTATTTAACCTTCATTTGACTAAAGATGCACAAATTCTATCAAGATATTTGTTTCCTTTTGTAGTTGAGATTTATTTAACCGTGCCATTTTTTTTAATGTCTAGATGGATTTTTCAAGGCAAATCATTTTTTTCCAGGATATAGATGACTTAGATACTTATTAAGTAATTTTTATGAGGTGCTAAATATATTAATTTTTAGGTTTTTGTTACAGATGCATTTTCTTTATTGTTGTATAAAAAAATACAACAGTGTGTATGTAGTACTGAATAAATGTACTTTGGAATAACAAGGACTTCATAAAGATATACCAAATTTAATAAGTATTGCTTCCATGGTAAATAATATCAACAAATAGCAATTCTCTATTGCTTGCTGAATATAATGTTTACATATTATTCTTTTCTCCTTTGACAAATATGGAAGCTATTCCAATTTCCACACAAATTCACTGGTATGTTTAAGGGAATGTCATTACAATGCTATTTACTTAATTTCTTAGGGAAAAGAAATGAAAGAAAGACAGAAAGAAAAGTGTTTGGAGTCTTAAATATGTGTTAAAATGACGTGTTCTGTGATGATATATATACACATTCAATGTATTATATATTATGATTAAAGCTTTTCTCAACTATTTGCTTATTCAATAGAATTCACTTAGAAGATACTCTGTGAATGATTAGTTCCATTTACTATATACCTTCAGTTTACAAGTAAAAATATACACACAATGGAATATTGCTTCCTTTAAGCAAGTTAGGAAGTTAACCAAAATACTAAAAGGAAAAACATGACATAAAATTGTCATGTTCTACAAATGAATTTGTTGAATGAATATATTCTGTGTGTCCACACCCTAAACAATTTCTGAAACAGTGGAGACTTCTACAGCAAAAAATGTTTTTTAAAGAATAGTCCCCCCCCAGAACAAAAAACAATGCATTTTAGGTGACACATTGTTATGCATTAAACAGATTCCTACTCTTTTTCTGAATAGTCTTATTTGCTCATTTGGAAAATAATTTGTAAAAGAATTATTCATTGTTCCTATGCATAAATTTTAAAAATAATTCACCACACTTGACCAAATTATTTTCAAGGTATATACAGAAAGAAAAGAATACTTAACTTTCCCCTGCCTACATGTGAGAGCTTGTCAGCATTCAACTCCAAGGCCTTTAATCCCAGGCTTTAAATAATTCAGATAACAGTTGATTACTCCATTGCAAGAACCGTTGAGCTCTGCAAAATCTGAGTAACACAATATTTTCTACATAAAAAAGCCAATCTCAAATAGTAGGCAGCTTAAGTAAAACACTTCCTGAGACCAAACCATGCAACCCATTTTTGCATTTAGTACATAAACTCTGGTAAATACTGGTGTAGTTTACTACCAAGTAATTCTCCCTTCTTGCTTTCATTACCAAGCCATCTAGTTCTACAGCTTAATTTGCTGAACTCACAGTCCCCTATACGTACATTTTTCTGGGTTTTAAAGGCTTCTTTGAATCATAACAAGTGAAATGCTTAGTTATGTTACCCAGGAATCCAAAAGTGCACACAAACGAAATTTTAACTTTAAAAGAATACTGCTTTGACATTCACTTCTATTTCTTTGGAAAATAATTGTTTTATGTTTTTTGACAACCAAGATTCAATATCTGCTGCCTCCGTTCCCTTGTACACATCAGCCATTACAAAACAGCTTTGCTCACTTGGTTAAATTACAACCTGAGTAATGTAAAACAGACAGAATAACCAAGAAATATTGGCTTCCAACCCCAAATCAAAAAGCGACAAAATTTTGCCATCAAAAATGTAGAGCTAAGTTCCAAATGGATTAAATTCATCCATGCAGCTGACGTATGTCACTTCACTTTGATGTGTATGAGTGTCCATACAGGTCTGAGCATGGGCTCATAATTATCATGTAACCAGATAAAGGAAAGAAATACAATTAGGTTACAAACATCAAATAAACTCTGCAAAGAATATCAAAGTTGAGCCGAGAACCCACTGATTTTAGTGGTATGAAACATTTTGAACCATTTTCTTCTCTAAAACTATTCAGCACATTCTTGCTCTTAAATGCTGGTCTAAGCATAGGAATAATCAGTTCCTTTTGATCCTAGCAAGCAAGTTTATTCATTTAATAGATCCAGACTAAAACATCATAAAATAGAAAATCTACAGATTGCATTCAGTATCACCAACAAGTACCACATTTGACTACTGCTCATACCATTTGGAAAGCAGTCCTCACATGACTACTGGCCTGACACCTCATCCATCAGCAGGGAGCCCAGAGCAGAGCTGGACAGTCTTCCTTGCGCCATCTCCTGAGTGGAGGCCCAGCTGAGAAACAGGCTTCTCTCTTCCAATAGCAATTAGATCTTTAAGATCAGGCCTTAGCAATTTGACCTAAAGCCATCCTTCCTTGCAACAAAGTCTCCAAAATCTTCAGAGGAAGAGACAGGGAGTAAGGCAAATGAGAAATCCACGTCTGCCGTGGCCTGATTAGAAACTTTGTTGTGTCAAATAAACTTTGGCCACTGGAGGAAAGTACCCTATGGTCGCTCTGGCTTTAGAAAGATCTGTCCAGGGCTTCTCAATCTTCTTTTCACCCCTCTCTCTCTCTCTTTCTCTCTCTCTCTCCCTCTCTCCCCTCTTCTCTTGTTTCAAAAAGGGCCTCTGGTCAGCGCTGATTAATAAGTGTTTTTTGTTGTGAAGTGTTGAATAATAGAGGATGGCCAGTGACCCAGTAAAGACTAAACCTTGCTCTGGTTTATTGTGGCAAGCTGAGAAAGGGGCTTTAGGCCCGGGACCCCAAGCACTGACCCGCACACACCCCGCCGATCGCCTATTCATTCTCACAGCCCCACAGTCGCCCGGGCTCCCATTGTTTGCCAAGCAACAATGGAGATTTCGCAGGGAAAGTAAAGCTCTTTTCACATTCCTCTCTGATGTTTTGCATTTAGGGAACACCGACCTCCACTCTTTCCCCCGACATTTTTCCTCCCGGCAGTTAAAGCCGTTCGTTTTCAGGGAAACTTGTGTGAGTTTGGCGCTGGTTCGCCGAACACCAGTGTTAGGAGGAGACCAGACTGATGGAAAAGGAGAGCCCGGAAATTTCCCCCTTTGCTTTCCCCCCCAAATGCACTTAGAGGACGGAAGCTGCCTTTAGGGAGAAAGGGGAAAGGGGGGAGGGGAGAAGAAACAAAACAAGGAAACGTTCCCTGGCCGGGGTGGCGGGGGCTGCGGGGCGCAGAGGCGAGCGGCACGGCCGCCTCGGGGGCAGGCCGGCCGGGAGGTGGCGGGTCAGGCTCGGTCGCTGGAAGCGAAGCGCGAAGTCGCTGCTGGTTCCCCCTTCGCCTTGCCTCCCCGCGCGGTCCCCACTCCTCTCCCGAGCCCCGGTGGCCCTGCCCCGCCGCAGCCCCGGGCCCACACGGCCGGGCGGGGTCGCGGAGGGAGTGGGGGCCGCGCAGGCCTGGGCCGCGTGTCTGTGGCCGAGAGGCTCACTGCTGCTCTGCTTTCCTGCACAGGGCCCGGGGCAGGCTTTCGGAGTTTGGCGCCCGCCCGGGAAGCGGGCTCCCTCAGGGCCGGCTTGGGCGGGGGCTGCGGGGGGGCGGCCGAGCCAGGCGAGGGGCACGAGACGCGGCGGGGCCTGCGTAGGCCTGGGCCGCCCCGGCCGCCTCACCCGCGCGCGCAGTGGGCTGGCCCCTCTCGCCGGGACCCGCCGGGCGCATCTCCAGCCCCGAGGACACGGCCGCCTCGAGACTGCAGGCCTCCTGCAGCCCCCAACGCTCGCGGGCGGCCCGACTCGGACGAGCGAGGGCCGGGTGGGGGGCCGTGGGTCGGCGGGAAAGGCCGCGGGAGGATGGGCGTCCGCGGCTCCCCACGGCCGCGGGAGGGGAGCCGCCGCTGCGGGTTCGCGCGTCCCTGGGGACGCAGACGGCGCGGGCGCACAGGAGGGGGCGCCGCGTGGGGCCGCGCGAGGCCCCCGTGCGGGGACAGGCCGGTCCGCGCCCCGCGCCCTCCGCCGCGCGCCTCCACCTGCCCCCGCCGCGCGACCGGGCGCGGATGCAGGGCGAGCGCGAGGGCGAGGGCGCCGCGCAGGCCGCGCGGCCCGTGGGCGGCGGGCAGCTCCACTGCGCCCGCCCGCCGGCCCGCGCTCCCCAGCCGCTCCTTGACAGCTCTCGGAGGCGAGAGGAAGAGGAGGAGGAGGAGGAGGAGGAGGAGGAGGAGGAGGAAGGGCACCGAGAGGAGGAGGAGGTGTCAAAGGCGGGCGGCGGACTCTGGGCGGCGAAGGGGGAGGAGGGTTCATTGTCTGGTCCCCCCAGTCCAATTGATATGCTAATCTCCTTTCTGATGCCATAACAAAGAACACCTTTGCACTTTTAAAAGACTTTTGTGCCCTGGCTACAGAAGTTTATTATCCACTAATTAGCAACAACTTCTGGCCATGAGTTGGGTTACATTTTCATAAGCTCCGAGCCCGGGTGACGAGGTGTGCAGGGCAGGAGGAGGCTTGCGCGATGGCCAACCCGAAAAAAAAAAAACAGAGCTGGGAAGGAATCGCCCGCTCAGGTTCCTGAGCGGACGGCGGGAGACAGGCCTCGAGGCTTTGTTCTCCGAATCCGAAAGGTGTCCAGAGAAAGGTTCTTGGGCGGGGGACTGAGAGATCTGGAACCAGGGTGTTAGGTGACCTCATTTGATCCGACACGGTGGCCGGCGTCCGGAGAGCTGCGCGGAGGCGGCGGCTGCCGGCTGCCTTGCAGGAGTCCTGGCCCAGCCATCTGTTTTTTTGTGGGGTTTTTTTGGTGTGTTTCTTTCTTTCTTTTTTTCTTTTTTGGCGGGGGTGGGGGTGGGGGTGAAAGGCCTGGGCGAATGTTCCAGCATTCTTCCCTGATCTCTAGCTTTTTCCTTTGCAGCCTCTACTTAGAATAAACCGCGGGCGAGAGAGTGGCCCGTACAGAGGAAACGCACCCGCCTCCTGGGTTTCCTCTTAAGACCTCCCCACCAACAAGTCTGACATTCCAGGACCCGGGAAGAGGAGGCAAGGCTGGCATCGCCAGAACCGCGCTGGGGGTGGAGATTTTCTGGATTAAGGACCCACCTGGGTCTTCTGAAGTCTTTACCCCACAGAGCAGATTCTTCTGGCGAACCAGAGCCCAGAGCTGCACCTTCCCGGCGGCGCGTGACCTTGCCTCCCTCAGGCTTTGGCAAGACGTTGCGATCTTTACCAGTCCCACATCCCAGGTCAATAAACTGGAAACGGACAGAATGAGCATCATCTGGTGAATGATAAAAGGGCAGGGGCACGATGTGCATTCCTTCTAGTGCCTCCAAAGAGAGCGTTGTCTCTCGTCACTAATAAAACACCTGAGTAGTGAGGCCTTCGGTCTGGGCTCAGTCGCAGAGATGTTTTATCTTTCGTAATGCGAGCCCCTAAATTATATTTGGGAATAGTGTGTGTGTGTGTGTGTGTGTGTGTGTGTGTGTACACTATTTTTTTTAAAAGCCCTTTTATTTTTGGTTTTCACTTTTTGCAAATACCGCGTTGGAGTACTGTTGGCTTCTTCAAGCAGATGTCAGCAGCTAGGTGCTGGCGGCCTGTGTGTCCTCCTGCGGCAGCAGAGACGGCAGAGTCTGGTTTGATAAATGTTCAAGAGGAAACATGGCCATACTCAAAAACCCAGGGTGATTTAGAATATAAGAGTGAATATTCAGAGGCGGAAGGTGGCCAGTCGTATTGTTTGATTCCCTTTCGATGGCACTAAATGCGGTTATCCGCAATCCTGATCCCCCTGGTATCCAAATGCAACGTTTCTGAACAGGCAGTATTAGAACTAGAAAATGGGGTCCAGAGACGCGGGGACTCACGACTTAACGGAATATTGTTGAAGAAATACAAAGAAGATAACCAAGATAGTGATGATATTGGATCCCATGATCTCCCAGACAGGAAAGTCAGGAGCAAGAACATAGGCCGAAAATGTATCCCCAGCAGTGGCCTTCGGTGGACCAAGGGAGGAGGTGGGTGGTGAGTGTGGGGAAGAAGAGGTCTCTGTTGTCACCCTAGGTCCCCTTCATTGAGAAAGAACAATGGCCGGGCCTGGGGTTCTTTTTCTGAAAGAGAAACTGCGGGAAGGCAGAGTTGCTCTTTGTGCCCCAGCCCCTTTAGAGGAGGGGGAGCCATACACACAACCCCCTGACCATGGGGCGGTGTCCACGGGATCTGGACCCCTCAAAGACTCTCTGGGAGCTTAAAAAAAGAAAAAGAAAAACCCAAGGCGCCGACCGGGTCGCGGGTAAGGCCCACTCAGCCGCCGGAAGAAACCCGAGCAAAACCGAGAGACCTGACAATTCGCCAGGCGAGGAGGGGGGGAGATGAAAACCACACACTCTCACATGGTATGTCCGTCTCCCCCCATCCATTCCAACGTCCGATCGAGGTTGATTCTGCTTACGTGTGTATTTCAGATTAAGGATGTATTTATTTATTTAATCCTTCAGATCTTCCTATACCCCAAAAAGACTTAATTCCTTTCCAAGACGAAGGGTTGATGGAAAAAAAAAAGGGCTCCATTGTAAATCAATGGGGTAAAGCATATGACTGTGACCTTGACGTGTGAAGGGGGGAGGGGCGGATAGATTTGGGTCCAAACCTTTGGCCTCTCGGTTGCTGGGGCGTCCTGGGCCCTTTCTAACGACAGCGACGGAGGGGGATGGGGGGCATATTTTCAAACGTTACCATCGGCAGTTCATTCGCTAAAGTTGGGAACTTGGTATTTTCATATTACGTGAAATACATGATTTAATTATACTCCAAAAACAAATTAAGGACAGGCCTTCTACACAAATTGGAGGCAGCTAAATGCTCTTTTGTGCCTGCAGCCCTCGGGTTGTTAAAGAGGCTGCTGATGCATGAGAAGTAAGTGACTGATTTAACTCATTGGGATGCAGGAAGCGACCTGCCCTCTTTTGAAAAAACGAGAGAGAGAGAGAGAGAGAGAGAGAGAGAGAGAGAGAGAGAGAGAGACTTCGGGCTGGAGAAGAGAAGAGCAAGAGAGGGGAGAGGAGAAAAAAGAAGGGGGGGAGAGAGAGAGAGAGAGAGAGAGAGAGAGAGAGAGAGAGAGAGAAGCGCAGAGGGAGGGAGGCGGGGAGGGAAACCAAACCCCCGCTTTACTGCGTTGAAAGCTTCTGAATTTCAAGCAGAAAGTAGAAGGAGCCCCACACGGCAGTGAGCGTCTTTCCTTGGGCAGCGTGTGCAGAGCGTAGACAATGAAAATCTCCATCCCCCTCCCCCATCCCCGCTAGGCGACAAGATTTTTGTTTTCGTTCCTTCTCAACGGTGGAAGAGATGCAAAATCAAACATATAGAGATGTGTACGTATTTTTAAAGCTAACAAACCAAACCGGCTGAGACGCGGATTATCCAAACGCGCACCCGCTGTAAGTAGACTCTTTTCCTGCGTCTGCCCGGCTCTGTGTCGCGGGCTGGGTTGGGAGTGTTCGCTTTGTGAGTCGGGGCGCTGGTTGAGTTGGGGTGTTTTTATTCACAAGGGCTTCCTCCAAGCTTGCACTTTCTGCACGTGAGCGGGTTTGGTGTGTCGCCGGTTGTGGGAGTACAGAACAGGGCACTGGCTGTCTCGGATGCGGCGACTTGGGGTAGCGGGAGGGGGACGGCGGGAGGCGCGGAGTCAAGGGGTTCCCGCGTTGCGAGCATCCTTGAGAGCTCCCGTCCTGCTCTGAGCTGCAAGGTTGGTTCCAGGCACTGGAAGGAAATCAGGTCACGGAGATCTCTATGCTCCCGGACTCCCAGATGTGCAAGAGAGACGGGAATGGGACTGGAGGAAGAGACCTGAGGAGGAGGGAGGGGAAGCGAGCACCCCTGGCCTGGAGTCCGGGGCCACTGCGGGCCAAGCTCCTGCGTTAGCAGGGCTTAGTCTCGCCGGGGTTAGCTCGCTGGCTAGCTAACATCGCGCCTTCGTTGGGTCTTTTATCTACATCTCAAATAAAAGGATCTTCTTGAGACAGCGCTGAGTGAGGGTGGGAGAGTGTGTCTCTCGGAGCGCCCAGGCAGGAGAAATTGTGGTTCTGGGGGAGGCATTTTTTGGCCTCTTGAAATATGTGCAAGAATTCCGCGGGCCCACGCTTTCTTTGTGTGCCCGGCAGCGCCAAGCGCTTTGTGCTTCCCAAGGAGAAAATGGCGAGTTCTATTGTGTTTAGGCCATTTTCTTCCGGTACCAGGATTTTCCCAAGTTCTGAACACTTCTTTGGAAAGTAGCTTTCTCGTGCCCGGAAAAGTGTGAAGTTCGGCCCCGTGGCCTGGCGTGGGTACCGACCTCAGTTTAGACGAGAGCCTGTTTTCCTACCGTTGGGATACTTGTATCAAAACAAAAATATGACCAGTTTGTGCAGGTCGGTGCCCTTCAAAGATACGCAAAGGCTCCCAAGGATTCGGACAATAAGTGTGCGTGCGCGTGTGTGTGTGTGTGTGTGTGTGTGTGTGTCTGTATACACTTTTCCTAATATTCTGAAGGAAAAAATAAAAGACAGAAGACAAATGTTTAGAGGGAGGAGGGAAGTTTTTTTCTTTATTCTTTCACCCCTTGGAGGAAACCCCAAGAGAGGTTAAATGTTACTCTGCCAGGTCAGTCTTTTGTTTTTTAAACCCAAGGTAAAATGTTATTTCGGACAGAAGGAATTATTAAGTAGCCTTAACTACTAGACCATATGCCTTCTTTGCTTCACTAGAAAAAACTACAAAGTGTTGGAGAAGAGATTCATTTTAATGTTCTTAGAGCTTAAATATGTGTGTTATATATCTGTGTGTTTACTTCTATCTGTCTGTGGAGAGAGTTTTGGCTTTTTTTCTTATTCTGTCATTTTTGTACAAATGTCTGCATTTTGTTAAACCATATGTAAAAGTGGACAAGAATGACTATACAAGGATTGTCTATGTGACTTTTCTGAAAGCAAAAAAAGAAAAAAGGAATTACAGATTGAAAAATACTATTACTTACTACAATGCTTTGGACCCCAAAATGGGTTGATTATTTTGTCAGCTCAAAAATAATGAAATGTTAACTTTCCCCATCTGCTTTCTGTACTCTCGATTTGCTGGCAAATATAGAAAAAATGAAAACAACTGGAATGGCAGACAGAATTTAAAGCCTATAGCCGTTTCCCCCTTTGACATTATCTTAAAATGTTAGGGCATCAAATTGGTAGAGAAGCATTGTGATTTACATTTTTCAAGATGCACTAGCATCTCCCTTCATGTGAATCAAGACCATGGACAGCGAACTAATATTAACTCACTGAGGGAAAAGATCTCTAGTAAAATTTTGTGGGAGCAGAATGGAAGTTTACATCCAAAACATGTTAGGAAACAAAAAATAATCCTTATGATTTTGAGAAGGAATTAGACTCCTTTAAAGTGTGGTATTTCAAACTTATTCCAATCAAATTTCAAAGAAACAATGATTTATAGACCCTATCTCAAATAGAATATATTCTTTATCCAATTAAAATAAGATGAGGTCTACCTTTTTGTGTCTGGTAAATAACAAATTTAAATCCATCCATTTAAGATGTGGGCTGTTTCTTATAAGGCCTTGAAACAGAGTGAGGGTAGACAAATTTTACTGTTTGAGGTCTGGCATTAGCTGAATGACACTAGAGCAAATTAAATTGATTTTTATCAGTGACTGAATTTCTAAATGCATAGAATTGGAAAAATTAAATGCCACTTTGATAGACAGGGATAATATGAATGGAGATATAATCCAGCTATTGCTTCCTTCTACTTCTGTTTAGGCACTGCAGTCTATAACCAAGAGTGCAGTGTTGTGGGCAAACATTTTTTTTTCTAAGAAAGTCGCAGATTTTTTAATATATACCGATTTGATTTGGAGCACAGGATTGGTTCAGTATGGCTCTGTGTCAGAGATCAATTTATTTTGTGTCATACATTGTTTGAATTGCCTTTATTCCCTTACAGAACTGAACTTCATTTAAAACCATTTCATTTGTGGATTACATAACACATTCAAAATTGCTCATTTAAATTTCCAATTTCATGTACCTTTGGCATATTTCATAACCTGACTTCAGCGTGACTTACAAAGGCCTGGGAAATCAAATAAGGCAAAAGTAATACGCAGGTTCAAGAAATTAAAAGAGTTCATATCTAAAATCAAATTTTAAACCCACATTAAAGAGAGTTTATGCTTTATAAATTAATTAATTCTTGATCTTTATTCATTGGATTTGACTGTAGAATGAAACTGCAGCAATCCAAATGTACCGATTCTTAACATGAGAATGTACAGATTCTTAACATGCTTTGGACACACACATTATTTTTTTACAACATCTTCAAAGCACTAGCAAGAAAATACAATAATCAGGACCATGGTGAGGTCTCTGGTGTTTGTCCAATGGTGGCCCAAGGCTCTGGTTGGGACGCAGAGTTCGGTGGTTGGGAGAGGATCATTGTTTAAAAAGACACATTCGTCCGGAATGGCATTGGTGATAAGATTAAGCATCAACCTAAACCTTGGCCTGGGGAAAGGATGGCGGAATGGCGAGAAGAGATACAGATAAGCCCTGTTTCTGCTGCTTGCGCACATAATTAAGAGGCCGCCCCTCATCTGGAAGGTGGGCTCTGTCCGGCCTAAGGTGCTTATTTTGCTGATATTTGGCCAACCGTATGAGCAAACAAGAGCCCGAGAGCTTAGAATTAGAGAGCTCGATGAGCTATGCAGAAGGCATGGCCTCTTGTCTCCATGTTAGGGAGAGGCAACCAGGAATGGTGACTTTGGCTTGCTTTGAGCGAACCTGACTGTTGACGGCAGGCTGTGAGGGAAGGGCTGGAGAGACTGGTGGCACGACGTCCCGGGGGCTGTCTTTGAGCCTCAGTGTTGGCGCCGGCGGTGTAGGCAAGGGCAGGCACTCGCCCTTTGCTGTACCCAGGCGCAGCTCTTGGGGGCTGAGCGCCTTCTGCGGCTCTTTGGTTTCAAGGACACAGCGAGCTGCTCAGGACTTTGGGAGCCAACATCTGTCTGACTGGTGACGTCAGCAGCCCGTGTAATCCTCTTGTGCTGAAGGCAGATGCCTTATTTGTTTGGCTGGAGCGAGCCATTAATCCCTAATTCTGGATCAGCAAGCGAGGGGGAAAGACCGGACCGCTCCGACCCACCCCCTCCCCACCCCCACCTCCCTTCCTAAAGCACCTTATACCACGGAAGCCTCTCAGCCTCCTCTTTCCTCCGTGAACGCGCTGAGCAGCGATTGCAAAGCACTTTGGTTCTCTGCAGGTTTGAGCGGTGCTAGTACCGGTCTTTCTGCTTCGGATTTCTCGGGCTGTGTGTATATGTAATTCTTTCTCTTATCGATCGTTTCGATTTTCTTGCTGCAGCTCGCTGGTCTTGCAGTTTGCAGGGTCCTGAGCCAAGAAGGGGTGGAGATTGGAGAGTGCGGATCCGGAGTGTTGTCTGAGAGAAGGGGTGAGGCAGGGGAAAGGGGGCACAGGATGCGGGGACAGCTGGATTGCACCAGAGGACCATCTGCGGACCCATTTTGACGGTTACTGCTCCCAAAATCTCTTCTCTGGCGGCGGTGGTGCCGCAGCGTCTGGCCCCACCTCGAGGCTTCTGCAGCGGGTACCTGCGCGCACCGCCACCGCGCCGCCCCCCGGGCTGCTCCCGCGAGCTTCGTGCACTGCCGGCCCCACCGCGCCTGACGGAAGCCTGGGGACCTAGGTCGTGGCCCACCGGCTGGGGTTCCGTCCTACAGTCACCTTATCTCTCTCCCCTGCTCCCTCCCTCCTCCTGCCCCTTCACCCCAGCCTTTCTCCCGCTCTTGCCTCCCTTTCTAATTCTACGCTGTGATTCTGTTTTTCAGGGGCGTGTTCTGGGTGTCAGCGCTAGACCAGCTCTAGGCGCTTTCAACAGCCGCAGCGGGCTCTAGCCTCCCGGAGGACGCGGTGGCGGAGGAGCCCCTCTTCCTCAGGCGCGGGAGCCGGAGCGGGCCTTTCCCTGGGGCCCACGGCGCTGCAGGGGACGCCGCGAAAAGAGCCGCTGCGGCCGCCGCCTCCCGCCCGCTGCGCAGAGCGCTCCGCCAGTAGAGGTCAACCCCCCTCACCCCTTCCTCTCTCCTGCTCGCCCTCCCTCGGCCTGGCCCGGGTTCCGCCAGTCTCCAGACTCTGGCCGCAGCCTGAGGCGTGCGCGCCCGCTGCGCTGCTCTGAACCGTAACCCCACGCGGGGCCCGGCCCCGAGCTCCGTGCTCCGGGGCAGTGGGGAAGCCTTACGGTCAGCCTTTACTCTCTGCAGCAAAGCTGTAGCCAGACCAGATGGGCCGCCCAGATCTCTCGGGACTAGGCAGGTGCGCTCGAGTTAATTTTTCCGCATTACAAAGAAAGATGACCCAGCCCGCCCTTGGACGCTCCTCTCTTCCCTAAATCTCCCAAAACCGCGGTAACGTTATCAGAGGACACAGAGACCAGGCATATGTGCGTGTCTATCTTACACACACGTATGATTCTCTTACCCTTTACGTGCTAGATCTCCTCCCTACAGCAGGAAATGATTGGCAAAGCTCTCTGCATCAGAACATGCCATGGCGAGGCCCTTAAAACCTGCCATTCCTGACAAGTGACTTAGAAGAGCTGCTGGGCCAACCAACCCGGTTAATTGCCTTCAGTAAAATAACACGATTACGAAATTAGATCTGTACCAGAGGGATAATTAACTTCGATCCACGCCATCATTTGAAAACTCGATTTATAGGCGTATGTATGTTTTCAGGTGTGCTGTAAATGGCATGCAGATATATGCATATGTGTATGCAGACATGCATCGTCTACACTTCCATCGAACAGCCTAATTAGTAGCGGCTCTGGCAGCTGTGGCAGGAGGCGAGCAGAGACGGGAGCCGAGCTTCTGAGTTACGACTCTAGGGGAGTCGCAGGGACTCAGACCTCCGCGGAGGGGGAAGGGCAGGAGAAGTGTGGTATTCACTCGCAGGGGGTCAGTTACTTTCCGGATCAAGATCAGACTCTGCCCTCCGTGTTCACAGCGGACCTTGATTTAATGTCATACAATTAAGGCACGCGGTGAATGCCAAGAGCGGAGCCTACGGCTGCATTTGAAGGACACCAGAACACCTCAGGGTATGAAAGGGCAAACGACAATTGCAAGGAGATTCGAGGGGTAGGAAAACGACCCTTCCTTTGCCGCATAGAGACACTCAAACTGATTCCAGAACCAACCTAGTATTCCGTAAGCAAAAGGATCACAGTTTTCAGTAAGAGCTCCAAAATTCGCAGGCAAATCCCCAAGGGGGATTTTAGGGGAGCTTCAGTGACAGCTGTCAGGAGAGCAGTAGTTTCTGTTTGTACAAATATTCTAGAGATTTGAAGCATTTAGAAAGCAGTGGTCCTTTCAAGAGCAGGTATTGTGATCATTTGCAATTCTGGGCCAAGCTGCGGTAACAAAACCGGGGAGAGAGAGAGAGAGAGAGAGAGAGAGAGAGAGAGAGAGAGAATAACATTAAATGGAGCCCTCACCACATTGTGCAAGAAACCTCAAATGGCTCAGCTCCTTGGGGAAGCCCGGAACCACCACCATTACCACCACCACCACCCTTTTCCCTTTCTCTTCCCAGTTTCCTGGGAGTGGGCCTAGCCTGGCTTTAAAAAGCTTGGATAATTATTGTTGTTTGTTTCAGCATTGTCGCAATGGCCAAATCAGTCAAAGGAGTAGGACAAGGGTAAAAGCCCAGACCAGAAACTTTCGGAGGACTCGGTAAATTAATTTATTTGGAAACCAATGAACTGGACTTTGTTAAGGTAGTAGTTCCGCACCACGGCCTAGGAGCCAAAGACAAACCCAGGCTGAGAAAGCGAGCCTTGATGGATGTCTTTGTTCTGCCTTGGCCTGCAGGGGCTGGGAACAAAGGAGAGGAGCTAAGAGGATTCACTAAAGTGGCCGCGCCCTCAGCGCCTGCCGCTGTCCGCGGTGCTGACCACAGCCCCTTCTCTCTGTAATTTAACCAAAACGCAATAGAGCCGTCCTCCTCTACCCCAAAACTAACAAGATATTAGGCGATTTGCGAAAGAAAAATTAAAAGCAGGGAAATTGTCGCATACAGCAAAACCTAATATTTACCTAAATAGTCCACTTCAGCTGTTCCACACTTGGCTTGTGCTTCTCTGGCTTCACGTAGTTTATACATATACAGTTAGTGGATGTATATTGCGGGGGAGGGGGGGGGGAATCAGATTATTTAGGCTGAAACCCGAATCTAAGCAATGGGCGGGACTTGCAAGAAGGAAAAGGAGAATGGAGTCTCTATTTTTTTTTTCTTTCTTAAGTCATCTATCTTAAAATTTATAAACGGGAGGTCCTCAGCTACGCAGTTTAGCAATGCTGGTGTGTTCACCAAAGGGACTCGCAACGGACTCAAGTGTGGGCCTGGAGACGGACCAGGAACGTTGGGAGGGGGACTGACTAGGTGAGACCAAACTGGAGTCCACCCAGCCTGCCTCCTGGGGCCAGGCTCACAGCTGGGCAGTCTTCCTCGGTAGGGCCAGAGCGTGAGCTCCGCCGACCGCTTTGGTATGCGGAGCTTGCTTCACGCTTCCTGGCCGGCGGGAGGCACTGCAGGGCCCGGAGGCCGGAAAACCGCACTGCGGAAAAACCGACCGTAGCGTCCTCCTCCTCATAGCTTCGGCAGGTGGAAAAAGGCAGGGTGGTTTACTAAATCGCAGGCAATGAAGATTCGCTTTAGGAGTCTAGGGTCGTATGGGTCAGTACTAATATATTCAATAAATCTTTAAATCTCTCAGCATATTTCATTATCCTAACCTAAATATTGACAGCATTATGTATAAATAATAAAAAAATTAAATGCCCTAACTAAATAATGAACCAAAGAGGAGAGAGAGAGAGAAAGAAAGAGAGAGAGAGAGAGAGAGAGAGAGAGAGAGAGAGAGAAGGAAAATGAGAAATAAATCTGTAGTCAGCCTGGGTTCTCAAAAGGAATTGTTACCCGTTTGCTTGCATTTGTTTATGAATTCACAAAAGTAAACGGTGTTAAAATTAGACATAGACTAAACAGTCCAAATTGGGAAATGGAGGCAGCAATACTAATACAGATAATAGAAATAGGCCATAAATGGGTTATACATTCGTCAGTTTCGTCTTTCACACCTGAATGATGGAGAATGATGATTTAGAAAATAAAGCTACCATGCACAATATCTTCAGCCAGATCTATCTTCATCCCCTCCCTCAGGATAGATTTTATTTGTCCTTCTATATTAAAACTCTGCGAGTTTGTTCTTTCATATCCATTGATAACTTAGGTTTGTGTTTCATTTTGTACAATTTGGGAGGGAGTAGGTAAAACACACTGGAAAAAAGAGGGCGACTAGAATGATAAAAGGAAAGGGTTGTGGTGTAATCTTGTGACTGTAAAAGGCAGTCACTGGACACTGAAATGGATTTAAAGCATTACACATTAGCGTGGAAGCTTAGATTTCCTTCCAGTATTTGTGCAACTGCTCTGATCTCCTGCATTCACATCCCGTGGGATAGTTCATGAAAGAACAACGGTCCAAGGCTACAAAATATTCTTGGGTTATGTTATAATTCATGTTACATAATAGGAGTTCACATAATCTCCCTCACCCGAATCCGTCCTGTTTAAGGACAGTCTAAACTTGTCCTCCAAAAAGCTTAATCAGTTTTTTAAAATTACTTTCTAAATAGAACTAAAAAACATTCTGTGAAAGAGAGAAGGTCTTTAAAATACCACTTAGATAAGGAACACACAATTTAGTAATCTGCTTGCCGTGATTAAATCTAGAGTGGTTATCGATCCGCAATATTTCTAGATTTTAAGACTATTGTCTATTTCTCTTAAAAATAATCATCCGCTCTAATGTCCATTGCCAGTTTCCCTCCTATGAAATTCTATGCTCAGCATTTTTGCAATAAATCAATCAAGGCTTCGTAATTGGAGAATTTCGGTGCTGCGTGCCGTGGGGGCCCTTTGACAATCACAACGTTCATTTAGTAGTCTGAAATTAAAGCTTCTTGGAATAACTTAGGAACAGCTTGACACTTTCAGATACTCAACGACAACCCTCCAGGGAAATAGTATGTTTCCTTCCTGGGAACAAGATGCTAGCGCAGTGCCCCCAGGAGGTATCCGGTGTCAACAATGCCAGGGCGCCCTCTGCTGCCTGTAAGAAGCAGGACATCAGTTACAAAAGCCAGATGGCAATGAGTCAAAATAAGCGGTGAAAACATTAAGCTTTTAGAAACATTTAATCTGTGAAATTTAAAAGCTCTCATCATATTGTACTTTTGAAGGGGCCACCCGATTCTGAGCATTCCTTGCATGATTTCCTTCTATTCTGAAGCGTAATGAAAAGTCAATGTTTTTTAGTTTTCAGTCTGTCAAATTATTTCTGTAGGTACATTTCTGCACCCTTTCTCAAATTTTATATGGAAATATGAAATTGCAAACCAGGCTGAAAAACCTTTGTTTTGAATAAATGAGTAAAAAATAGTTCCTAGTTTCTCCAGATAACTGAGATCTAAAAAAAGAAAAACAATTAAAGTAAAGATAAGCACAAGTTGTTTAACTTTGTTTAAAGATAAGTTTTTAAAAATTAAGGACCAAGGTATAGAATTGTTTTCTTGTTTTTACAGTTAACACAGATTTTTCTCAGGCTTTAAGTTTGGGAATAAGAAAGTGAGCTATGTTTGAGGAAGAAGCTGAAACTTTTGTTTCACACTAATATGTATACCCTTTTTAACCTTGATATCTTTGTAACGAGTTGATATCCATACTTAACTTGCAAAGATCTCTTTAGCAGAGAACCCACTCTGAGTAGAAGTGATCAGATATGGTCCCAGCATAGGCAAACTCATAAGAAGCGTACTTACATTAAAAATGAGATTTTTCAGTACGAAACAATCTCTTCACAAAAGAAATGGAGATTTTTAAAAAGGTTAAAAATCCTTTTTAATTTTGATGTATTAGAGGGTTTATATTGAATCAAAATGTACTTTGTACTAATTCAATATTGTGAATTTCAAGATTACACACATCTTTGCCATGAAGACTATTGTTGAATATATCAATGCTAATATAATAAAATACTTCTATTAATAACGTGGTTGTTAAATAAATCTTATAAAAATAAAATTATGTTTTATAGTATGGTGTCAGGATGAAAGAGCTATCTAATATCACTCATTTAATCTCAGTTTTTAAATTAAAATTCTTACAAGAACATTAAACTACAAGGTTGCTGAGAATAATAAGCTAAAATTTAAAAATTATGATTTTATAATTTGCTATAATAGAAAAAGTCGTGATTAAATATTAACCTAAGTTAAACATTTGGCCAAATATGTAAATTTCCATATACCTGTAGGTACATTTGTCTTCTGAAATCTACTTCAAAAAATTCATTTGCAAATATATGCCCTAATTGAGATAAAGAAAATCGTTAGAACATTTATATTTTCAATCTAAACATTCTTTTAAAAATATTATTTTTCTTTTTGCTTAACTTCAATTTCTTTCTAAATCAATTCACATTTTACCCAGGAGAGAATGAACACAGTGACATATTTTACTATATACCTAAAAGTTATAATAAATTTAAAACCAACCTTCTAAGTAAATAAAATTCAGGATACATATTGAAACATTTTTTTCTATTTTAAAAACCATTTGCTCTATTAAAAAAAAAAAAAAAACAACTGAAGAGAATTAACTAAAAGCTTAGATGTCCAAGAAATGCAGCCCAAAGGGAAAAGCATGCACCAATATTTGCCCTTCAAATTTGTATGTAAGAGTTTTTACTCTCTCTGTATTTTATATTTGTACAGGGGTGATATATTGTAACTGAAACACTACTCCCAACTTCTTCTGGCTATTTAGAATCCATGGAAGCATTCAGTTCTATAAACAATATATTTATGGGAAGCACTAATACAATGAAAGAAGCAACTAGCTACTGATAATTTATTTAAAAATTAACCACACGACAATTGTGTCATCATTTATATCCATTCTCAGATGAAATTAAGATAGAATTTAATGTTTGTGGACAACAAAAATAAAAGCTCTTTAGATTAGAAAGGACAGGTTTTTCACAAACTCTTGGTAGTTTTTCAATCCAGTATTCAGACTCAGCTGTCAGTGCAATTTTCATCAGCTGCTATTAAGTAACTAGTACAATATATAAATATGGCTGAGTACAAATTAAAAATATAATGCTTTAAGATGCAATAAAATTGGAATGTCAAGAAATTAGAATTTATTATTTTTTAGAAGATTGATAGTTGCAAAGTTTAGGGGAAATATTTCCATTGAAGAACGAATAGCCAGGAAAGTAAAAAAAAAAAAAATCCAGTATTGGAAGCAGAAGATACTATGAAGGCAAAATAGGGTGAAATAAAAAAAATTAAGTCTGTGATACCTGTAGAAAGAACTAAGAAGATATTGGACTTCAATTTTGTTTTTAATGATTCAATAGAAAATATTTATGTAGAAAATTCTTAAGGAATTACTAGATATTATCTCAGAGTGTTTCTTCATTGGCGTGCATTGTAATTTTGATCTTGTCATGTTAAAGAAACACAGAAAATAAGTAGGAAATTACGTTAGCAAAATATTACTTTATTATTCAACTCTTAGCCCATGAATTGAAAGGTAGAATTGTGTTTTTCCTTTCCCAGTTCTTGGTCAACATTTTTCTAATTATAAAGAAAGAATTGATTTGAATATAAAAGTATATATGGCATAAATAATGTAATTATTATAATATAGCATATGTTGCGCAAAACAATGATATGTGAAAGACACTTGGTTTAACAAATTGTTCCTCACTGATGTCAGTGTTCTACGTAGTAGTCACAATATATTTAGACAGATAGGATACTTAATTGGAACCCAATCACAATGCTTCTTAGGAGTTCCCAACAGGCAGTGTTAGTATAAGGAGTGTGGCTGACATACTAAATACTAAGAATCTTGGCCAAGGTCAATTTAAAGGGTATAAAGTTTGGGCTGCTTTGAAAACATCAAGTGGAGAAAGGTATTCTCTTGACCAGAGCTTTGTAGTGTCAATTTTCCAGATCAGAGGAACTTCACTCTTTTCTGGATGTCTTGGCCTGACTTTACTCTCTCAGTTCCCAGAACTAGGCTACAGTAGTTGTCCATTTTAATTGTCCTGACAATAAGAGATAATCAAATAAAGACTGGCTGCAGCACTCCAATAATATATTCTTCAATATGTGATTTTTACAACCTGGATATATTTAAAAGAAAGGATTCTTATTCTTTGAAAGATTTATTTTAATCTAATTTTTCAATTCAGAATGCACAGATATTTATAAATGCCCAGTAAGCATCAGGCAGTCGTGGTAGTTGGATGGGAGAAAGAAAGTTGTGGTGAGTGTGTATCTACAGACATATGTTTGGAGAGAAAAGCTAGTAATAATGAATATCTGTATTAGAGATTATGGTTAACATTTAAAACATAATTGTGGAAAAAAATAAAATCAACTTTAGCTGTGGTCTGAACCCATCTCTCCTGCAGTTATCTTCTTAAAATCAGCTAATTAACATGGTAAAACCCCATGGTACAAGAGAATTCTTAATAAAGAAACATTAAAAAATTGGCAGTTCTTGCAGACTCCATCCTCCTGCTGTTGTTATTGCAATAATTTTCTGCAATAATTAACATTTTCTAAATCCATGATACACTTCGATGAAGAAAAGAATTCTACATTATTTTCACTTCTCTCTCTCAGCTTCCTCTTATCTGAATTGAATAATGGAACCCAGCAAGGTAAGTTTTTTAGACCAATAACAATGAAAATACACTTCAGTCATTAGATGTGAGACCCAAACTTACACTACAGAATCTTACACACACACACACACACACACACACACACACACACACACACACGGTGACAAAAAATGTCTACACATTTTAAGATATGAAAAAACTGTATTAAAATTATAATAATCTATACCAATAACAAAAGATGAATACAAGTCACGTTTGACTTCTACAATTATAAGAGGCGGTCAAAGTGGTTACCATCAGCGTAATTTTAATACAGTTTTTTTTCCTTTCTTAAAATGTGTATGCAATTTTTTTGGCACCCTCTGTATATTAAAGAATTTGAATTGACTTTTATATTAACTTTACCGTCTTGTTATGATAAACACCTAAATTCTCCTGGATTTCCAATGATAAAAACATGTCTGTTCATTCATTTAATCATTGATTAATTACTAGGTGCAAGGCACTGTTCTGTGTTGAGTATTTAATGATGAATAAAACAGATATGATTTCTATCCTTATGGAGTTTATGGTCTTATCCAGAAACTTGTCCCACTGTTGAACTTTCTACTCCCATAAACTTTCTTTCTATAATTTAAGTCTTTTTCTCTTTAAGTGCTTCTATTCCAACCATTGGAATTTTCTTAGTGATAAAAGCAGATTTGTGTTTTATGTTTCTAGGATAAATAGGCCAATTGTAGATCCCATGTCGCTCCCTCCTTGGTAACAATGAATGCTTTTACAGTCCCCTTTCAAATTTGGAGATCAATTGAGCAAAATATTAATATAAGCTGACCTAATGCTGATTAGAAAACTTCTGTCTCAATTGTGGTTTACTAGTCATGCTTGAAGTTAGTATTTATATTATTACATAGTATTATTATATTTATTTCCAGTTTGTCACAGATTTTGACTTCCCATGTATTTTTCACTACACATACGTACACCAAACTCTGTAATTTGGTCCTTATCCTTTATTTATATTTCTGATGAACTGTAGCTTTGTTCCTGTTCTTTTCTTCCTTTTTATATTTGTTTTTTATATTTTATTTTAATGAGCTATTTCTTCAATGATCAAGATTCTTCTCAATTTATATGCTCTATTTCTATAGGGCTTGTAAATGTAACTAACTTATATCAGTCAGGTGGTTTTGTTAGATTAATAGTGTCCACCAAATCTAATTATTAAACTGGTCATAATAACAACACCAAATCACTCATGACCTCATTGTTTCAAACGTTTAACATAAACATCAAATCAACGAATCATTCAAAAATCTGTTCAAAAATACTGCCACCCATGTAATTTTCAAGCTATCCTTTAATTCATATCATTAGCTATGAAATTTTTAGATTTATGGCTCCAGGGAAAGTGGTGATAACTATCTCCCCAGTTTTTTGCTCACAACTGTTGGTTATCACTTTGGCCAAGTCTTTGAAAATGGCCAGGTGTCTGCCAGATTTTTCAAGGCAATGACAGTTGTTATGCGTATTAAAGGAGTAAAGATCTTTTCCTATATGTTCTGATTATTCCACTGATCGAAAGATTTGAGGGTAGGAACTCTCTCACTGTGGGATGAAGTTGGTATAATGTGGTACACCATGTAAATAGTTAATGTGCTGGCATTGGAATCTGAAGACCTGTGTTTTAGGCTGAGCTCTGATTTTAACTGGTTGAGTAATTTGGATTTCTTTCTTTCACTGGATTTCAGTTTTATGTGAACTTGATCAGGTACTCTCCAAATTAGGCAGTAAGAACTACTTGGGGAGTTAGTTCATAAATTTAGGTTTTTAGGTCCCATCCTCAGAGATTCAGTTTCAGCAGGTCTGGGACACATTGAAACAAGCACCACAGCTGGTGCTGATGCAATTGGTCTACATTTTGAGAAACTCTGGACCAGTTCTTTCAAGTATCTTTCTAGCTTTAAAATTTCTGGCTATGAATTAAAGGAAATTAATAGTTCTAAAGTAGTGGATCTGATCACTGAATAAGCAGATCCAGAAAGAATTTATATATTTGGGACATCTTAGTTATGCCATGGAGAGTGCGTAAGTCTGGATTCTTCAAGAAGAAGATGACAAAATGGAATTAAATGTGCAATGTTTTTATTAGGTAAAATAAATATCCATGTGGGAAAGTACTGGGGGAGTGGGTAAGCTGTGTGAGCTGGCTAGAATTGATCACTTGGCCATGAAGACAACTGGAATCTTCCAAGTATCTGAAGTTGAAGATAATAATAGATCTGGTGAATCGTAATGCTTACCAAAATAAGACTTCTTGCAAACAAGGTCACTTGGATATACTGGCGGACCATCCCATCTCTAAGGGTCCTGGAGTTCAGGAATCTACTGTGGCTGACATAGATAGAACCTGTCTTCAGATGCTTTTTGCAATGTTGAAGACAGTGAGGTGTGGTAGATAGGGCTTAAACAGGGAGCCGAGTAATCTTTTAGTATAAAATAGGCTCTTTCTCTGAATTGCTGTGTGATTTTAGATATCCACTTTACCTTCCTGGGCCCTTGTTTTCTCACTTAAAAATGAAAGGATAAAATTAGATGTCTAGGTTATATTTCAGAATTAAATTAAATCTAATAATAATCGCAACAATAATAGCAATAGAAATGTGATACAATCTGATATATGTACAGCAAACTGCTGAGGAAAGCTCTTCATACTCCCTTTACACGTAGAAAATCAGGAGTATTTCTCTAAGACTGGATATGGAGGGTCCTGGATTTCTCTCCGTGTATTCATGAATATTTTGTGAGTAAAGGGCTCCAGAGACATCTAGAGGAGTGTGCCTGGCACCCAGGCATTGCTCCCCTATCCTTTGAAAGGATTACACTGAGAGGTGTTCTGCATAGCTCCCCACAGGGTTCTGGAAGGATCAATCCCATTACATGACCAACTCACAAACGCTCTCTTGGATGGCGTTTTTCCTCGTTCTCTTTGTCTCCTTATCCGCCCCGACCCGCACGCACTCCATTCCCTGGCTTTATTCTCCAAATAAACTGCCTGTCTACAAAAACCCTTGCCTGACTCAGCGCTTCCGGAAAGGAACCCAGGTTTCCACAGCAGAGTCACCTCAGCCACACAAGAGCATATAGGATCAAAGATGGCAAGAGATTGAAACACTGTTAGGGCCAACCCTTATCCAGTGTATGGCGCCACTGTCCACTCAGTTTCTACATCTCAAAAGTTAGAAAAGACTCTTCATAAGACGATCTGGACCTTCTCCAGCTACAGCGTAAGTGAAGCAAGAAGCTAGTTTCTGGGAATGTGGAGATCCTAATACAGGCAGGCAGCCTCTAGTTAAGGACGCTGAGAAACGCCAAAGCTCTGATTCAGGGTTCCATCTCTCTGGCTGTGGTGAAGAATCAGGGGAAAAGCACCGAAAGGCATCCAGGTTCCTGCAATGCTGTAATGCAATTCTGCACTTTGCACGCGTTAATTTGATAATTCATAACGTGCACCAGTGAGAAAAAGAATAAACGCTTCCTAAAACATATAGATGCCTCTCAACTCCAGTGTTAGTAAATAGAGAAATAAATAATAGTTCTCAAGTACAGCCTGTATGTACCTCATGGTGCTTTCTGAACGAGCAGGAACATATCCACTGGTTATAGGCCGCTGCTGTGCCAACTTCAGAGGAGAGCTGGTGGGCTGCATTGAGAGTACCCAGGCTACACCGAGGAATAAGAAAAACCGAAGCACATTGAGATGGCACACAGAGAGATGTATCACCTGCAAAAGGCTGAGAAAGAGTAGGAAATCCGACACTGGCTGCTAAGTACATTAGCTTCCACTTAAATAGATGTGCATGAAACTTAATAAATTTCCTATTTTTGATCTATCTGGGG
This sequence comes from Rhinolophus hipposideros, assembly GCF_964194185.1. NCBI lineage: Eukaryota > Metazoa > Chordata > Mammalia > Chiroptera > Rhinolophidae > Rhinolophus > Rhinolophus hipposideros. The sequence goes on from NC_138059.1 coordinate 60,405,260, forward strand.
AGACATTCTTTAACGATGCATTTATTTAATGCAGTGGGGATATGTTCTTAATAAATGAGACTATAATCAGCAGATTTGAGATTAAGTGGATCTTGTTGGAATGGTGTATACCCTTTAGCATTTGATTTACACTCAATTATAAGGCATGGTATAAATGCTATATAATTTAATGCAAATATTTATCTCTATACATCAAACTTTCACAATGTGGTTCTAGCTTCAGGAGAAAGTGCTATTAGCCTTTGTTATAGAAGGCTAGTACACAATGATTTCTTATTGAAATAGCTATACTTTATTTAAAAAATTTCACCAATTGCTCAGTGAATTAACACAACATGCAGTACCTACACCCAAAAGGAGCTGTGGATTCTTTAGAAGGCTGTTCAAAGTCTAGTGTGCATGAGTTTGTCATTATACTCTCACCTGTGACAGCAGCAACAACAAAAACCCACAGCCAGATATTTTCTTTCTAAATAATCTTTCCTGTTATTCATTTTCCTATTTCCATTAAGATATGAGAATATTAAAAGAGGATGTGACCCCAATCCATTAATATATTTAACTCAATAATGCACGGTAATTAATTCAATAACTAGGAAACCAGCTTCCAAGTGAATCATAAATGCATATTCTTACATGTTTCTGCCTTTTGGAATCATCACTTTTTCATGATGCTCAAAAGCAAAAGGGTTGGTAGCAAGTCACACATGTGTGTATGACACTTCCTCTTCGAGCAGTCCCAGGGTCTAAACAATGGGTGAGCATATTATCCCTCAGATTGAAAATAATTCATACTAATATCTACTATATGTTTCACAAATCAATTACTAATGACATAATGTAGTTATTGATAAACTGTGTCCTCTAACAAGTATAGTTTTAAAATTCTACAAAGTAGCAAAATCCATTAACAGTTTTTAACCCTGCTGTTTTGGATACTCAGCCCTCAGCAGTTTGTCCATTAGATGGAGGCTGAAGATGTTAGAAATTCTATAGTTGCCAGGGTTGCCGTAAGTGCTAATTTGAGTACAGTTCACTCAAGTCCCTTTTAATCATCATAACATTAAACTTCAATTGTCTAGCACTTAATAGTCAGCACAGCATTTTCGCACATGTGAAACTGCTGTGAGGAAAGTAATATTCTCCCACAGTACGAAGTAAGAAATGGTGGGTCTGAGCAATGGGAAGAAACTTAAAGATAGGACAATGGCAGAGTTGGAACTGGAGCGCCAGTCTTTTGATGCAAAATCCTCTGCTCTTTCTTCTCCCTGTGTCATGACAACTTGGAGTTTGTCACTGACTTGTGTCTAGACTGCCCACACAAACCTTTCCTTGCCAAGGAACACCAAGTGGCATATTCATAACTGTTCTTGTGTCTTAGCTTTTGTGTCTGTGAGGTAAGCTGTCACCCTTAGTTCTGAGCAAGTCCTGAATGCTATGTTTGATGTGGAAAGTAATCTCCCTAAGAACTTCTCAAAAATATAATTGAGTTCCCTTGGAGCACAATTATCTTTTAGAAACTTCTCTGAATCTTTCTCCCAAAGGAATATTAATGAGTAGCATAAGAATCCGTTTCAGCCATAGATTTCCTTTGCTCTTTCAAGGATCAGTGTTGGGTTATAGGAAATTGAGATGAAGTGAAGAGAGACTCAGAAACACTCAGGGCATAAGTACTTGGACTCTTCATTTAATTTCATTGTGAAGCTATCAGACAGTAGAAAAATAAACACCCCAACCACTATCTTACAATAGTCATATTCTTTAGTTTATAATTAGCAATATAGCAGTCAGTCTTCCTAACAGGAAGCTCACAGCTTGACCCCTGACTCACTGGCCTTGGCTTCAGAGTGGAACATTTTATATAAACAGCAAATAAAAAAGCATACATACTGCGTTTACTATCTTAAAGTCACATTTAGAGACTAATGCTGGGTATTGCTGTGTCTGGGATTTGGCACATTTTAAAACATAAATTATAAAGCATAGCCATTCTTCCCAAGTGTGATTCTTAACTAACCTCTCCAAAGCATGGTCCACTGACATTTTTTGTTTTATTTTTCAATTGCGTTTAGTCTCTGTCTACCTGAAAGGCCTTTTTCTCCCCTTTCTGCCCATCCATATCCTACCATCCATAATACCCTCATCCAATTTCATTTCGTCAATGCTGCACTTCCCACACTACATAGATAACTTTATTTTCAGAACTGCAGAATATGAGACTAATAAATGGATTCTGGCATTTATGCATACCGTAAGTATGTGTACCTATAATAGTGCTTGGCATTCTCCTTCACGTATTGCGGGCACTCGCGGAATTCTTTCGAAGACTGATACTGAATTAATGGGTGTGGATAATTACTTGTGGTTAAATTTGAAGTGAGAAGAAATTATTATTATTATTAGAAAACATATACTTTGGGATTCAAGAGTTTTATTAAATGTTCCTGCCAACAGCTGGGAAACAATATTACAAAATATCTGTGTGTGAGTGTACCTTCCACAACCTCCAATATATGTATTTACTTTCCAAAGAGAGCTCACTAATCACTCACTAAAGGAGTCCTCACACTACAACTCATCCCTTCCTCAACACACACCTACATACACTCAGAGAATGAAATGAAATCCTATGTCTAAAGCATCTAGCACAGTGCCAGGCATGTAATGAATCCTAAATAAATGATTTCTTGCTCTACTCTCACATCTTCTTTCTCTCCCTCCCCACACTTCTTCCTTTCTTATTTCACAGTTCCCACTATTCTTTTGCTCTCTTCCCTTACCCAATATCTCACTCAGATAGGGACATACTTGTCCAGGCAGGAAGAGAACAGAGAGGATTCCAGAAGGATTGCATAGGAACTCTGCCAGTGGCTGTCACACTCACATGCAAGCCTGGTCTGGGTTTGATAAAAAGCGCAGAGAAAGCTTTACAAAAAGCCTACTGCTGGCAACTGCTAGAAGGTAGAGGCCCTCAAGACTTTCACATGAAAAAGAAATAGAGATTCTATATTTATCTTCCTCATCCCCCCAATAATGGCAGTCTAAATCAAAGAAGCCAGTGTGAAGATATTAAGTTTTAGAACAGTTAGACACAAAGCTTCAACAATGATATTGAAAGGGAAAGAGAGAAAATGCTGTTCCCAGAGGCAGAATGAGATATGAAAGACTCAGAAAGTAGAGCAGAGATTAAAGCATCTATGATGCACAGTGAACAAATGTTCTGACATCCTACCAAGAAACAAAATTAGAAGTTTTAGGTGGCTTGAGATATGATTCAAATATGCATCTGAAGTCAAAGTCTTAAATAGATGCAGAAAACCATGGGCCCGAACATTACTGAAACCATGATTATGTAGGTGATATTTGTTTCCAGATTACTCAGATGACATTAGGAAATATAGAGTTAAGTCCTCACATTGGGGATGAAGAGAAGCTTTACTCTGCTCCATACAATATTACTGAATATATATGCTGGGGGTGCCAAAAAAACATATACAAGCAGACACTTTAGGCAACATTGCTCCAGCAATAGTTCGCCATAATCAGAAGTGCCTTGACTCTGATGGTCACCACTTTGAGCACCTCTTATAATTGCCAAAGTCATACGTGACTTGTATTTATCTTTTGTCATCGGTATATATTGAGTATTACAATTTTAATATAGTTTTCCTTTCTTAAAATGTATATACATTTTTTGGCACCCTCTGTATATTTAGTAAATATATATATATATTCAATCTATATGTATATCTACCTAAAAAGGTGCCAAAGATGTACACATTTTAAGAAACGAAAAGGTTTTATTAAAATTGTAATACTCAATATATACCGATAACAAAAGATGAATACAAGTCACGTTTGACCTCTGCAATTACAAGAGGTGCTCAAAGTGGTTACCATCAGTGTAATTTTAATACAGTTTTTTTCCTTTCTTAAAATGTGTATACATTTTTTTGGCACCCTCTGTATGTAAACACACAGCAATAAGCATAAAAGGTATATACAGTGTTTTTTTGGGTTTTTTTTTCCTATTAAGGAAACTGAGGCTTAGAGGGTGTACTTAATTTTTCCAAGGTTGTATATCTAGGGAGGCTGGGATTTAAACTCAGGCATCTAGTTGGTTACACAATATTAAACTTGATGAAAAGCCTTGATTTTTCTTTTGTTTGTGACTTTTCTTCATCTTCCAGTTGAGTGCAGACTAAAATCATTTTATGAATCAGTGTTTTGCTTCTCCATTTTCTTGTTCATCTGAAATATTTTTTACACATTATTTCCTTTGAAAAGATTTGTGGCATCATAATTATTTGTTTGTATATATCTCTTTCCCACTAGGTTGGAAACACCACCAGTAGCTTATATGTATTTGGTTCTAAAAATCTTATTGAATGAATGTATAATGAGACTAACTCAATGCTATTTCTACATGTCTAATTCCATTTAAAATAAAATCTACATTCATTTAAAGTTGCCAGTGTTGCAGCAATGACCACAAATACTATTTATAACTAGTTCCTCAAAGATCGGTTTTAATGTGCTAGCATATGTCTACAGCTTTCTACCTCTTACTAAAAATAGGTAGAAAAGTTGCCTAATATACGTGCGGGAAAAGCACTAACAGCATCCTGGATATCCTTGACACACACTGCCTAGTGGTCTGACATCTTCTAGAGTACTCTAGGGTGACCATACAGCCCCCCTTCTCCTATCACTCTTCCCAAGTCTTGAGGATTAGAACTTGAGGATAGAGACAGAGCTGTAAAAATGATAGAAATGTTCGCTTATGCTTTTTGGTTCTTCTAGGATCAATCTTTAGCTCTGTCGAAGAAATACTGATAACTTGTGGTTAGAGAAAATGTGGTGAATGCCAAAGTAGGCCAAAATTAACTATCACTTGGAGACCCTCACACACCACAGCCCACTTTTGAAAATCGTATGCACACACTGAAATACTATTGCTTACCCATCAGATTGGAGAAATTTAGTGGTACAGGAAAAATGTTATTAAGTATGTTGAGCAAAGAGAACTGTTCATACAGAAGGCAAGAAGACATATGAAGAAATGCTCAACCTCACTAACCATCAGAGAAATGCAAATAAAAACCACAATGAGATACCACCTCACTCCAGTCAAAATGGCTATCATCAATAAATCAACAAACAACAAATGCTGGCGTGGATGTGGAGAAAAGGGAACGCTAGTGCACTGTTGGTGGGATTGCAGATTAGTGCAGCCACTATGGAAAACAGTATGGAGGTATCTCAGGAATCTGAAAATGGAACTACCCTATGATCCAGTAATTCCACTCCTAGGCATCTACCCGGAGAAATCCAAAATTCCAATTCAAAAATCTGTATGCACTCCTATGTTTATTGCAGCACTTTACACAATAGCCAAGATATGGAAACAACCGAAATGCCCATCGGTAGATGACTGGATTAAGAAGCTGTGGTACATTTATACAATGGAGTATTACGCAGCCATAAAGAAGAAAGAAATCTTATCATTTGCAGCAACATGGATGGATCTAGAGAACATTATGTTAAGTGAAATAAGTCAGAAAGAGAAAGACAAGTACCATATGATCTCACTTATATATGGAATCTAAAGAAAAGACTATGTGAATAAACTAATCAGAAACAGTTTTGGGGACACAAAGGAAAAACCGAGAGTTGTTAGATGGGTGTGGGGGGGGGGTTGGGGATAAGGGGAAAGGTGAAGGGATTTGGAAGCAGCTGGTAACCACAAGATGGCCTCAGGGTTTTTTTGAAAATTAATTTGGGGAAGGTATTCAATAATGTTGTAAAGATTTTGTTGGGTATCCGATGGACATGCGTCCTATTTGGGAGACCACCTCAGGGATACTGTGGATACCTGATCATGGCATTGTACACCAGAAGCTAAACATTAATGAATGCCAACTATAATTTTATATATATAATGTGATGGTTCAGTGTGAGGTCGGAGGGATAGTGGATGGGGGGAGGGGGGTTCACAGTGTGAGGGATATAAATGATGAACGTCTAAGTATTACCTTGTCTTGTACACCTGAAACTAATAAATAAATAAAAAATAAAAAAAAATAAAAAAAAAACCATTACACAATGTGATATATAGATGATATATTACAGAATTGTACACCTGAAACCTATGTAACTTTACTAACCATTGTTACTCAATAAACTTTAATTTAAAAAAAAAAAAAAAAAGAGAGAACTGTTAATCCACAGTCTAGGGAATTCAAAATTGCTACAAACACTGCAGAGAGCACTTTGTCCATTTCAAGAATTGTGAAGATACACCAACCTCTGATGGGTTTTAGGCATATGCCATATTATTTTAAATGTGCATGGGGAAACAGGTACAAGAATGTTCATGTGGCACTGTTTGTGCCAGAAAACAACTTGGAAATGACTGAAATGTCATCAACAGAAGCATGGATAAGTAAATTGTGAAATAATTATACAATAATGAAAGTAAATAAACTATAGCTACACATATCAACACTCAGGAATCTCAAAAATGTAATGTGTGAATAGCAAGTTGCAGCAGAGTTTATATAATTCTTATGTGAATGTGAAAAGCTTGTAAAACTATATGATATTGTTGATGAATACATTTATGTGTAGTAGAAGTATAAATAAATGCATGGGAATGACAGAAAGCAATTCTAGAGTGTGGTCATCTTTGGTGAGTGAAGGAAAGGAAATGTAATCCAGAAATGGCACAAACACACTCTATGGATTACGTTTTTTATTTAAACTGAGTGGCAGGTACATCAGTGTGCATTGTATTAACTTTCTGTATCTTTTGGATACCTTAAATAAATATTTCCAAAGGCAATAGGCACTATTATTATTATTATTATTAATATTCAGAATAGCAAGCAAACATTCTGAGTTTTTTAAATGAACATAATGTGCATAGCATATCAGAGAGGAAAAAATCATAAACCCCAATAAAGGACAATAGAATAAATACTGGAACAAGCAATATATTCCATAGAAGCTGAATTTTGTATTTGGGTCCAGAAATTGCCCTTGACAATATTGTGAGAAGGCTGTAGGCCGCATGCACGCAATTGTTGAGATAACCATTTCTTTGATTTAAGACGTTCTGATACAATGGCAACTTAAAATTTGGGAGGAATTCACAAAAAGAAGCATGAAATCAAATTGTCTAGAGAAGTATAAAAGCACTGCTTCCTAGCTTGAAAATCAGCTGTAGCTAATTTTAGTCTGCTCAGTGCCAGTATGAATTGTGGCAAGAAAATTAGCTCATAGTTTTATTTTGCTTTTTGTTTTGTTTGATTCTCTTTTCAAATTAAGTCTTTGGTGCCAGGCTAACTGGAGAAGTATTTTTCTAATTTGGGTTCAAGGCTTCTTGTCCTAAATACAAGCCAGAATCGAGTAAGAGCTTACGCGCTACTAGAAATCTAAGGCACAATAGATTTTAGCATTCATTTAGAGTTAAACACTTGTCATCTTCCTGATGAGTTGTAATTATAAAAATTCTATGAAGAACTTGAGATTCGCTTTCAAATAACTTTATTACTTAATATCTTCCTAACAATGTATTTTTAAGCAAGAAGTCCACAATGAACACCTACATTAGAATAGACTGTTTCCATATTACACTGTCCTTGACTTTTCACCCCCTGTAGTAGGAACTAGAGATAGCATGCTATTACACACTTTCTCTCATGAAGGGTTTCTTTCTTTTGGTGCGGGAAAGCATTTGCAAAATATTTATAGTCCTTAACCTTGGTATATTCTTGAAATCCTATGAGAAATATTTTTCTGAATTTAACAAGTATGGGACTTGAATGAGTCCAGCAACTAGACTAATAAATCCTGATTTTTTTCAATAAAGATGTAGAACTCCATTTTCTCATAATTCTCCAGGCTACATTAGCCCTTCACTATTCAACCTAATCATTTAATAATGCCTCATGTGTCTCTCCTATTTCACAAGTCATCAGTTTCATCAAGGTTTTCCCAGAGCCTCTGCAGTGTCTCCTCCTTCCGTTCCCACTGCTTAGAGAAGAGGGCTTGAGCTATTTCTAGGTCTGACCAGTCAATAAACGTTTTCTGGGGGGAAAATATGTCATTGCGAGTTACACATGGAGATTTTATAATCTGAAAGAAACAGTAGCTTGATCAATGAAAATAAAATTACCATGTTGTTTATAGGCACGGAATACCTAACAGCCTCTGAAAAGAAGTAAAAGTATTCTTGCATATGTATCATTTGAAACTGAGTTATAAATCTTTAGCAGCTTTGAAATGGTGAACGTCAATGTATTTGAGGATAAAATGTCTGAAACTTGATTTCCTGCGAATCAAGAGATCCTGCGAGTCAAGGCTTCAACATATAGAAGCCCACAGTGTATCTGAAAAGATGAGAGACAGAGTTGAACATTTTTATGTCTGTTCCTAAAGCTTGATACATTTACCATAGGATGTGTTAATTGTGAAGTGTACCATATATAAAAGAGAGTATAGATAAAATTTAAATAAGTAATAAAACATCACCCTACCTTAGAAGCCTTCTGCATTTCCCTCCTTGATATCACTCTCCTCCCTCCCCTTCAAAGGAAACCATGATCCTGACTTTTGAGTTACGCACATTTCTCTACTTTTCTTTATAGTTCTACCACTTGTACATGTATCCCTAAGCAGTAAACTTTGGTTTTAAAGAAGTGAGTAGCAAAATCAAATCCAGGTGTAAGGAAAGGTAACATTGCTACTTCCAAAAAGAAGCTTCCAGAAAAAGAGAAACTGTCCTGAGTCTGTGGGTCTGGTTTCAGCTTCTGACAATTTACAGACACCTCCTCTGAGGTAGACAGTGGGCAGAGTCACAAGTAAATCCTGGGAAACGCAAGGCTCACCACAGGGGGACAAGTGGCAGGACTTATGTGTGGACCAGATTGTAAATATCAGGCAGGACTCTGGTTTCTCTCAGACAGCACAAGCTACTCTGTAGTTTATGTTTCTAAGCTCATCAGAGACTATATCTTATGAGAAGTTCAAAGCACATTTTTGTTTTCAGTTCTATGAGTATCCACAGTAGGAAAGAAAGGCAAGTGGAGAAGAGCAGAAATTTCATAAGCTCATGGCCAAAGGAAGCCTGGAATAGATAGGAATCTTGACCAGGCTCACCAGGCATTCTGTTCTCTGGTTAAGAAGAAAGTACCTTGGGATGGCTATGCTTATCCTGCTCTCATGTACACCGTCTGGTCCTCCATATCTGGTGCGCACCTGGCTTTGTAGAATATCTCTATATTCTCCTGGTGACTATATTTCCCAGTCCTATGATGAGTATCCTGTTTTCTGTGTTTGTTGTATTCCTTTTTCTGGGTTTCTTTCTTCATGAGGCAAGTCCTCCAAACATTTTTTGAGAGATGGTTGATTGTACCAGATCTTGTGATGTGTCCATAGCTTATCCTCATGCTGCTTGTTGAGCTGAGTACAGATTCTAGGTTGAAAACAAGGCTCCTACAACATTCTTTAGGTATGACTCCATTGTTTTCTTGCTTTCATTGTTGTTGAGATGTCCAATGTCACTATTATCTCAGATCTTTTGTTTTTGATAAAGCTTTTTCTGTTTTTATCTCTAAAATCTCATAACACCTTCTTTTTTGCCTCTAGCATTCCAAAATTCCACAATAATGTTCCTGGGTATAGGTCAGTTTTTATTCAAAAATTTTTATTGTGTTGGCGACTTGGTAGATCCTTCCAAACTGTTAACTCTTGTCTTTCAGGTCTAGAATGTCTTCATGAATTATTCCTGATTTTCTTCTACTTTCTAATGTTCTCTCTCTAGAGAATTCCTACTTTTTGGATACTGGAACTCATTCCTAGAAAGGTCCTTTAATTATCTTATTTTTCTCTCTCTTATTTTCCATTTTGATATATCTTGCTCTACTTTCTGGAAGACTTCAACTACTTAATTTTTTTCATTTTGACTTTTTAATTTCAAAGAGGTATTTTTTTTTTCTGAATGGCCTTCCTCCGCCTTCATATAGCACCTTGTTGTTTCATGAATGCAACAACTCATGCAACAACTTCTTTTATCTTTTCTAGGATGCTAGTTATTAATAACAGGGGATTTAAACATCCACATTATTGAAGTATAATATACATGCAATAAATGCAACCATTTTAAGTGTACCTTTAAATGGGTTTTTCACAAATGTATACACTTGTGCAACTACCACCATAATAAAAATATAGGACATTTCCATCATCCTCTAATAATTCCCTTCTTTATTCCACTTGATTTCTACCCCTACCTAGATTACCTGGTTTCAGGTAATCACTGATTCACTTTCTGTTACTATAGATTCGATTTACATGTCTACAGTTAATTATAGAGTTTTACTTTTTTTGCCCTAAAACCAGGTTTCTTCCAAATTGCTCTTAATTTGTTTTATTTTTATTCGGTGAGTGTGTTTTGTTCTTTGTCTTTTATGTAGAGGCTTTTCAGAAATGTGTGGCCATCCTTGGTGGTCTGTTCACTATCAAGAGTGGGTGATGAACAAAAGATCCAAAATAGCCAAAGAAATTCTGAGAAATAAGAGCAAAGTTGGAGGCATCACACTTCCTGATTCTAAGCAATACTACAAAGCAATAGTTACAAAAAAAGTATGATACTAGCAAAAAAAACCAGATGAATAGACCAATGGAACAGAATCAAGAGTCAAGAAATAAACCCAACCATATACAGTTGACTAACATACAACAACAGAATCAAGAATACTCAATGGAGACTCAAAAGACAGTCTCTTCAATAAATGGTGCTGGGATAATTGGACATTCACATGTAGAAGAGTGAATGAAACTGGACCCATATCTTATATCATTGATAAAAATTAACGGATTAAAGACTTAAATGGAAGACCTGAAACCATGAGGTTCCCAGAAGAAATCATAGAAACAAAGCTCCTTGACATGGGTTTTAAAAATGAATTTTTGGATCTGACACCTAAAGCACAGCAACAAAATAAAAAATAAAGTAGAACTACATCAAACTGAAAAGCGGCACAGCTAAAGAAACAATAAATAAAGTGAAAAGACAATCCGCAGAACAGGAAAAATATTTGAAAACCATATATCTGTTAAGGGTTTAACATCCAAAACATATGATGAACTTCTACAACTCAATAGCAAAAAAACAAATAACCCAATTTAAAAAATGGGCAAAGGACCTGAATAGACATTTCTCAAGAGAAGATAAATGAAAGACAAATAGGTACATGAAAAGGTGCTCGATATCACTAGTCATTAGGGAAGTGCAAACTAAAACCACTATGAAATATCATCTCATGCCTGTTAGAATGCTCATCATTAAAAAGACAAGAGATAATGCTGGGATGGATGTGGAGAAAAGGGACCCCTGTGCACTGTTGGTAGGAATGTAAATTGATGCAGCCACTATGGAAAACAGTATTGAGTTTCCTCAAAAAATTAAAAATAGAACTACCATAAGATCTAGCAATTCCACTTCTGGGAATATATCCAAGGTAACAAAAACACTAACTTGGATAGATATCTGCACCTACATGTTTATTTTAGCACTATTACACTATGTTTAGTGTAGTGCACTATGTTTAGTGCACCATGTTTGTTTTAGCACTATTTACAGTAGCCAAGGATGGAAACAACCTAAATACCCATAGATGGATGAATGGACAAAGAAGTTGTAGTATATATGCACAATAGAATATTATTCAGGCATAAAAAAGTTAAGAAAATCCTACCATTTGTGACAACATGGATAGAATTTGAAGACATTATGCTAAGTGAAATAAGTCAGGCAGAGAAAGGTAATGCTATACTATATGATCTCACTTATAAGAAGAATCTTTAAAAGCAAAACCAAAACAAAAACAACAAAAACAAACAACCAAACCCATAGAAAATGATATCAGACTTGTGGTTACCAGATGCAGGGGCTGGGGGTGAGGGAATAGACTTGGTGGAAGGTGATCCAAAGGTATAAGTTTTCAGTTATAAGACAAATAAGTAGTAGGGATAATGTACAACACGTTGCCTATAGCTAACACTGCTGTCCAATGTACAGAAAAGTTGTTAAGAGAGTAGATCCTATGAGTTCTCATCACAAGGAGAAAAAAACTTTTTCCTTTTTTCTTTTCCTCTTTTCTTTTTATTGTAACTATAAGAGATGATGAACTTGAGCTGAACCTATTGTGGGAAGCATTTCACAATATATGTAAATCAAACCATCATGTTGCGTTCTTAAACTTATACAGTGCTGTCTGTCAATTATTTCTCAATAAAACTGGGGGTGGGAGAAAAAGTGGGAAATTAAAAAGGTGAATGGAAGATCAGGTCATATGGGCTTGCTGACTTTAATGTACAGCGCAATCAGTGTGGGCTGCTTTTGGGAAACTTCCTGATATTAGAGCTTTAGGTCTTTTTCTTGGGCTGGTGAGCACAAAAGAGTTTTTCAATCTCCTACATAGATAAAGGCTGCTCGTGTCCTGGAAACTGACTGGAGCAAAAGGGTTGGGTTTGGTGGGGGACTGGGGGCGGGGTCCTCAGCACAGCATTTATAGTCAATATACGAGGTAGGACAACTAGGTTTGTGAACTCATCCTAGAAAAAGTGCTACATACTTCATTGCTGAATATCGCTATGGTCACCTTCGAAGTCCTCCCCTTGGGAAGCTATGCATCGATGCCAGTGCCTAGTCCACCCTTCAAAGCAATTTTGGAACTCTTTCTGGAATGGCCATCAGAGCTGTCATCGTATTACCCTTGATGTCGTGAATATCATCAAAATGTCTTCCTTTCCATATTTCCTTTATCTAAGGGTAAAGAAAGAAGTCATTGGGGGCCCAGATCAGGTGATTTGGGAGGGGGTTCCAATACAGTTATTTGTTTACTGGCTAAAAACTCCCTCACAGACAGTGCCCTGTGAGCTGGTGCATTGTCGTGATGCAAGAGCCATGAATTGTTGACGAAAAGTTCATGTGGTCTAACTTTCTCCCACAGCATTTTCAGCACTTCCAAATAGTACCAACTGTTGGTCCAGTTGGTACAAATTCATAATGAATAATCCCTCTGATATCAAAAAAGTTTAGCAACATCATTGCAACAAGTTTGCGAACTTAATTGTCAGACCTTGTACGTAGAGTTGATTTCTTTATTTTGGGGTAGGGCATGCAATCCTGAAGTCTCAAGTGCAGAGACCTCCGCAACCCACCCTTCAATGTCCCCATAGACACAACTTGCAAACTTGTGTTGACATGGAGGACAGGCAGTCCCTCAGTGGCTTGGAGTGAGGATGAAATTCCAAGAATCTATTGCTCTTTCATCCAGTCTTTCGTGTCCAAATAAGCTTCTCCTTTCTTTATTTCTAGATACCTGGAACTGACAGGTTCAGATACTTTTGAGAATTCTATGGTGCAAATTAGATTAGTCCTCACTTTCCTCTACTGTCAGTTTAAGATTCAGCTTTCTGGGCTCTGCTGAGTCAGTTACCACTTATCTTTCTATTTTCCATCTCCCAATATTTTGTTGTTATTGTTCTCTCCTGTTGTCCTCATTTTTGTGGGTTTATATGTCTTTTTTTAAAAATCCCTTAACTTTATTGCTAAAGATGTTTAGAGAGAGTAAAATTAGTTCCATGGGCTTTCTCTGTTATCTTAACCCCCAAATTTCCCATTATAAGATATTTCATGCTTTATTACATGTAATAAAAGGACCAGTGTGCAGATTAATTAAATATATAAGCACTTATAGAATAAAGGATTTACCTTTTTTTCAATTGCTAGAGTAATGTGGTCCATAGAAAATTTTTATAAAATTGAACATTACCCCTATGCTATTTTCCTAACATAGGCATAATTTTGGGAAATCCTATATTCATTAGGTTGCTAAACCACTATTATGGTCAAAGGGAGAATTTTAAACCAACACATTAAGATACGAATTAGGTAAGATGCCCTGTTAGGATTTTAAAATAATGAATGAAGTCCTCTGATGTTATTACTTTTAGACAAAAGATCACTACTCCAGAATTTACGTTGATTTGTATAGCAATGATTCCAGACTAAGAGTATTAGTTTCACTGCATTAAAACACAGGTGAAGACATCTGAAAAGGCAGCAGGAATAGGCTATTTGGGATTCTGTTCCTTGTGGGATGACTGGTATACTTGCAGTGAAGGCTGTTTACCAAGGACAAAGACGCTGCAAGCAGCATGAGAGGAAAAGCCATGCCTTAACCCACTAACTCGGCACCTGACTGGGAAGCACTCCTGCAGAGAGGCGGGTTCATGTCCACTAGAGACAAAAAAACAAAGGCCATTTTGAGTGCAGCTGAGGTGCTACAGCTAGAATTGTCAGATCAAATAGAGAGTGCCTTATTCAATTTCAATTTCAGATAAACAAGAAATAATTTTTAAATGAATTATGTCCCATGTAATATTTGGGACATACTTTATACTGAAACAAAAAAAATCGTTTTTTATTTGAAATTCCACTTTTACTGGGCATCTTGTATTTCTATTGTTAAATCTGGTGACTGAGATCATAGCCCTCCATCTAGATCAGAATCTCTAATAAAGTTTACGTGAAAGAAAAATTTAAAAGCTCTAGAAAAGGCAAGTTGGAGCTCAGGCAGGAAACCCTGTGATTAGGGAGCACGTGGCAGTAGGAATGAAGGAGAGAAGAATGAAGAATTCCATGAGGCATATACAGAGAGCTGCATACTCTTCATGAGAGGTGGAGGAGCTCTCCGGACAAGTGCCCTTAACCAGTTGGGGAGGATTTAAAGGAATGAGAAGTCTCAGAAGTGCTGGAGGTGTCTTTTCTTTGCCATGAACAATAGCTTCAAGGTGCTCCCTGGACCAGTGAGACCTGGAGATCTGAGGTTAAACTCTAGTGTAACAAGTACAGAAAAATGTTGATACTAGGGCATTGTACTGCAATTTTAGAGACGGAAGCAAAAGTGATTTGCCAAACGGGCATTGGATTAAAGTTAAATTATTATATTTTGAATAACACCTTTTTTGATAGAACCAGATTGTTCCTTAGCATCTTTAATTTTTATCCAACCCCACATACTAACTTAATGTCTGTAAGTAAGAAGTTACTATGAATTTTTCAAAACAATTTTTTATATGTGTTTATTTTATTTTTTTGGTGGTTTTATTTTTTTAATTATTGGTTTATTTTTTTTCAGTTACAGTTGACTTTCAATATTAGCTTCAGGTGTACAGCATAGTGGTTAGACATTTATATAATGTATGCAGTAATCCCCCTGATTAGTCTAGTACCCATGTGGCACTAAACATAGCTGTTGCAACATTACTGACTATATTATCTATGTTGTACTTTACATCCCCATAACGAAAAACTATTAGAACTGGTAAACGAATTCAGTAAAGTAGCAGGATTCAAAATTAGTATTCAGATATCAGTTGCATTTTTATACACCAATAATGAACTGCCAGAAAGAGAAATTAAGAAAACAATCCTATTTACAATTGCATCAAAAAATAATAAAATAAAATACCTAGGAATAAACTTAACCAAGGAGGTAAAAGATCTGTATGTGGAAAACTATAAGACACTGGAGAAAAAAAATTAAAGAAGATACAAATAAATGGAGAGGAAAAATTAACACCACTAAAATGGCTGTATCACCCAAAGTAATCTATAGATTCAATGCAACCCCTGTCAAAATACTAATGGCATTTGTCACAGAACTAGAACCAATCTTGAAAAATATATGAAACTACAAAAGACCCCAAATAACGGCAGCAATCTTGAGAAAGAAGAACAAAATTGGAGGTATCACGCTACCCAATGTCAAACTATACTACAAAGCAATAATAATTAAAGCAGTATGGTACTAGCATAAGAACAGATGCCTAGATCAATGGAGAAGAATAAAGAGCCCAGAAATAAATCCATGCCTATATGCTCATGTAATCTATGACAAAGAAGGCAAGAATATACAATGGGGTAAAGACAGTCTCTTCAATAAATGGTGTTGCAAAAATTGGACTGATTTATGCGGAAAAAAATGGAAGTGGACTACCTTCTTACACCAGATACACAAATAAACTCAACATGGATTAAAGACTTAAACATAAGACCCGAAACCATAAAACTCCTAGAAGAAAACAGGCAGTAAACTCTCTGACATTGCTCTTAGTAATATTTTTTTCTGATCTATCTGCTCAGGCGTGTGTTTATTTACATTTGTTTTCTAGTGTTTCTCTTTAGGAGTGTACATTATCTGAGCTTTCTGTCCTTGACTATTCTTCCCCAGGCATTTCATTCACAGTCAATAACACACACCTTTGACAAGACAGAATTTCCTAAAACCAGAGTGCTACAGGAATCTCCAAATTGCCTGACCATCTCCCTTCCTCCAGGTAGGTTTCCCTTCACATTATCATGGAGAGATGGTTGGCTGCCCTGTGTTTAGAGAATTCTAGGGAAGGAAAGTGTAGAACATCCATCTGTGGGAGTAATAAAGAGATTCTTTCTCATTTCCTCTTTTCTGTTACGTTCAGACTTCTGCTGATCTAGGATTGAAACTCTGATTTCAATTTATTCAAAAAGAGTTACCCTTAAAGGGGGGAAAAAGTGAAGGAGGTCTAAATTTCCAGGTATAAAACAAATAAGTTAATATTATTAATATTAGTTAATATTATTAATATCAATAATATCAATAATATTATCAATAATATTGACCATTAATAATATTAATTATTAATATTAACAATTAATATTAATACTATTAATGATATTAATATTATTAACTATGAGAATATAGTTAATAATATTGTGATACCATGGTACAGTGTCAGATGGTTGCTGGACTTATGGTGATCAATTTTTTAGGTATATAAATGTTGAATAACTAACATGTACCCCCAAAAATAAGACCTAGCCAGACCATCAGCTCTAATGCATCCTTTGGAGCAAAAATTAATATAAGACCCGGTCTTATTTTACTATAAGACCGGGTCTTTTATATAATATAATAATAATATAATATAATAGTGGATCTTACATTAATTTTTGCTCCAAAAGACTCATTAAAGCTGATGGTCCGGCTCGGTCTCATTTTTGGGGAAACATGGTATGGTGTACCCCTGAAATTAATATAACACTGTATGTTAGCTACATTTTTTTTTAAAAAGTGTTAAACAGAAAAGAGTGACCCTTCTCAAAAAGAAGCAATTACGAAGCTAAAACTGGCCTTCTTCTTCTATGCCTGAGTGGCTTCGGTATCCAGCTTTCCAATCTCTAACTGTAACCCTCAGCCATCAGACAGAAGAGTCTAATGGCCTCAGTTTCCCTCCTCCTTTCACCCCAGGTTCTGTATAACTTACTACCATCTGCTCTTCCTAAGTGTCTGTCTTGTATACCTTCCCCAAAAAGGGTTTTTATAATCTCCGGGCTAGATTTGTTATAGCAGACTCAACTTCCCCTAACATACCCTTTGTGTAAATGTCTTTAAAGTCTATCTTTAGACCAGTTTTAAGTTTACAAGAAAAATAAGAAGAAGGTACAGAGATTCCCCATGTATTCCCTGCCCCCCCACAGGCATAGTATCCCCCATTATCAATATCTTCACCAGAATAAAACATTTTTTTACCAAGGATAAACCTACATTGACACATCATAATCACCCAAAGTCTACAGTGTATTGTAGGGTTCACTCTTGGTGTTGTGCGTTCTATGGGTTAGGATAAAAGCATAATGACAAGTATTCATCAGTATAATATTATACATAGTATTTTCACTGCCCTAAAAATTCTGTTTCCCTCCCTCTGACAACTATCAATCTTTTTATTATCGCCATAGTTTTGCCTTTTCCAGAATGTTATATGATTGGAATCATACAGTGTATAACCTTTTCAGATTGGCTTCTTCCACTTAGTAATATGCATTTAAGGTTCATCTATGTCTCTCACAGGTTAATAGCTCATTTCTTTTTAGTGTTAAATAATGTTCCATTGTTGGGATGTACCATGGTTTATTTATCCATCACCTACTAATGAACATCCTGGTTGCTTTCAAGTCTTGGCAACTGTGAGTAAAGCTGCTATAAACATCTGTGTGCAGGTTTTTGTGTAAATATAAGTTTTCAACTCCTTTGGGTAAACACCAAGATGCGTGATTGCTGGATCCTGTGGTGAGAGTATGCTTAGTTTTGTAAGAAACGGTCAAACTGTCTTCCAAATGCTGTACCATTTTGCATTCCCACCAGCAATGTATGAGAGTTCCTATTGCTGCACATCTTTCCCAGCATTTGATGTTGTCAGTGTTTAGGATTTTAGTCAATTTAATCAGTGTGTAGTTGTATCTCGTTGTTTTAATTTGAAATTCCCTGGTAACATACGATTTGGAGAATCTTTTCATGTGCTTATTTGTCATCTGTATATCTTCTTTGGTCTGTTAAGGTCTTTGGCCTATTTTTAAATAGGGTTGTTTGTTTTTTATTTTTGAGGTTTTTTTATTTATTAAATTTATTGGAGTGACATTAGTTAATAAAATTACATAGGTTTCAAGTGTACATATCTATAATACATCATCTATATATCACATTGTGTGCTCACCACCCAGAATCAATTCTCCTTCCATTACTATATACTTGACCCCATTTTCCCTTTTCTATCACCCCCTTTTATTGAGTTTTAAGAGTTCTTTATATATTTTGGATAGATAATAGTGCTTTGTCGACGTCTTTTGCAAATATGTGGCTTGTCTTCTCGTTCTCTTGACACTGTCTTTCACAGAGCAGAAAATTTCAATTTTAATGAAGTCAAACTTATCAATTATTTCTTTCATGAATCATGTATTTGGTGTTGTTTGTTTAAAAAGCCTTACCATACCTAAGGTCATCTAGGTTTTCTTTTACAAGGTCAGACAATTAAGCTCGCAAACTCATCCTAAAAAAAGTGCTACATACCTCATTGCTGAATATCACTACAGTAACCTTCTAAGTACTTCCCTTGGGAAGCTATGCACCAATGCCAGCACCTAGTTCATCCTTCAGAGCAATTTTGGAACTCTTTCTGGAATGACCATTAGAGCTGTCGTCGTATTACCCTTGATGTCCTGAATGTCATCAAAATGTCTTCCTTTCAGTATTTCCCTTCTCTTTGGGTAAAGAAAGAAGTCATTGGGGGCCAGATGAGGTGAGTAGGGAGGGGGTTCCAATACAGTTATTTGTTCACTGGCTAAAAACGTCCTCACAGACAGTGCCGTGTTAGCTGGTGCATTGTCATGATGCAAGAGCCATGAATTGTTGACGAAAAGTTCCGGTCGTCTAACTTTTTAACACAGCCTTTTCAGCACTTCCAAATAGTAAACTTGGCTAACCGTGTACCCAGTTGGTACAAATTCATAATGAATAATCCCTCTGATGTCAAAAAACAGTTAGCAACATTGTTGTAAGAAGTTCGTGAACTTAATTGCCATACCTTGTATGTTATCTTCTAAGAATTTTATAGTTTTGCATTTTACATTTAATTCTATAATCCATTTTGAGTTTTATTTTGTGAAGGGTGTAACGTCTGTTTCTCATTTGTTTTTTTGCCTGTGAATATTCAGTTTTTCCAGCACCATTTGTTGAAGAAACTATCTTTGTCTCTTTGCATTACCTTTACTCCTTTGTCAAAATCAGTTGACTGTATTTATAAGGGTCTATTTCTGGCCTTTCAATTCTGTTCCATGTAAATTACCTTTTTATGGTCTGTTTTCCCGTTAGACCCTAAACCTTGTGAGGATGGAGGTATGTCCCTCTGGTTCACTGCTGTCTTCATCATTCAGCAGTGCCTGGAGATAGTAGGTACTTGTAAAATATGTGTTGAATTTTGACCAATTGGCTAGATTGTGTATTCTAATACAGGATCTAAGTCCAATGGGATTTAAGACAAATGAAAAATATCTGATTGAGGGAAACAAGATGGAGGAGGTGACCATGAAAAAGGTGATCTTGTAGAAACAGTGATGCTTGCATTGGTAGAGAGAAGAGGTGAGGTACCCAGGTAAAATGAAGAGCTCAAGCAAAGGCTCTTCTCATAGCAAAGAAGAAAGGCTGAGGAAGGCATTTTGAGAATATCAGGCTAACTGAATTAAAGTACTGAAGAAGGAGACCAGTGGGAAATAATATTGAAGTTTATTCTCTGGGTATGAATGGTGCATGGGTGATTAACCTCACCTGTGGACATAAGATAAAAGAGAAGTCTTACATGACAGTTACAGGAACTCTTGGGGAAATGGGAAGTCATTTATGAATATGTAAAGGCTTGGCTTTATATAGATTTCAAGCAGTAATTAATTCTAGCCTACGGCTCTTAGATGAATCGGATTCCATTTGTCCACAGTGAGCAAAGAATGCACGGAAATGGAAGAGACATGGTATTTGCACATTGTGCTGTCATCTAAATGTGCACGTCAATACAGCCTGCCAATTTCAGTTCCTCTCCCACAACCAACGAGAGGACTGCAGAGGGGGTAAAATTCAAATAGTCTTCAGGACCAAGGAACCAATTTAGGAAGAAGGGGAAGACTGCATTAGTTGACAAATTCAATACATGAGGTACATTTTTTGGCTTGAATTCTTTTTCCAACTTGTATGTACTACTTTTTCAATGATGAGAGAGCTTTTTATAGCTGAAAAGTCAGCTGATCATTTTTGAATTGCCCCTAAAGCAATAGAGACTACCTACATATAATGGATATTAAAAGTGAGTGATATTTTGTTTTAAAATATATGCCTATAATTGCAACAAATTCAGATAACAAAATTCTCTTTCTAACTACTGACTGTTCTTAAAAATAAAAGTATCAAAGTCATTATAATGACCACCCTTGCCAGGGGTTGGCAGTGCAGATTTTAACAAAAAGATTTTTTCATTCACCAGCTAAGCTGCTGGTGCCATCTAGTGACCAATCCAATTGATAAACAAACGTGGGTAGAGAAACTGTATTCAGAAGAGTTTGATAAATCTTTTCTTTACTATCACTAATTAATGATACCACAAAAAAAAAATGAAACAGGGTATTCATGGCATTTATGCTAGAATTTGAAAGTTATCAAATGTAAGAAATAAAAAAGACATGTATTTCAAGGAAAATACATTTAAAGATAAAAATGTTCACATTGAGATTAAATAGTGATTTATAAAACAAGTCTGCAAAGATTTTGGAACCATCTTTCTTATACTAAAGATTAAAGACAGAAACAATGACAAATTGTTAACATTCTCATTTGTCTGGGATTATTATATAAAATGAAGTATTACTGTATTTTTAAAAGTGAGGGTTGGCGTGGGATGGAAACCCAAGCCTTATCAGGAACACAAAATATTTTATCATCATTATCCGAAACTGAAATGGCTAAAGTTCCATATTTGAAGCCCCATTACTTTATTCTTTAGAGACGTTTCCCACTTAGGCCTTAGAGTGAAAACACAAGTCTGTATTTACATAAAGATTTATCTGAAGAAGTTTCTCTCACCGTATCTTGCTACTTCGTATTAGTGTTAATCTCAAATCAGCACAGTCTGTCTGGTTAGTACTTAGTGCAACGAAGAGCAAGGGTAAAAATCAAAGGATTGTTATTCAAGCAGACCTTAGGTTTCTGTGGGGAGACAGATGCAGTAATTTGAAATGGCTCTGGGAGACGCTGAAGCTTCATCAGAGGCTTCACCTTCCACAGAAAGCCCACAGTTTGAGAAGCTGTCTAACCTCTAGCCTATTATACAGGAACATAGGTTGTTGATCAACTAGATTTGAAGTCACTAGATTGCTACAATGGTTGTTGTTGTTGTTGTTGTTAAGAAAATTGCTTAGTACATGTAATAACATAGCCCAACAAAGAACCCTGTGAAGTTTTGATGAGCTTCCTCTAATATGAGAAGATTATATTCCTGACAAGTTTTCAGTAAAACAAATGCTTGGAACTGAGTTTACCTGAGTGAGCTTGTCCTGAGTCATTGCCACTTTCCTGTCCCATTCATCTCATGAGCAATGGTTTTTCCAAACAGCTCATTGAGCAACAGTTGGAGCCAGCCAGGAAAGTAGGGAGTCACACCATAATATATCCCCTTCTTACGTTGTTTTTATACAGCTGATTCATACTTAAAACCATCTGCATATTTGTTCACTTACTAAGTGACTACTTCCTTAAATATTTGTCACACAACTATTGTACATAGGCCATTATACGCAGGATGATGAAATCACAGTCCTTGTTCTCAAGGAACTACCAATGAGAGGAAGCAAGAATAGCATTTACCAATAGAAGGCTGAGTAGTAGAAATATAAATAAGGATTCTAGAATTAGAGGCAAAAGAAACTCCAGCAAGCTGAGCAGTCAGAAAAGGGGTGAGGACCTTTCAAAGCATTGCCAGTAACCTAACTAAGCATTGAAGAAGGGATAAGGTTTCAATGGCGGACAAATGAGAGGTAAGAGCATTCCATCATAAACTGTAAATATGGTGGACTAATAAGTAACCTGTTTACCTGAAGCATGAATAATGTTGGGTACCAAAAGGTACCCTAACAGAAAGACTTTGGTAGTTAATGGAGCTGATGAAACTTGTGGGGAAAAAATAGTGAGTTTACTACAGAAGTGTTTTAGGAAAGTTAATAGAGTGGCCATATACTAGTATATCCATCTGGTAAATAAAATGGAGAACAAAAGAAATAGCCTAGAAGTGGGTGACCAGTAAAGAGGCTATCCTTATAGGACTGAGTTAAGAATGAAAAAGAGGAGACTAACCAGATATTGCAGAGGTAGAATGAGTAGAACTTGGCGACCACTTGGACTTGGGGAAAGAAAAAAAAGAGAAGATGAGGGAAGAGTTAAAGTCAATTCACTTTTAAAGCCTGGGTGGCTGGAATAATACAATATTAACAGATAGATGAAAAGCAGGAGAAAGAGCTAGCTTGCAACAGAAATATTGTACTGAAAAACATGGACTGTAAACCCAATTTACATTATCAAAATTATACATCATGCTTAGAGTAAGAGGACCTGAGAACTGGAAGAGATCTCTGAATAATGGAACTCCAGTCACATGAGGCAGAACCCATGATATAGTGTCCTTAAGAGGGACAGGGAGATACTGATTACTTAAATGTGTCTGTCTATGGACGAGGAGCTCAGTACAACACATTCTGTTTTTGGATATTTTCCTTATTATAAAACATTTTCTTCTAGTTACCTAAATCTTACCTGTCTGTGATTCTTTTTGTTTGTTTGTTCTTCCTACTCCTGCTTAGAACATCACAAAACATTCTCTTTTACAAGATGTCTTTTCTATCATTTTATGACAACTATGTTTCTCTTTTCCCTCCAGAGTTATAACCATCAGTTCGTTCATCTATTCCTCATGCAAAATTATTTACGCATATCTTGTTATCTTGATGATCCCTTTCTGGAAGTTCTTCAAAATGTGCATGTCCCTCAGAAATACTGAATCTATGGGGAGGACTTTAAAAAATCCTCCTCATACTTCTTGTGTCTGCCTGACTGCAGAGCTCACATCCTTATCAGCACACAGACTTCCTCCTTGAACACACGATTACAGATTGAAGGCGTCTCCTTAAGAAAGGCCAACATTATAGATATGAAAAGATACTACTTAATTTAAGGACAGCATTTGATTTAAGCAGGACTTTCCTTCTTTTTAGCAGTGCGTTTTAGCCAGTTCTGATTGCAGGGCCCCGAGTTCATGCACAGAGTTAGAAATGGCATCTTTTGAGGGCACCTGCCGGCACCCTGCTGTTGGGGAGAGAACATCTATTACTCGTGGTCAAGAAACTTCAGGAAGTATCTTAACTCTACCACTATTGAGGAGTGAGGTTTTTGAGTTTCAGTTTCCTTTTTTCTAAAATGAGGGTAAATACACCCATGTGTCATGACCATCTAAGTATCAGAACCAAAATAGAACCATGTATGTGAAGTAAACTGTTTCCACCATTGTAAGAAGTTCATATTGCAGATGAGGGAATTGAGGCACAGAGTTGCGTGTCTTACACTAGGTTCTCCCCAATTAGAGACATCTCTAGGCACATAGGACCATGGAGTCTATGCAGGAGAGGGGCAGAGGGCACCTCCTCCATTCATATCACTGAAGAGAATGAAAGTGTCAATGATCCATGCTCACCCTTATCCCTCCCATTGCCTGTCACTAAGGCCTATTGATTCCCCTTCTCCTAATATCCTTCTCTAATTCCATAGTAATTGGAATTATTTACCTCTTCATTCACCTCTTCAACTTCTGTCTGCTGGCAAACTTGATCACTATGTGGGGTGCCTACCATGCCCCAAGGACAAAGTGCTCGCGAAGAGGTGGAGAAATTGAAACTCTCAGACACTGCTGGTGGCAAATAAAATGGTGCAGCCATTTTGAAAAATAGTCTGGAAGTTCCTCAAAAGATTAAACAGAGTTACCATATGACCCAGCAATTCTACTCCTAAGTATATACACAAAAACTCGTACATGCTTATTTATAGAAGTATTCAGAATAGTCAAAAGGTGGACACAACCTAAATGTCTATCAATAGGTGAATGGACAAACAAAATGTGATATATACATATCATAGACTATTATTCAGCCATTAAAAGAAAGGAAGTACTGATACATGGTACAACTGGGATGAACTTTGAAAACATTATACTAAGTGAAAGAAGCCAGTCACAAAAGTCCACATATTATATGATTTCATTCATATAAAAGCCTAGAATGAAAAATGAATAGAGACACAATGTCGATTAGTGGTTGCTTGGGCCTGAGAGTGGGAGCGGGGGTTAGAGAGATATGAGGGGGTGATAGCTATAGGGTATGGGCTTCTTTTCAAGGTGGTGAATATGTTCTAAAACTGATTGTGCTGATGGTTGCACATACATGTGCATATACCAAAACCACTGAAATTGTACACATTAATGGGTGAATTGTATGGCATGTGAATTATACCTCAATAAAACTGTTTTATAAAAAAGTAGAGTCAGGTAATAGCTGTAAAAAAATTTTGATTGTCGCAACAGAAGCATAGAGTCCATCAAGGACCACAAAGAGGCACTTTAACCTGGAAATCAGGGACGACTTTACAGAAAAAGGATGATATGTCTGAGACTTGAAATATGAGTGGGTGTTGTTTTTTTTGTTTGTTTTTTTGTGTTTTTTTAACTTTTTTTAAAAATTAGTTTCAGGTGCACAAAACTGCAATAGTTAGACATTTATCATTTATATCCCTCACACAGTGGGTGTTTATTGTCCCCAATGATCCTCCTTCACTCTATTAGTTATGTTGCTACCACAGTGACCTTTTAAAAATTAAAATCTGATCATGCTAGAGAAGGGCACACAGGGGGGTCTTCTAAGGCACTGCTAATGTTGTTTCCTGGGTACATGTTATTTTTATGTATATAAACGTTATATGCATTCATTGGAATGGATAATACATTGCAAAATGAAAAAAATACATATCATTATATTGCCCTGCCTAAAATCACTCAATAGTTACACATCATAGTAGAGATAGTTACACCAACATAGTAAAAATTCAACTGCTTGATGCAACCTGACTTTCTTCAGCATGACATTCTCAGCTACTTGCACAATGCCTGTACACAGTAGGCCTACAGTTTTAGGTTGTCTCAGAGCCTGGGACTATGACTTGGGTGCAGGCAGTTTTTTGTGAAGGTGGGCCTAGGAAGCAAGACTGAGGGAGGGGAAAAGCCAATGGAATGGTACATTGTTAAAAATGTCAGGGTAGGCAATGGAGTTTTCGCTCCACCAATATCTCTGAAAAAACACAGAGAATCCCTCCCTAAATGTTCTGCTTGAAGGCTGGAACATGCCTTCTCCTGAACCCATGACCACTAACTTAAGGACAGGTCACACTCCCAAGGGATCAGAGAAGGCCCTGTGTCAGACATCAGAGAGTAGGAAGATGTGGTTCAGGTTTAAGGTGAAGGCCACCACCTGTGGATGAGTCCGAATTCCCAGAAGTTCCCACCACAGCTGCAGCAGAAATTAGAAGTGTGCCAACAGAGAAGAGCCACAGGACACCAAAGGCTTCTGCTATATACCTGTTTCCTGAATGAATGAATTTCCCTGTTTCCTCCACACATACATTTTGCTTTAACGACACTTAACTACTTGTAGTTCCCTAAAAGTGACAACGCTATGCTCCCCTCCCTCCTTACAGATTCTGTTTTGGGATGGCTTTCCTTTTCCTTCATCTTCTAATTAAATTTCCATTCATACAAAGGCCTTTGCTTAAATGTCGCCCTGTCCATGGTGCCATATACCTTGGTACTCTCTACTAATACACATCTCTGTGTTACAGAATTGTCATATTGCTTTCTAATTATTTGCATCTTTCTCCCCTAGTAGGCTAACACAGTACCTGGAAGATGGTAAGGACTCAGTAAATATTAAAAAAAGGGCTGAATGATTTCATGGCTGCTTAATATTTCATATTTTCCAAACAAGAGAAGCAGTAGTTCTCAAGCTTTTTGGTTCCAAGACCCCTCTACCCTCTTAAAAATGATTGAGGACCCCAAAGAAAGGTTTCGCTAGTTGTATCTATCAAAATCTACCATAGAAGAAATTGAAGCTGCACCATATTAAAAATATATTATAAAAATGTCACATGTTAACACAAGTAAATTTTTTTCATAAAAAATACCTATATGTAGTGAAAATTTTGGCATTGTTCGATGTTTTTGCAAATGTCTTTCATGTCTGGCTTAATAGAAGACAGCTGGGTTCGCATATCTGCTTGTGTATCAATCTGTTGTGATGTTGTTTTGGTTGAAATATATGAAGAAAATCCAGCCTCACACAGATGTGTAGTTGGGAAGTCTGTATTTTAATAGCATTTTTAGGTAATTTAAATATTCTTTGAAACTACACCAAAACTCATTGAAAGGTAGTTTCTCAAAGGTTGGCTGCAATGTGGAATTAGAAACCACTGTTAGCATCATGCTTTGGTCATCTGGAAAATATTGCTTCATTGAGTTATGCAAATTTCCCAAATGTTCACAGATTTTATGACACAATATCAAAAAGTCATGTTTGTTCATATCACTACCTGTCTCATCAGAAAAAGTCTTTTAAGTATTGGGAAGTTTTCATACCCACAGTGATGGATTCAAGTTGTCAAAACTTCTCATTTTCTTTCGAAAGTTCAAATTTTGTCATTGGCAACAAATAGTGCGAGTTGTTTTCCTTCAAGTGATAGGTTCATTTTGTTCAGTTTTTCAATAAATTATCTCCCAAACTCAATAGTCCAACTCAATAACCAGTTTGTCAGTCATTCTTTTAAGTAAAAATGTTGTTCCATGTAGTCAAAAACTAGGTTTCATAAAATTAATCCTTTTTCTGCTTCTTTAAGGGAACCTTTGAGTGAAACTGACATTTCCTTTTTATACTGCCAGTGTGAGGTTTTTGAGAACACAATGGCAAATAAAATTAGGGTTGGATACCACTATCTTGATTCACAGTTTTGCCCACTATTGCTTTTGTACCATTAGTGCAAATGTCAACCCAATAAAGAAGGTCCCATAATATCTGTACATTATTATGACAGTTGTTTTGGCCTGAGGGAATCCAAGACTCTCAGGAACCCGCAGAGATGCACAAGCCATGCTTTGGGAACTGCTGAAGTAGGGTTCTAGAGTGCCATAAATTATTTGCATCCTTGAAAAGAATTTCAAGAGTTTATTAAATCAGACCCATTCAAAGAGGATCAAAACTATGATCTAACACCACGTAATTACTTAGCCCATCCCGGCCTTTGTGTCTCTCCATCAATTCTGGCCCGTTTTGCTGCACCCCAGCCCCGTCAGCAGTTGTGCTTATTATCTGACATACACAGTGTCCAACAAGAGGGATAGAAAACAACAAATGAAAAAATTCAGGAAAGAGAAGCAAAAGATCATTTGTCATTCTGACACATAGATTCATAGTCAGGGGGGCTCAAGAATCATCAGTTTGCCATCAAGTTCTTGAAGAGCTCAGCCACTTTTAACTGTCCAAAAAGAAACTAAAAAAAGGGGACTAGGGCCACACTTAGATTTGAGCTCTAATCCATTCTTGTGGACCAGACTGAAATGCAGGCTGCAGGAATGAGAATGACTCTGGGGGAAGATAAGGTCAAAGGCTAAAGTTGAACTTTCTCCTTCTAATGCTTTCCTTGGAGTGTTCTGTGTTTTAAAAAAGAAAGGTCATACATTTTAGCAAGAACAGGAAGAGAGGAAGATACTTGGTAGCAATTCAAATGAAAAATACCCAAGGATTTTAGCTGACCAGTGTCTGGGCTGATTTTCAAGACTGAGTAGGTCATATGCTTGGAAAAGCCATCTGCTATGTGCCCTACTTTTCCTTCTGACTCATTTCTTACTGGACCATGACTGCACTAAAAGCTTCATTGCTAAGGCAAATGCTAATAATATTCAGACCTTACATTTGAATAATGTTTCATAGTTCACATATATAATCCTAACATTTGTTAATCACTTAGGCATATGTATATTTATCAGTTCACTTAGTAATAGTAATATTTAAATTTATTGAGCATTTACCACGTTAAATTTTGTACTAAGCACTATATATATATATATGTGTGTGTGTGTGTGTGTGTGTATATATGTATATATACAGAGTGTGTCAAAAAATTGTATACACATTTTAAGTAAAGAAAAATGAGTATTAAAATAACACTGATGGTAACATTTTGAGCACCTCTTGTAAATGCAGAAGTCAAACATGACTTGTGTTCATCTTTTGGTATCATATCTATATATCGAGTATTATAATTTTAATACAGTTTTCCTTTCTTCTTGTATACATTTTTTTTGGCACCGTGTGTGTGTGTGTGTGTGTGTATGTGTGTGCGTGTATGTGTGTGTGTGCGTGTAAAATCTTGTTTAAATATTCCCAACAATCTTACAGGTAAACTATTAGTATTTCCACTTAATGATGAGAAATCTGACCTCAGGGAATTTAAGTCACTTGTTCAACATGACACAATCAGAAAAGGTCCATCTGATTGAAGCTGAGGCTCTTAGCCACTAGACTATTCTAGGCAGAATGTGTCCAAAAAGAGCAGATTATGTTGTTGAAGTGTACAAACCTTTGGAAGAAAACATTTATTCAACCACAAGCAAAGGCATTTTTTTCTTCTTTGCTACTTTTTTTCTCCTGGTGGTGGTTATTGTCCTAATAACTGGAAGGAGAAAAGTATGCCTCTTGTTATCAGGCTTCTTGTAAAATTAGATACTTGGGAGGGGTGCAAACTCCCTGGGCCCCTGTGTTCATCTCTGACATGCCAAGGCCACTACTGAGAACAAAATGGCAGTCAAGCTAATGGGTTTTGGGTTGTGGGGAATTTGTCAACGTAAAGCAAGACCTCTGGGGTTTGTCCTCCATACCTTGCTAGCTCCAAATGAATGGTGACAATTTCACTTCCTGCTCCTGGGATGGCCGTGGGTCTTGGATCTTCCCCTGAAGGTAATCAGGATCCCTGAGGAAGACATGGTCAGGTTTTTCAGTCCACAAGAAAATCACTTCACTCAGCAGAGCATGCACGCTGGAATACCCAGTTGGTTCAGTTCCTCACAGGCCTGTGCTAATGAGCTGTGCAGTTTCAATTCCTGTAGGAACTGCTTGGCTTTACATAGAGAAAAGTCTGTGCTGCTGATTTTATGCTCCCATAATCAGAGTGTTTCCTGCAGGATGGCACACAAACAATCTTTCTTGGGCACTGGGCGCTGGTCAGAGAAGGCAGCGAGGACGGAAGCCAGAGAGATCGCAGTGGAGGTAAAGGAGGTGTCCTGACTTGAGGTTTCCATTTACTTATGCAGACATTTATGATAGCTCAATCAGTATTTGTTCAATACATGAATACATTTACTCTGCCTTCTCCTAAAGATCTTATGGCCATGATCTCTGTTCCTGATGAAAAGAGGGAAAAGCCTCAGACTTAAAAAGTGTCATTGTCTTCATAGACCCTCAGACAGGATGGAACGTGAAACAGGATCCATTGTAATGGCGTTAGCAATGACTAACTCCATTATCACAACTCTGTAAGATTTCTGACTCAAACTTCTTATATTTCCTCTTGGGGATTTCTTGCCTTTGTTTTGTTTTGCTATCAGTGGATAATTAAATTCTTCTTTAAAATTTCATCCTGTTTCAACATGTAGTAAGAGAAACTAAAGAAAGGGGAGTTGGGCCTTGCTCCATTTGAATATTTAAGTTTGGTCTCAGTCACTCCTGGAGACCAGATTTGGCATGGCCGGTATGAACCAGAATGACTCCAAGGACGACATGAACGTCACAGGACAGAGGAAAATGCTGTCCTTCCTACTTCTCTCTGTACTGGATGTTCTGTGTTCTCCTTTAAGGAGGAAGGACCAGGCAAGGCTAAATGACAGGGAAGTGCTTGATAGCAATTCAAAAAACGGACAATATAAAGAGCTGGGCTAACAAATTCGATTAAGCTCACAATGTGACGTAGCCACTAACATTCCCAGGCTGCATCCAAAGAAATGTAATGTCCAAATTACAGATCACTGAAAAAAGTAGCCTCACTATTCTTCCTGCTACTCACCAAACATGGCTGGCACTTCCCCTGGCTCTGCCTTTTATTTACTGCGGGAGCTTAGGCAAGTTACTTCACTTCTTTCAACTTTACTTTCATTATCTTTGACATGGAGATGTATGGCAATAGCTCAGAGAATGGTTGTGACAATTAAATAAATAGTACACAGCAAAAGTTTAGCCTGGCACATGAGGCCATGTGTACGAGCAATAAATGGCAGGCCTTATGGCCATTTTATTTATTTATTATTTTGCTGCAACTATTACCATGGCTGCCTTGTGCGTGCTGGCTCTTAACACATAAGTTAAGTACCTTAGGTTGCAAAGAACAAAATAAAATCTGCTTCACATTCATAAAATGGAGATTTTTATGAAAACTATCCGGCGCCCTTAAGCATGTCCAGACACTTTCTTGTGGTCACTGTGTTCAAGACCCAAATTCCTGCTTGGATCACCTTCGCAGTGTAGATCCATCAGGATAAATATGGTTTCTACCAAAGACCACTCACACCATTACGTAAAGAAAGGTGACTAGCTAAAAAGCCAACAAATGCCTAATACTTCTACTAAGGTACTTCTCTTTAAACATTTAAATAAAATAATTGAGGTTATTATTGGCATTTGCTGGTGCAGGGAATTGATTGAAACTGCACTCTTTAAGTTCCGTTTATGCTACATGGTTGTTAGGGATTTCAGGAACCCAAGGAAAGGAATCTGATTTATGTAATTGTTCTAGTGGCCACTAGATGGCAGTCATGGGGGTTCGGCATTGTTTAAAAATAAGTCAACAAGCAAAATCTCTTAAAAATTTTCAGCACTTTAACTGTTGTTTACTAATTAGCTTGTTCTAACAATAGTTCTGAGATCTTGAAATTATTATTTCAAGAATTTTTATTCGAGAAAACTGATCCTCAGAGAAATTCACTGACTTGCCCTATGCCCAGAGTTTAATAATTAATCTGTTCTGCGCCTTTTCTGCTAACCTTACTAAATTCTTTATACTTAAAGAGTTTCAAAGACTCTAATATTTCCAAGCTTAGAAATTGGGAGGGACCTTTAAAATCATCTATCTAATCTGTCCATTTTCCAGTTGAGGAAACAGAGTCCCAAATAATTTAATTAACTTGGTGTCACACAGTTTATTTGTAGCCAAGTCTGGAATGAACCCTGAGTCCTGCCTAGATCAGGGTCCTTTTAACAAAACACTTCTTTTTCATACACCATGTTGCATCACAAGAACACTCCCTTACCAAACGCCACTAATAAGATAATTCCTGTAGAAGTGAACCAAAGTCTTTAGTAAAGCTTTATTAGCTGAACACAGGTATATAATTTGGCTAAAATTCCCATCCTAAGGATGACCATGAACTCCTTAGCCATCTTCAGTGACAAACAAAACCAGAGCCTACCTGTGTCAGAGTATCCTAATTAGCATTGTAGTTCACCTCCTCTGGCTGCACAACCAATATCTACAGTAATGAAATGTGTGTTTTGTGGCTTGCCTGCTAAATGTGACGCTCTCATGTAGTGAATTGGGTAATATATTGTGTAAGATAGCCCAGATAAATAAAAGACACATCTATGCCGCAAAAGAAGAGCTAAGACCTACAACACCCACAGAAGATGTATGGTCAGTCACCCTAGAAGCGATCAGCAATATTGTCACCATTCATTATGGAAATGGCCTTGAGCTAAAAGCCAACTCAGAGGATACAGTTCACACTAATAGAGAGCTTCACTCCCATTTTTCTCTTTACCACTTCTGCCCTGGTCCAACACACACAAAACCTGAGAATGACAGCACATTCACCTTTGGTTGATTCTTTTAGTTTAGTGTGTAATGAAACTTCTCACATTCCTGTGTCATTCTTCTGCATGGTTCTGCATGGAAAGAATTCTTTCTAAGCTTATAGTGCTGCACCAGGAAGCCTTTAACCAAATGTAACATTCAGCTACTCATCTGGCAAAAGGTTCCTAGTGGTAAAAAGTAACATGATGTAATAGAAAGAGCTGATCAAGTAGACAACCTTGGTGTGAGGAATACCTTGACTACTGATCAGTAGAGGGCTTTTTGTTTGATTTTGCTGATTTCCAATGTTAGGGTCCCTAATTTTTTGGAGATTCAATATCATCACCTATCAAAATTGGGTAAATGGTATCTGCCACATCTGGTATTGGTTGGAACCATTTGTTTTCAAGTAATAGAAACCATCTTAATCTAGATTAAGCAAAAATGAAGAGTTTATGAAGAAAACAATGGTATATTATTACAACCAGGAAAGAAGCAAAACCTTAGGAAGGGCTAAAACCAGATATTGAAAATTTCCTCATCCCCCATCTCTTGTCTCTGCATCTTCTTCAGTCTTCTCTAGCTTGTGGCAAACCAACCTTCTCTGCCTTTCTGTCCATCCAGCAGGAAGCAGCGTGGCTGAAAGGCAACCAGCTATTGGCTGAAGACATCTTACAAGGTTCCCTAGGAGTTTTCAACAGAGGTCAATTAATAGTTGCCTTTCTCCTTTAAAGATTAAATAAGCTACGTATGTAAAGTGTTTAGTACAGCCCTCATGTACAGTAAGCATTGAAGAAATATAGCTATTATTTCTACAGATCCATAGATTCTTTAATCTCAATTTTAAATCCAAAAAGCTCTGAAAATCAAAAGCTTTTGTAAGTTTTTAGCAAAATTATTTGGGTCAAAACGACCTGTACTGAGTTGATGCAATCGAAGTCTATTTCACTCAGTGTGAATATGTACGTGTTTTTCTACAGAAATAGTAATATGTTTGGTTTATAGTATGCTGCTCAGAACCCACTGAGGACACTAGAAAATATATATATCTATACCTAATCTTTCTAAAATTCAAAAATTCTGAATTCTGAAACAGATCTAGTCCCGAGGGCTTTAGATAAGAGACTGTGGGTTTCTTTTACTACTACTAAAATTTTTAATTATTGCCTGAGCCTTTGGAAGGTCATGCCTATGGAAGGTTAGAGTCAATATTTAAACATCTCAGCATAGCAAACGTTCTCACTGAATCGCAGTCTTAACATGATTCCAAGTGTCCCTTCTTGGCAACTACAAGTCATTTTATTTAACAACGGCATCAAAAACAATGGAACTATAGCTAGTGCATTAATCAGCTCAGGCCGCCATACCAAAATACCGTAGACCAGGTGGCATAACCAATAGTTCTGGAGGTTGGAAGCCTGAGATCAGGGTATCAGCATGGTTGGGTTCCGGTGGGATCAATCCTGGCTTGCAGAGAGGCCACTTTCTTGCTTTGTGCTCACATGACCTTTTTTTGTGTGCACATGACGTAAGACAGAGAGAAAGTTCTGATGTATCTTCTTAAAGGGACACTAATTCCAGCATGAGGGCCCATCCTCATGACCTCATCGAACCCTAATTACCTCCCAAAGGCCCAGTCTCCAAATGCTATCACATTGGGGGGTAGGGCTTCAACATAGGAGTTTAGGGGGACACAAACATTCAGTCCATAACAGCTAGTTATCCAAATAGTTCACAGATGAAGTACAAGATATTTATTTATTCATTCATTCATCCATCTATCCATTCATTCATTTATTCATTAAACCTTTCAGTTGAGCACCTATTATAACCCACACACTTCTATATACAAGGTCAAGGGAGGTAGATATGGTCAGTACTACCACATTGCTACAGTGTTTTCCCGAAAATATGACCCAGCCGGACAATCAGCTCTATTGTGTTTTTTGGAGCAAAAATTAATATAAGATCTGGTATTATATAAAACCCGGTCTTATAGTAAAAGAAGACTGGGTCTTATATTAATTTTTGCTCCAAAAGACGCATTAGAGCCGATTGTCCGGCTAGGTCTTATTTTCGGGGAAACACGGTAGTGACATCAGTTTTCTTCCTTTTTCTCTAAGTCACTACTAGTAGGCACATGGAGGAAAGTAGTTACAAAGAATAAGTGTGGTGTGTGGTTTCCCACGGGGACCTCTCTCCTGCTGTTTGTGGGCTCTCAAGTCTTTGTGACTCTGCTGCAGCAAGGACATGGACATTCAGGACTGGCCCGAGTGAACGCAGCTTACATGCCTGTTGTCTGACTCGCCGCTGGAAACTTGGTTTCCAAAGCCAGCTCTCTGGTGAGGGGAACCATGCAGAATGGAACTGTGGCCTAATTGTGTCTGCTGGTTGCAATGCAATGTCCTTAGCCTCCCAAGGGCTCTGCCCCAGAGCCTTCCCTACACAGCCAACTCCATTTGGCAAGCGAAGCCTCTAACAAAGCAATGAGGTTGGCCCCATTAGTGTGCTTGCCTCAAGGTCTGCAGTGTGCCTGCTTTCGCTCCATGGGGCTGACATTCTTCAGTTTTCCAGGGCTCAGTATACTCAAGGTAGCAGATGGAGTCAAGAGACCTGAACTGCCCCATCATATATGAACACAGCTCCAAAGGGCTTATGGTGAACTTGGACAGTCCTTTACTAGATGCATTCTTTCTCCTTTACTAACTATTATTTTTTCTATCTATAAACTGAGAAGTTTGGCTAAGACACTGATTTCAAACTTTGTTATACAGCAGAATCATTTGTACCAAAGACAGCTAATATGGGAGCGCAATATGCTTTGTGCTCCAGTAATAATTATTACTTGTAGTTCCCCAAACACATCATGCCTTGTACTTTTGCACAAGCTAGTTTCTTTGTAAGGCATGTTCCTGCATAACATTCTTCAAACATAGCTCAATAATCACCTGCTCTTTGAAGCTCTTCCTTGTCTAACTCCTCCTCCTCCTCCA
Source organism: Rhinolophus hipposideros (assembly GCF_964194185.1). Classification (NCBI taxonomy): domain Eukaryota; kingdom Metazoa; phylum Chordata; class Mammalia; order Chiroptera; family Rhinolophidae; genus Rhinolophus; species Rhinolophus hipposideros. Next base: position 60,440,664 of record NC_138059.1, read on the forward strand.
AAGTGTTAATCATTCCTGTCTGCTCTTAATTAATTTAGAGATGTAAATTTAACTCCAACTATGTTGCAGCAGGGACTGTGCTAGAATACACAGCTGAATGACAGCCTAGCCTTAAAGTCTTTAAATTCTAGCCTTTAAAGATTCACAACCCACTCAGGGGAATGTACCAGTCAGGGTCCTGGTAAGAAATAGGAGGCCCACGCAAGTGGAAAAAATGAGGAGAATCTAACAAAGTTGTGGGCAGGGGTGAGGGAAACCAACACAGGACAGAGAATGGCCGAGAGAGAGAGCCTGAGAAAGGCAAAGGATGGTAATAGAACCCAGAAACAACAACTGAGGCTACAGGAGAAGGCCTTCCTTTAGGAACTGTGGCCTTGGGGTAAAGGGATCTAACAGGGAGAGAAGCAGAAGAATGAATACCTGGCCTTCTGACATACTGTAATTTATAAGAAATATATATTTGCTCTTCATCTTCGGTTCTGGCGCAGAGTTCCTAAAACCCTTGGAATTTCCTAAGTGAGGAAAGCCTAGAGGTGGCTTTTGTTATGTAAATGAGGTGGCTATTGGATCCTACTAAAGGATGGGGGCTGGTGGCCCGTGGAGCCACCATGCCATTAGCAGGTTGGAATGTTATGATCAATGATTTAATGAATCATACTTATGTAATGAAGCCTCCATAAAACCCATAAAGGACAGGTTTCAGAGAGCTTCCAGGTTGGTGAACACGTGGAGATTTGGGGAGATTGGTGCTCTCTAAGCGTGGAAACTCCATGCTCTTTCCCCATACCTTGCCCTATGCGTCTCTTCCATCTGGCTGTTCCTGAATTGTATCCTTTTATGATAAACCAGTAATCTAGTAAATAACATGTTGTGAGCCACTCTAGCAAACCAACCAAACCCAAGGAGTGGGTCATTAGAACCTCCAGTCTATAGCCAGTCTGTCAGAAACAGAGGTGACAATCTGGGCTTGCAACTGGCATCTGCAGTGGGGGTGGGGCACTCCTGTGGGACTGAGCCCTTCATCTGTGGGGTCTGACACTATCTCCAGGTAGACAGTGTCAGAATTGAGTTGAATGGTAGGACGCCAGCTGGTGTCTAAGAATTGCTTGTTGGTGTGAGGAAACCCGTTCCCCACCCCCTCACCCCCACTTTGGAATTGTGGATGCAGAACCCACTTTATCCTCACTCTCCCCCAAGCCTCCAAACACATCTGACAGAGTCTCCTACTGGCCCAACACTAGCAGAATGCAAGATAGGCATTGGGGCTGCTACAAAGTCAGCCCCCCACGGCCCAGAAGATTTATTTTATACATAAAAGACTAAGTCATGAAGACATTAAGCGCTTCACCAAGATCACCTGCTGGTAAGTCTTAAAGGCAGCCTCAGACCACAGGTTACCATCTTCCACTTAAAGCTATGCTGTCTTCACCTGAGAGAATAAAAGTGCAGTGACGGTACATAGAAGGTGATCTGCTCTGCCTGAGAGAGCCCCGTAGGATATGCAGAATTTTGCCAGACATAGGAAAGATATTGAAACCAGATATTGGAGAGAAAGACGAAGGACATGTATTCATAGCCAGGAGAATAGGACTTACAAAGACACGTGTATTTACAACAATGGTGGAACTGAAAGAGAAATATTTTGAACAAGAGTAAGGAGAAATTTGAATGTATATGGGAAATGAACCTGAAGAAGTGGCTGTAGATCAAACGGGGGTTTTGGATTGTTATTCAAAGGGTTTGGAATTGATTCCATACACCAAGGGAAGATCCTGAAGGTATTTAAGAAGTGAAATGACATAAGCAGACTGACTTTTAGAAGTATCTCTCTTGTGACTATGGTGAACGAACTACAGGTAGGCAAGATAGAGGGTGGGGATCATTAGGAGACAATTGTGGGGGGGAGGTGATCGCACTGGGAATGACAGAAAATGGAGGGATTTAGGAGGGAGAAACATCAGGGCTCAGTAGTCAGGGAGATGGAGGTGTGGGAATTGAGAGAAAGGGAGGGGGAGCCCCGGACAATTCTCAGGTTTCTGACTTGCAAAATTCCTAGGCCATATAGATGCCTCTATTTCTATTATTTTACTTCTGGCTCAGTTATGTTTACAGGGCATTTATTGAGTGCCTTCTCTGAGTCAAAATCTATGCAGATGCTGTGGATAGAAAGATGAGTTACACAGAATGTTTTCCCCAGTTAAGGGAGAAAGACACATATGTAGACAATTTCTGCTCAGTGTAATAAATGTTACCATAAAGATATGCACAGGAATCACTTTCTAGTGCAATTATTCATTTATACTGTCTCCTCTGTGGGTCCTCAGTGCCATGGCCATTACGTCTCACATTGCAGGGATTCATTTAGCATTGAATTAGGTTGGATTCTTGGGTCAGTTCTGTTATGATCAGACTTGGTTCCCCAGGAGTCTTACAGGACTCATACATATCACAGAACGCATAGTACATACTAACCCCCAGATTGTACATATCCGTGGCCTGTCACAGTTCATTACTCCATATCTATAAAAATACCCAATGAAACAGAGCAAGAAAGGCAAAATCAGAGTCTATTTGATTTGGGAAGTTCCTTCCCATTGTTAGAATCAGTGATTTCAAAATATAAAGTTTCCAGACTGTTTTCAGAGAGCAAGCTCCACCCAGGCCAAAGCAGAGCCTTTCCTTCCACCCCCATCCCCCCCAAATACATGGTGAAGCTTCTCAATTCAGTGAAAACCTTCATGCCCTCTCTAGTTCAAATTAATGGAGTGAAATTTTGCTCTGTACATGTTGTGTTCTTCATTAGAAGCTTCCTAATATGCATTAGTTCCAGTAATTTCTGCAGATTTTTATTTGAGAACCCCCAAAACGCTACTTATAGTCTCCCCTCCCCTACCAAATATCATCTGGTGTTACTAGTTGTAGATATTTTACTTGGGTTATCCCCAAATCAACCTGTCCAAAATTTTACCTAATGTTCATGCACCAACCTCTGGTTTATGCCATTCACAGAAACACAAGGTGTTTCCTGCCTTCCTCAATAGATAAAACATGATTCAGTGGCTCACTCTCACTTTAGACTCAATAAAGAGAGTCTGGTTCCTAAGTCCGTGACTGACACAGTTTGGAAAACATGCAAACATGTGAGTTAAGTCATTGTTCCAGTTACTAAAGCCACGTAACATATTGTTCTGATTTGGTTTGTTGAAAGCACCCATTCTTTTAAGCTCACAAATTCTGTGGGTCAGGTGTTTGGATAGGGAATAGTGAGGATAGTTTGGGGTGCAGGTAGGGAGACCCAAAGGCTGGGGTTGACCTGATGTTTGGGGGCTTGAATTATCCAAAGGTGCATTCATGCGCATGTCTGGTACGTGGGCTGGGATGACTCAAATACTAAGACTGCTGACCAGAGAGCCTCTCCAAGTAGCTTGACTTCCTTACAGCATGGGAGCCTCGGGGTAGCTGAATGTCCTACATGGAACTCAGGAAACACGAGTGACCCTGCAGAGAAGACAGAAGATTCACGGCCTCTTATGACCTTGCCTGGGAAGTCACAGTGTCCCTTCCACTGTACTCTGGTGAAGCAGTCACAACCCTGCCCAAATTCAAGAGCAGGAGAATTAGACTTGATGGGGAGAGGCAAGGTCATATTGGAATTGGGACCTGACACCGTTATTACAGTTTAATATAACTGGCATAATTTTTTTGCTCAAACACTGCAAATTTTTTAATACTAAAAGTTGTGATGGTAAGACTCTCAGAATCCCTATGCTGCTGAAGACATTGGGCTTCTGGAGATGACAGCGTGCTTTGTAATTATCTTGGGAAAAAAGTTGTATGGTAATAGTTTCAGTTTTAAATGGTTTCAGTTGCAGCTATTTCCAAATGCCACTATGGGACAGAAACCAAGGATGGAAAGGTTGTATTTTTAGAATTGGTAGGGCACCTGCCTCAAAAATTCTGCTCTATCACAGCACTGTTATAGAGTCCTTATTTTCTAAATACCTCCTGATGTATTTTACTGATATGTTTGTTTCTTTCTTTGTTTGTTTGTTTGTCTTGTAACCATTCCAACACGTTGCTTTATGGAAACAGAGTGCAAATTCCATCTAAGTCGGGACACAACAGAGGAGCAGTTCCTGTCGAACAAGAAGATTGAAAACTCTTCCAGTGAGATGAAGGAGCTGGAGAAAGAGAAAGAAGGCAATTGTTCAGATGTGAGCACCCCCTCTTCTTGGGGCTGAATCTGTGGGGATGTGTACTTAGAAATGACCAGAAAGTTTCAGGGAAATCCAGAGAAGAGAGACTTCTCACATTAAAGAAGCCTAGGAAAATTTCAAGCCTCTTCAGGTATTTCCATGTTCAGAGAAAGACTGTGCCACCTAGGAGGTAGTTCAGAATAGCTGAGGAAGGCATCGACCCTCCAGAAGGGCCTGAGGGCAGACAGGGAATGCTAAAATGCTAAGAGACACTAGGGACTGGGAAAGCCCTGGGAGGGGACTTGGAGATCGTAGATAATAGGATCTCCGCTTCAGCCACAGCCATGTCCCTGATGTCCAAAGGGACATCAGTGGACCTGCACAGGATACCCAGTGACCAATAGAGAATTGACTGCAGAGACATCACAGCTGGGCATCAGATATTTCTCCCCCCACAGAATAAAATGATAACTGAGTATTACCCCTGAGTAATCACCTGCTCCTTCACCCACTTCAAAATTATTAGTTTCCCGGAATGGAAGATAGGAGAAAGGCAGGGAGTAAGGGGCAGGGAATCCAGAAGTGACTATACTTAGCTTCTGCTGTGGTCTGAATGTTGGTGTCCCCCTCCAATTCTTATGTTGAAACCTAACACCCAAGCTAATGGCATTAGGAGGTAAGGCCTGTGGGAGATGTACAGGTCATGAGGGCAAAGCTCTCCTGAATGGAATCAGTGCCCTTATAAAAGAAGCCTGAGAAAGCTTCCCAGTTCCTTCCCAGTTCCTTTCTGGTTCTTGTGAACCAGAAGAGGGCTGCCGCCAGAAAGCAACCATGCTGGTGACTTGAGCGTGGATTTCCCAGCAACCAGAGCCGTGAGGAAACATTTTGGTTGTGAATAAACTACTGAGTGTGCAGTGTTTTGCTATAGTAGACCAAATGCATTCGGACAACTTCCCTGAATTGATGTTTATCCAGAACAGACTGTGTTTATCTTAAAGATCCTGTTGATACCCAAACACAATGAGATACTTAGAATGGACAAACATAATTTCTTTATTCTACCACCAAGCAGGAGCTGGGGTGGAGCAGAAAAGAAGCAAGAATGGGTGAGACCAGTTTTAAAATAGAGAGCATTCCTTGTCATTATTATTATTCATTGGGATTGTAGTGGATACTTGTGATCATGCTACAAGCAGTAAATTTTGATGATCTGTTTAATGATAAGTCTTTACTTCCTAGACTGTCAGTTCAATCGGAGCAGGAATCTTTCTTGTGCATCTATTTCCAGGCCTGGCACAAAAGAGATGCTGCGTAATTTCCTACTGAACTAATAAATGACCCATAGAGACACCAATCTGTAGAGAGGGGGGCTCAGCTGTAGGTTACTGTTGTTTTGTGTAACTAGTTGGTAAACAGGCTAGGTTTGGATAAATAGCAAAAGTCCCAAAGTTTGAAAACTCATTTCCCCATATTCTTCTAGCCTTACTGTGTGACATCACCTTGAGTTATGAAATAGTTATATAATAGAGATCCCTAGCAGAGCGCTGCACTTGAAGCTGATTCTGTTTTGTTCAAATGAAACCTAGATTCCAGGTACATAATGATGGCACCCCAGAGCTATTATCAGTGTATATTGTGGCTTTGGTGTTGATAATGAGCATGTTCAAGTACATTTCATTCCTCTCTCTATTTTAATCTCAACAGCACTCTGGTTACAAAGCAGCGAGCTGAACTTATCTCTTCCTCTTCTCTCTGCTTTGGTTCTTTTCAGCATACTCTTGGGTCAAGGGTGAGATTCCATTCCTGGTGCTCCGCTGTAACTCACCTGGAACAAATCCTTCTTTCCTTTTCCTGTCCCCAATTGTGCTTTCAAAAAAGACAGGCTTTGGGACGACTCCATGTTCTGTCCTAGAAATTTTCTTTTCACTCAAGTCTGCAAAAGGAATGTTCAAAACGTGATAACTATATTCCTTTTGGTCACACCCCACCCAGCCATATGTTGTTGTTTTTTCGGCACACTTAGATTTTTTTGCAGGATGGCAATATGTTGTTTTTTTGGGTTGCCACTTGTTTGGGAGGGCTTTTTTTTAGTCCTGTGGCCGTGAGAAATATGCTACATTTCTGAGATCAGGCCCTTTGACCAGACCCCACATTTCATGGGGCTTGGCTAATGTCTGACTGAAAAATTTGAAGATGGGGGAGGTACTTCTCTTTCTTGTCCTGGTAGGTCTACAGATATGGAAAAAGAAGGCAGTTGGCAAAGCACTGACATTTTCATTCCTAAAAGTGAAAATTGTCTCTAGCCCCACCCACTCCCAAGACACCGATAAAATATTTCTGTGTTTTTGTTATGTGTCTGAGTTCATGTTCATGCACTGACATGTGTGTATACGCAGAGACAAATTTTTTTTCTTGTTTCACTATTTCAATTTTTTCCCTACATTATTTTTATTCTTATGTATGCCCTTAAGTAGGGCATATATTTTTCTCCTCTGTGCCTCTTACTCCTAGCTACCTGAAGACATCATAATAATAGCACCAGTTATGGAGACATTGGACATGCTTAATCTCTAATGCTCACAAGCCCTACACAACAGAAGGGCAGAAATCAATAAACTGTCCTGTCACAGAGCCACCAAGTGGCAGAGCTGGGAAAACACAGGTCTCACTGACTCCTCCTGAGGCCTGTCTCTCTTTCCATCTCCTGCCCTCAGTTCTGCCCATCAAAACTATCTCTTCTAGGACCAGCTCGCAATAAAGCCTGTCCTGATCCCCCAAGTGTGACCCCTCTTTGGAACCTTGGAGCGGGAACTTGCTCCACTTATAAACAGACTCCTACTTGGGACCTTTACATTTTTATCTTAACTTCTGTCATTTACATAGTTGTCAAAACACCGACAGTTACACTGAGAAGCACCTTAAATGCAGGCGTCCTGGTCTTGCTCAGGGCTCTGTCCTGCTAAGTGGGTAGTTATATGGGTTCTGGAGACAAACAAGTCTGAATCTGAATCCAGGGCTATTTGCTTTCCACACTAAGATTCAGTTTTCTCTTACGTAAATAAATATGTAACAATGCCAATCTGTGGAGTTACTGGGAGACTCAAATAAATTAACTGCCTATAGATTGGGAGTTATACATGGGTGCCTTTAAGTCCCTCATTCCTTTAGGAAATCTATGTGGTTCTGTAGGACTTTCCTTTCTAGAAGTGTTGCTCTTTATCAATTAATACACATGAATCCTGGAGCAGCACCACCGTAAACCAGCTGTTCTGGCATCTGATCTGTTCCTGTCTAGTTGACACTCGATGTGGGTAGACTTCATTCTGGCTGGCATACTCAAGAAAAGGGAGAAGCAGTTTTCATGGAAGTAGCCAATTGCAAAATTTAGCTTAAGCACAATTATTTCTTGAGCACCTTCTGCATGCCAAGAAGGCATGCTAAATAATTGTAACAATTCATCAACAAACAATTATAACATGGATTGTTACAGTGTTTATAATATGTATAGAGTTTGACCTAAATGCATGCTTTAAACAGCTTTTTGTGGATTGTTTTAATCCTTAGAACAACTCTGTGAAGATGGCACTATTATCAACCCCACTTTGTAGATAAGAAAACTGAGTCTTGCAGGCTTTAAACAACTTGCATAAGTTTGAATGCTTAGATCGAGGTGGAGTTGGAATTTGAACACAGGTAGTCTGACCTGTCCATCCTGCAATACTGACCCTTTTAAATATTTATGGTAAAGTTGGATTCTTACTATAAGTCTTGGAGGGAGGTGAGATGAGTAGTATTTTGACATGAGGAAACAGACTGTGAGAGACTAGGGGCTTGTCCAAACTCACTTGCCTTGAAAGTAAAAATGCAGAGCTTTGAGCCCGGCCCATGTATGTGGCTTCTCAAATTGTCTACTCTACTTTCTTCTCTACTATGACTAGGGTGTTTCTTTGTAGGATAAAATGGAAGGACAAGAGGACAGAAGGAAGGACTCAGTTTATTATTCCTCAGTTTACTATTAATCAAATGATGTTAATGCTATTTTTCCCGACCTTTACAAGATGGCAGAACCTCATTTATTTTTCACTTCAATTTAACTATCAGTCTTAAACTGATAACATTTTGAACTTCACATTCTGAAGTTCACAGACATACCAACTCGTGCACGCGTGCGCGCGCGCTCGCACACACACACACACACACACACACACACACACCTCTTTGATTAAGACATGGTTTTGGTTTACAATATCCATACTCCATGTCTTGAAAATATTTTTCATTTTCTTCTCTTTGAGCAATCTGGGTCCCCTGGAGTGGGTGAGCTGCAATACCAGCTCCTAAATTGCTCTAGCTGTCACAGGCATGTGTGACTGTGGCTCCTGTGGCCAGCAAATCACACCAGCAGTTCCAGAAACCAACTTCCTAATTAATTACATCAGAAGAGCTTAGGTAGTTAAGCTGTGATTGTCTACTCTGCTGATACATTTTCTTTTTCCCTTGTAAAGAAAAAAGAAGAAAACTCATATCATTATTTACTTTGCATTCAGAGAGGCTGTTTCGCTATTTCCAGGCTGTCATTGATGTTCTGGTTTGGAGCCAGCCAGAGCAGGACCCGGAGTTTCCACCTGGCCGCCCCCCATGCACAGGAAGCAAAGCCATGGCCATGAGCAGCACATGTCCTGTGACACAGAAACTTCGAAGTGCACAGCTGGCCTTTCCTGTTGGCTCCAGGACAACCCTGGACGTTTATTCCCCATTCCTTTGTTCATGATTTTTTTCCTGGCTAAAACTGTCCTTTCCAACCCATTTTCAATTTTACCTTTTGTAGTCTCACTCATCTTTCAAGGCTCAGTAGACTACATAAAGATCTGGCGAAAAATAAAGCAGGAAAGCAAAACAGAATTGGGGTTGTGGAGATAAGAGTACATTTTAATTAGAGTGGATTCAGGTGGCTCTTACTGGGGTGACATGAAAGCAAAAGTCAAAGAGAAGTGAGGAAGCTGGTAATAAGGCTAAGTGGAGGATGAATGTTTCAGGCCAAGGAAAAGCAGGAATCCAGTGGGAGCAGGTCTAGCCAGCATCAGAGCAACAGGGAGGGGTGGTTATAGCTGAGGGAGTAATGGGAGGTTTGCAAGAGTTGAGGTAAGAGAGGAAAGGCCATCGTAAGAGGTGGAACCAGATCCTATAGACCGCTGTCAAGAATTTGACTTCCTGTCTAAGTGAGATGGGAGTTACTTTCATCATATTGATGGAGGGTTGGTTATTTAGTAGTGAACAGCTTCTCAAGTAACCAGCATAGGTAGTTACCTCTTTGTTATGATTTGAGAAGCAGTCATAGGCTACTGTGTTCAAGCTATCTCTCCACTGGTCCTGTTGGAATGAGAACAATACTAACCTTTGAGCCAAAGACTCAAGTTCCAGTCTTATCTGTGTCATTACTGCTGGGGTTCTCTGGGGTAAGCCACTTACTCTACTGTTGCTCAGTTTCCTAATCTGGAAAATGGGGATGCTGACATCTCTAGTTTATTCAATGGGGCATGTAGGAGGAATGAGATAATGTTCCTGAAAATGCTTTAAAATACAAAGTGCTATTAAAATGTTACATTATTTTGATTCAGGAAGAAAGGTCTCCAGAGAAATGCAAATGCTATCCACAATTTTCAGACATGCCTACAAATCTTGATTTATTGGATGGCATAGCTATGTACCCATCTGGGTCTGTAAGGAATATCACTCAGAGAATATCACCTCACCTTTGATGAGGTATGGTGAGAATTGATTCTAGAATACAAGCTCTGCTCAGGAGAACATCACAGGAGGCCTATCAGTTCCCTATGGCTACTGTAACAAATAACCACAAACTGGGGAACTGAAAATAACAGAAATATATCCTCTCACAATTCTGAAGACCAGAAGTCCAAAATCAAGATGTCGGCAGAGCCATGCCATCGCCAAGTTTCCAGAGGAGAATTCTCCCATCTTCTGGTGACTTCAAACATTCCTTGGGTTTTGGCTGCATAACTCTAATTTCTGCCTCTGTCTTCACATAACCTTCTCCTCTTCTCCCCATGTAGCTTTTATAAGGACACTTGTCATTGGACTTAAGGCCTTCCCAGATAATCCAGGATGATCTCATCTTGAGTTCTTTAACTTAATGACATCTGCACAGACCTTTTTCTAAATAAGGTCATATTTACCAGTTTTGGGAATTATGATGTGGACATATCATTTTGGGGGTTGCCATTCCACCCACTACAGGGGGATGCTTGTAAAAGACACCTTGAGGACAAGAGCCACTCACGATGGGAAAGCCATGGGAAGTAACTGGGCTCAAATTGGTATTTGGCTACAACATATTCAGAAATGAAGAGTCAGTTCTAAAAGCCTCTGTCTTTTAGGAAACTTAAGCTTCTATCTCTCTCTTCCAAAATGAAAACAATTAACTGTTCTATCTCATCTCATCCTCTGGTTTAGCGTAATTATTGACGTGAATTTCTCTTTACCTACTCGTAAACTATAGAATTGTGGATGTTAGAGTTTGAAAGGGACACTGAAATGATCTAAGTCAACTTTGTCCTTTACACCCTAGTGACTTTTTCAAAGTCACACAACAAGTAATGAGATGAGATCCCTGGAATCTTGATTCTAGAACTTGTGCACATGACTTCTTCATGACATGCTCTTCTATTGGTAATTCTTCCTTCTATATCTCCCGCCTCCTCCTTCAGGTAGAGAAAATTGAATTTAAAGCATAACGCTCTACAAAGGAATGTTCCTTTCAATCCTTCTCTAATCTCTAATTCTTAACTCATTTAGATCTTTGATATAACTGAGGGAGTTGAACAGCCAAGTAACCATTTCTCAATGACCTCTTTGTAAATTTTTTGTTTTAGATCTCCTTTGGGATTCTGTTTCTGTTTTCTTTGGCCTCAGCTAAGGTTTCTATTTCTACATCCTGTTATACGTTCCACCATAGATGTATATAAAGAATCTTATGAGACAAACCTAACTCAGCATTGTTGGGTTCAGAGAAAGCTGGGTGTCACCAAGTGTTTAGTAAGTGAAGTCCTAAATGCTAAGTAGGAGTTAACCATGTGAAAGGGAACACGGGGTGTGTGGTGCGGAGATGGGAGGGTGGGGGGTGCCGGGAGAGGAGAGGAAGGCATTTCAGGCAGCTGTAAAACATTCGCAAAGATCTGACTAGAGAATACGTCATGCTTTTTTGGAACTGGCATTGAAGTGGCTGGAATGTGACGTGTATATGAACATGGAATAGGGATAAGTGAAAGAAATTGTGGCAAACGGTGAGGTAAGAGAGGTAGATGTGGAACAGATCTAAAGACCCATGAGTGTCAGGTGAAGAAATTTGCATTTATCCCGAAAGCAATGGGAAGCTTTTGAAATGACAGAATCAGATTCCAGAAAAATTTCTCTGGCTACATATAAAAAGGGGATTAGAGATGCAAGAAAAGTGGAAGGCTGTTTAAGGGTTTAATTATGGTAACAATTAATCGATTGGTTCAGACACTAGGCTAAGTGCTTTACTTTAATTATCTATCTCTGTGATTCTCACAATTCTCTATCTCTGTAATTCTTACAAGGTAGGTACTATTACCATTTCCGTTTTACACATGAGAAAACTAAGGCACAGATGATTGTGATCACTGTGACTTTTGTGTAGAAAACGGATTAAGTGGTGGGTGAAGTGGATGCCAGGAGATCAGTGAGGAGGATTTCCCAAAACGCCCAGGTGAAAGATGACGGGAGCTTAGACAAGGGATATGGGAACAAAGATAAAGTGAGATTTGAGAGATTTTAAAAGTAAAGCCAATAGGACTTGCTGATGAACTAAATTTTGAGAAATGAAAGAACCAAGGATGATGTCTATAGCATTGGCTTAAGTGAATGAAATGTGGTGCTTCTGAGGTCACAAATAGTTGTATAGCACAAAATGTTGTGCTTTTGAAGAGTCTAAGCTTGGTTTTACCAATGCATACTATTTATTCTGTGAACACAAAATGTACCATTCTTTTCTGTCCATTTTCTGCTTTATATTCAACAAAGGCACACTTAACTAGCTCCTTGCAGAGGGAGTTGGTGGAGGGCCTCAGGGAATTCACTAGAGATAAACCTTTAAGGGCTAAGCCTTACTGAGAAGTACAAACAATGCAAAGTGTTTCTTTCTCTTCACCATTATTCTTTCACTTCGTCTCTCTCTGTCTCTGTGAGTATGTGTGAAGGACTGTGTGTGTGTGTGTGTGTGTGTGTGTGTGTGTGTGTCTGAATTCAGCACATGAGGCAAACCAATAATGAGTCATATGAATAATAGTAGCAACAAACTTCCCCTCAGGAATGCAGAGGCTCTGACTAAGGCGAGGGCTCTAGGATCTGGGTAACCCTAGGTAACTTACCCTATATTCAGTTTGGAGGAAGACTTCTTTGAGGGAATGCCATCAATTTAACAGGTGTTTATTGAACTCCTGATATGTGCCAGGCACTGAGCTAGTTGACCCCCTCTCAGGCCGCAAGCTCCTCATGAGCCAAACTCTGCAGGCTGGTATGAGAGTCAAGACTCGGCGATTAAAAGCATTCAGCCAAGTGGTTATCTCCAACTGCTTCGTAATATTCACTTCCATCTCAAGCCATCACCTCTCCCCGTTCCCACCCCACCCCCCACCCTCCCCCACCCCCGCCTCCGCTCACTGTTGTCACCAAGTGACCTGTTTATCATTATATAAAAGTGGAGCAAGTATAAATAGAAGAATAAAGTGACCCTTTTGTTTCTCCCTCCCTAGACAAGTAAAAGAGGACCTTAGCTAAAAATGTAACGCGTTCTTACAAAGGGTAATCTTTAAGCTATATTTGGGTCACTGTGTAGCAAAGGAAGTAGATATATAGAAAGTCCATTATGGGATGCTTGAACTTAGATCTGAGTTCTGGGTACTTATAGCCAATCTACTTTATACCCCCAGCAACTTTTGAAAAGTTGCAGAACAGCAACTTATGAATCTAAAACTTAACAACCTAACAGAAATCTTGAATTTTCCAACCACACTCCCCCCACACCCGCACCATATCAGTGGGGCAACATTTAATAGAGAGGAATGTGTTTAGGATCCAGCAAAATCCAAGGGCAAGCTGGGAATGACCAAGAGGAGTCCGTGATTGTCAGGATGGCACCACCACCCCCAGGTAGGAGGGAGGACATGGCGGCCACCTCCCGGCTCCCACTGCACATTAGAGACTGTGGAGAGCTGAGCACATAGTCAGGGGGAAGCAGACCCTTGGCTACACTCAGCCCTTCTGTTCCTCAGGTTTGACCTTTCCTCTCAACTTTCCTTCTCTAGCTCTGCTTGGCTTTGCTGATATTTACTTGTATTTGTCTTCAACAGGACCAGCTACATAATTTGTGGGGCCCAGTGCAAAATGCAAATACGGGGCACCCTGTTTAAAAATCATGATGAACTTCAAGATGGTGACAGCAGAGCATGAAACCAAGCCCAGAACACTTCTGCGCATGGGGCCCTCCCTGTGTGACTGCTGAGTTGCACGTCCGTGGTGCCACATCGCCATCTGCTTCGTCCTTCTCTGAGTTTAGAGCACCAGCTCTGTGTAAGCAGAATGCCACTAACCCTAATTACCATTTTAGCAACCCTTGTTTCTTAGAGTCCTGACTGTCTCCATCATATAAAATGTCATTTATGTTCAGCTTTTTATTGTGTTATTGTCTTGACGACTAAGCATAGACTTAGATAAATTTGAAGTATTTGTCGTTATGCTGGCATGAAGCGTGAGGAGTTATTTCCACCCAACACCCTGAATGTGGAACATTAATGAAGCAAGTACTCTTAACACATTGGACCCTTAGCCTGACCCAGTCTCAGAACAACCCACAGGCTGTCAGTTTCAGGTATCTTCTCCAATCCACATGAAGTCCACAAGGTTTTGTTTTAAGCAGTGTCTTTCCCCATTTACTTGTGGTGACTTTAGTCTACACTGCTTATCGACTAACTCGGTACATGGAGATAAACGAGACTCCGATCATAGTCTTAAAAGTCCAGAGACAACAACCTCTCAGAAACATTCACTGACCCAACTACACACTGATGCTCACTCTGGGTGGTGAACACACAATGTGATATACAGATGATGTATTACAGAATTGTACACCTGAAACCTATGTAACTTTACTAACCATTGTCACCCCAATAAACTTTAACAACAACAACAAAAATGTTCTGCTTCAGAACTCAGAGAATATCTGAGGCCATCACCACAGAATGTTCTAGAAGATGGGAGAGACCCACAGATAAGCATGTACTCTGTCTCTCTACCATTCAAAGCTTCCTGAGAGAGGAGCTCTTACAATCTCATTCATAGATTAAAAATCAATCTTCTGAAAGACATACTGTTTTATTGCACTCTTAGAGAGAAAATTCCTTTCGGCTTTCTACTTTTTGACAAACAGCATGCATCTCAGACTTTCCTTTAGTCATAGAAAAGCCACTTTGTCACTGGGAGTGAGGTTATTTCCTCCCTGTCTCTCTCCTTCTTGTGTATTAGGTGGGTGCAAAAGTAATTGTGGTTTTTGCAATTATTTTTAACCTTTTAAACCGCAATTAGTTTTGCACCAATCTAATACGTTCCAATCTACCCCCTGGGCATTAAGGCAACATGACATAAGAATATATTTTCTAAATTTGCATAAAATGAGAACTTCACAGATGGGCAGCACATGCTTCCCATAAGTCCAGTGTGAAAATGGCTCGATAGCACTTGTCGCTACACACATTCTTTCCACATTTCTGGCACACGTACATCCTAAACAAACAGGAATTGCGACAAGCAAAACAGATGGGCAACAAAAAAAAAAAAGTTTCTAAGGCACGCATCCCAAAATTCTTCCTTGAACATGGTACTGTAGCACTTGTCACCATAAATCTGAAAGTCGTTTGGGTATTAACAGACAGTTTTTACTGGAGGAAAAAGCTCCAGATATTCACTTCTATCCCTCCAGAAGAAATGTTGGAAATACCTTTGCCTCCCCTAATTACAGGGAGACAGTTCTCCAAACCACCCTCCTGTGTATCGGCTGGCTCACTAAGTGTGTAGGAAGCTTCCTTTGGTGTCCTCTGCATTTGTCAGTACACAGAAATAGAAGTGATATAACTGGAGAGAAGGAGTGGACCACGGCCGATTTCATATTGCAGACATTGCCAAGTATAGCTCTTGATTGTATCTCTGAAGCTACACTCGACCAGGTAGCTTCCACCCAGACTCAGGCACATCCCCATTGAAGAAGAATAAACAACATGCGTAATAGCACACTGACAAGGTTTGCAACATTCACATCTAATTAAAATTTTCTCAAGAGTAACAGACACCATTAAAGCCCTAAACAAATTTCTAAGTTTCTTAAAGTGCATAGAAGGAAATTGAAAGGGCATTTGATAAGAAGTTATGAAACCAGAGCTTTGGTACTACCTTTATCGTGGGCTACCTCAGCCAACTTAACAGGCCACTTAACCTCTCCGGCCGTCTGTTGTTACCTATCTAGTTGGTTTACTCAAGGGTCTCATTGATTATTGCTATCTCTGCAGGTTGTTATCTCAAAACTGAGGGCTCAGCGAAATCTGGAATCAATGCCTATTCAAAGTCACTACAATTGTTCCAGGCACTGATTTCTCTGGGTTCAAGGTCAAGAGAGACTTTAGCAACTGTCAGGACCAGAACTCCCCCCTGTGTGTCCCACAGCTTGACACAATCCTCTTCTGAGAATCACTCCTCACCCCCACACCCAGCTAAAGGCAGCTTGCAGAGTCTATAGAAAGCAACAGTAATAGTCCCTGACTCATTTTTCAGATCTAGGATTTTTAGCTTGAGTGAGGCGCCAGAACTTCCATATAAATCTTAAGATTTCCAGGACAACCATTTTTTTCTCCTGCCTTGAAAGCCACAGGCTCTCTGTGTTTACGTTTCTAAGCAGACCAGGTATTAACCACAGGTTCTCAGTGTTCTTCAGGAAGCCTTATGTGTTTAACTACCGTGTTTCCCTGAAAATAAGACCTAGCCAGACCATCAGCTATAATTTGTCTTTTGGAGCAAAAATTAATATAAGACCAGATGTCATATCATATCATATCATATCATATCATATCATATTATAAGACCGGGTCTTATTTTCGGGGAAACACAGTAACAGGCTCATCTTGAAGAGGTTATCCAAATGAAGTAATATTTTCACCTCTAGAAATTAAAAATTGTCAACAACCTCATAAAAGGTGGTTTCTCTAAAAAGAATTTTTTAAATTAAAGTTACTAAGTTACTCTACATTGCACAACATTATGTTTAAACCTTAAATTTAAAAAGATAACTTAAAAATCCCTAATCAATAATGGCTAACTTTTACTGATGTTAGCGTATGTGATACATCAGGCACTGCACCGAGTCTTTGATATTAATTGACTTATTTAATCCTTTTAACAACCCTATGAGATAGGTACAATTTTTATCATCTCCATTTTGCAGATGAGGATATTAAGGCACAGAAGGTTTAAGTAATTGCCCTCTGTTTTGTTTTGTTTGCCCCTTGCATTCTCTCTAGCTTCAATGAAAGCTAAGTCTTTGAAATAAAACAGACTTGAATTCCAATCTCAGTTCTGCTTTTTATTAGCCTTATGACCTTGAGTACATTCCTGGACCTCTTTAAATTTCAGTTTGCTCCTCTATAAAATGGGGAAATAACCTATATTATAGGGTTACTGGGAATGTTAGATGACAAATTCATGGTACAATGGATGGCCCAGAATAAGACCTAAATAGATGTTGGCTTGTGTTAGATTTTCTGTAGGCTGGGGCAGGAAGAACATGACCCATCAATCTAGACCTGTGTCATTTTAACCTCATTGGTTGGCCCTCATATTTATTAACTTTATTGCTTTTAATGAGGTGGAGTAATTTGTGTTCTTGAGATGTTTGGAGTAATATATAACATGTAACCAGGTAGGGCATGAATACAAAAAAATCTGTTGTATTTCTATATGCTAATAATGAACTATCAGAATGAGAAATTAAGAAAATAACTCTATTAACAATTGCATCAAGAAGAATAAAATACCTAGGAGCAAATTTAACCAAGAAGGTGAAAGACCTGTATATTGAAAACTGCAAGATTAATGAAAGAAATTGAAGAAGACAAAAATAAATGAAAAGACAGTGGATGTGCTCATCCATTGGAAGAATTGATATTGCTAAAATATCCATGTTACCCAAAGCAATCTACAGATTCTATGCAATTCTTATCAAAATATCAATGGCATTTTTCACAGAAATAAAACAAACAATCCTAAAATTTGTATGAAACCATAAAGACCCTGAATAGCCAAAGCAATCTTGAGAAAGAAAAAAAATATGGAGGTGTCAGACTCCCTGATTTCAAACTATATTACAAAGCTATACTAATTAAAATAGTGTGGTATTGGCATAAAAATAGAAACATAGATCAATGGAACGGAATAGACAGCCCAGAAATACACCGATACATTAACTTATGACAAAGGGGCCAAGAATATACAGTGGGGGAAAGAACAGTCTCTTCAATAAATAATGCTGGGGAAATTGCACACCCACATGCAAAAGAATGAAACTGGAAAATTATACTATACACAAAAATTAACTCAGATTAACTCTGGATTAGAGACCTGAAGCTATAAAACTCCTAGAAGAAAACAGGTGGTAGCCTCCTTGATATCAGTTTGGTGATGATTTTTTAAATCTGACACCAAAAGCAAATGGAACAAAAGCAAAAATAAATAAGTCCCACCACATCAAACTAAAAAACTGCACAGCAAAGAAAACCATCAACAAAAAAAAAGGCAACCTACTGAATGGGAGCAAATATTTGCAAATCATATATCTGATAAAGGGCTAATATTCAAAATATATAAAGAACTCATAAAACGATAGCAAATATGCAAACAATCTGATTTGGCAAAGTACTTGAGTATACATTTTCTCAAAGAAGACAGACAGATGGCCAAGAGGTACGTAAAAAGATGCTCAACATCATTAATCATCAGGGAAATGCAAATCAAAATCACAGTGACTATCACCTCACACCTGTTAGAATGGCTATTATCAAAAAGACTAAAGATAATAAGTGTTGGCACAGATGTGGAGAAAGGGCACCCTTGTGTATTGTTGGTGGGAATGTAAATCGGTAAAGGCACTATGGAGAACCATATGAAGGTTCCTCAATGTCTTAAAACTAGAACTACCATAAGATCCAGCAAGTCTACTTCTGGGTATTTATCCAAAGAAAACAAAAACACAAACTTGAAAAAATATATGCATGCCCTTGTTCTTTTTAGCATTATTAACAATTGATGAATAAAAGGATAGAGAAATAGTGATCATTATATCTACATATATCATTATATATATCATTATATCTATATATATAAAATTATATATATCATTATATCTATATAGATATCATTATATATATCATTATATTATTTTATATATATACATCATCTATCTATCTATCTATCTATCTATCTATCTATCTATCTATCTATATATATATATATATAATGGAATATTATTCAGCCATAAAAAAGAATGGAATCTTATCATTTGCAACAATATGGATGGACATTCAGGGCATGATGCTAAGTGAAGTAAGTCAGAGAGAGACAAATACCATCTTTGTCTTTCTTGTATGTGGAATGTAAAAATAAGTAAGTAACTAAATAAACAAACAAACCAACCTCATAGATACAGAGAAAAGATTGGTGGTTGCCAGAGGCGGAGGGTGGTGGTTGGGAGACATAAGTGAACTATTTTTGGTTTTTTGAATAAATTGATTTTTCAAAAGTAAAGGAAGAATCCAACTTTCCATTAAAAAATACTTTACCTAGTGGATGTTGGCATGTTAATAAGGCTTTGGAATTTTTTTTGGAGGGGTCCTGTTAGTCAACTGGAATATTATTAAACTTGCTAAGGTTCTGCTCAGATAGCTTAAGACCTAGATACAGGTCTGACATGTAGTTTTGTGACTACTGATGGAAGCATACATAGAATTAAAAAAATATGTGCAAGTTTGGATTTCTCTGAAGAAGCATTAAAAAATTATGGATGGATAATCTACAGAAAGACAAAAATTATTGCAAACAGAATTGGTCATGGCTGTGTTGAAGTTCAGGAGAGTTGCAAATAGCAAGATTTTCCTTCTTCATTTTATCCTAAGCAGAATCTACTTTCTTCTTAAACACTAACAGCTCATTTTACTTCTCTTGTTATCTCCAAAAATTCCCAAGTTTCCTTTGTTTACTACTTAGGTCCCTGTAAGAAGCATAGACTGTCCATATCCTAGCTTTCATCTAATTAAGGAAGTTTTTTCACATCCCACATTGGTGATTGAAGGTATACGAGGTCTGACAATTAAGTTTGCAAACTTGTTGCAGCAATGTTGCTAACCTTTTTTTGTATCACAGGGATTATTCATTATGAATTTGTACCAATTGGGCAAACAGTTAACCAAGTTTGGAAGTGCTGAAAAGGCTGCGTGAAAAAATTACACGACCTGAACTTTTCACCAACAATTCATGGCTCCTGCATCACGACAATGCACCAGCTCACACGGCACTGTCTGTGGGGGAGTTTTTAGCCAGTCAACAAATAACTGTATTGGAACACCCTCCCTACTTACCTTATCTGGTCCCCAATTACTTCTTTCTTTACCTGAAGATAAAGGAAATATTGAAAGGAAGACACTTTGATGACATTCAGGACACCAAGGGTAATATGATGACAGCTCTGATGGCCATTCCAGAAAGAGTTCCAAAATTGCTTTGAATGGTGGACTAGGCGCTGGCGTCAGTGCATAGCTTCCCAAGGGGAGTACTTCAAAAGTGATCATAGTGATATTCAGCAATGAGGTACGTAGCACTTTTTCTAGGATGAGTTCATGAACTTAATTGTCAGATCTCAAATATTGATTTTTCCTTAATTTCAATATGAATATTTATGTAATTTAACATGGTTAGTGGCGATTGTGGAAGGGAAACAGATAGTCAAATATTCTCCAGATAACCTGGAATAATATTCCTGGAAGTCAGGAATAGTGGAAGCACCTATACTTTTAACAGTCTAATTGGGCTTCATGTGAATTACAAAATGTTTAGAACTTTCAAAGGAAAAAAACCCACATAAATTCTCTTTCTATATATCTTAGTAATGATTTCACATATTTTGTAATATGAATTAAGTTGTCAGTATAAGATCTAGTTTGGAAGTTTTTGGCCAAAATCATAATGAGTGTTGGGTAGGGAAGACTTGTTTAATTATGGGAAAAGTTTACTTTTGTGGTCTTAGTTTCACACTTCAGATATGGGTAACCATGTACCACAAAACATAGGACAGAATGAACATTTAAGTAATGGTCCAATATTGCATTTTGGAGTCAAAGAGTGGTTAATCCTGATTGACGTGTGAATGTTTTTACAAAGATTGATATTTTCAGGTTTAACTTTACTGTGAAGGAACAGTCTAACTCAAGATTAAATGATAAAACTACATATTCTGCTCAGGGAATTCATTAACAAAAAAGCACAGAACACTTAAGTAATTGCCCTTGGTCACACAACTAGGAAGCGGGAAAGCCATTTTTAATCTTGGGATGTGTGGCTTAAGAATTAATATGTTTTAATTAATATTGTAATTAATTAATGTCTTAATTAACATAAAGAATTAATATTTGTAGGTTTGTTGTAGTAGTTGTTTTGTTTTTGTTGTTAATCTTTTCATTTTGCATGTTTTATGACATGAAAAAATTTTCAGAGATTGAATTGGTATATGTGTTTTCTAATCATCTGTCTTCTAACACAGTTGTGGCAGTCTATGATAAAAATTGATATTGAAATTGAAGTCTCTAGGACTCAGCAAGTTTCTTTATCATCAAAGTCAGCTGTTTATTATATTCTACTTACTAACTAAATTATATGCTTTAAAAATAATCTATCATAAGAATTAAGAGCAAAAGGAATTTCTAATTAAGTTTTGTATAGTGTTAATACATTGCACGATATTGTCTATATTTTGGCTAAAAATTCTCTTTCGCAGTGCAGTTTTGTTGTGCTAATGTCAAATGAGTTTGTATTGCTGATAAGGGTGGGTGGGCCAGGACATAGGAAGGCAACAGGAATACATTGGGTGGCAAAAGACGTCAGTTTAGACAAACAGCTTATCACGGACAACCCACCTGGTGGGCAGTCTACCAACTCGTTGTCAGTCGTGAACCATGAAAATAATGAAATACTCTGAAAATAACATTTTCCCCAAACCTGCATTTCTAAAGTCTTTATCACAATTAGAGCACTCAGAATTATGTTACTTTCAAAACTAAATCATTTATTTAATCCATTAGGTTAATTTTCTAAATTCCAACTTCACCTCAAAAACTACTTCCGAGAAAATGTCAGTGTGACACCATGGTAGGCCACAGGAGACAAATTCCAATAATTCAGAACACTTTTCTTCCAGTTTGAAAAAAAAAAAAAAAAAAGGCAAGCTCAGGGAGCCAAATCCCTCATCCAGATAATTAGCAACTATCCAATCTGTTAATTGAGGACATGGTTGCCAAACCTTCTTGGCAACCTCAGACAAGCAGTTGTAGGGTGGTCAGTAAGTCAGTCATAGCTATCAGGTGCCAGAATGTGCTTGGCCCTATATTAAGAATTACGCATTCAAGACAGTTGAGATTTGCTCTTTGACCTGGAAGAACAAATGTACTAAATTGTTAGGAAATTGTCTGTTCTTAGTCCTAAATTTGGTAATGCTAAGAACAAAATGATTTCATTAACCCTAGCTCTTCTCATGATCTTCAATGAGAAAATAACTCCCTTCTCTATTTTCACTGTAACTTGGGAGAAATTTTCAAGAATCAGGTGCTATTAGGTCTAAACACAGGTAAATAAGCATAGGTGGAATGCTAATATTCTGGACAGTTCCACAGAAGGGATGATGGTAGCATTCACCACTGAGATTATCTAGAAGACTCATCCAGGTTCCAGGCTTATTTCTCCAGATGCAGAGGTAATTATCTGGCTCTCTTCCTATTGACCTTATATGACTATCACATTATCAATGCAGACATCTTCAACTAGAAAGCTGTCTTGGAGAAGAGAAAGACACCAGACCTAGGGAAAGAAGCAGACCCGAATAAAGAAAGGTAAATGCCACCACAGAAGTGTCTGCCAGACAAATTATAGACCAATGTTAGTTTAGAGAAAAACAATTATCAAATTTTGCTATTCCAATAAAAATGTTAACACGCCTTGGCCAAAACAAACACCTTCTTTAGTGTTTACAGAGCAGTGTTGCTCCCACAAACAAAATGTGCCTTGTTTGGTTGGAATGTTTTTCTAAGAGTCAGCCATCAACTTGCTCAGTTTGATTTAAACTGGTAAAATCAAAGCACATAATGGAAAGGAAAGCACAGGAATTGAAAATGCAAAGGAAAGTTTTGGGTTAAAAGTGATCTAAAGAAGAACAGAATTCCTGCCTGCCTATTATGCAAAAAAAAAAAAAAAAATCATATAACTCTGCATATTGCACAAAGACCTGTTCTGAAGAAATATACATGCGAGCCTTTTGAACTTAAGGTCAGTTTTAGTGAGTTGCAACTTGGTGGTAAAACCATGTTTGTCAAATATGTGAAAAGTGACTAAGATGCAGCCACAACTTAAGTGCCTGTGAATACCTCAACTGTAACACATTTGAAGGATTTTTGGTGTGTTGTTAACTACTTTACAGTTTTAAAAAAATAGTACTTGACATTTGGAAGTGAAATGATAATGTGCAAAACATTAGTCAGATGGTGCTTGTTGCTTTGTGAATGAACTCTATGTAGTCTGAAAAATTAGATGCAAGATTTAGTGTCATCTACTTTTCTGTCAAGGGCCCACAAACAATTTCACTCCCAGGCCACTTGATATTTTAACTTCATAAACCACCCAAGTCAGTAAAATTGCTGATGATACCTTAGGAATGACAGATAGCTCAATAAATGAGACAAAGACAACTCCCTGGGAAAGGAAATGACAATCTGCACTGCAATCAGTAGACTTGCTAGAATACAAGCTCCAAACCCCCATGCGTCCTCTGCCTGGTTCACTGTGGTATTTCCAGCACACAGTAGGTGAACAGTAAATGCTCACAGGCTCTGGAATCAGAATACTTGTTCAGATCCGCGCTATAGCATTTACAAGCTGTCGGATCCAGGTGAGTTACTAACCTCAAGTTTTGCTTTTTACATCAGCACCTTCTTCACCTGCTGCCATGAGGAAGAAATGACTTCATTCCCCTCAGAGCTTAGCACACTGTGAGCCCCCAATAAATGGTTGCTTTGTGATCAGGGTAAGAATTGGATTTGTATGGGTCCTTTGTTTGAAAAAATTCCAGATCTTTCACATATACAACCTTCCCACTAGGGGAAAAATTGGAAGTTTTATTTCTTCTGCACAGCCTAGAGTTAAGTTTATACTCTTTTTTTTTGTTGTTGTTCAAGAAATAGCCAATAGGGGTTCAGAAAATGGAGTCTGATTGATTTTTCTTTCACATCAACACTTTGAAAACCCATCGACCACTGTAAAACAATGTAATAATGTCGGTAATTTTTAACCCCCTAAAATAATGCTGCGATCTCATCCTTAAATTATACCTCACCACTAATTTTAGGCAGCAAGTCAACAAGTACGTATTGAGCAAATGTGTCCCTTACTGACAAGGGGGATGAGTTTCAAACTGTAGTTACAACCAGCACTGTCGCCCCTGCTCTCTATTCTTTTTTGTTGTTGTCCTAAAATAGTGTCATGCTTTGTTTTTTTGTTGTTGTTGCTGTTTTTTGGATTTTTTTGTCAAACACATTGTCATACTACCCAATAATATGTAGTGAATAAATTATTGAACATGTGTTAACTCAGTGAAATATTTTCCTAATTAACTTCTTTTAAAATCCCACCCAGCGGATATACATGGGGCATCTTCTAAATGTAAATCTGTACTCGAAACACTGTGTATTAGGAATGATGTGATCACTGAACTTGGTCTAGGGGCTTCTCACATGTGTCAATCTTCAAAATTGGCCTTATGAGACCTTTTGAAGGGCCTCTTTGTCTTCAGAGACATGTTAGCATGTGGTCAGGCCAATCTAAAGAGATGACAAATGGACATTCACCCTTTGTGGGCATTCTATAGGGTTATTAATTTCTATGGCCATTAGATGGCAATCCATGAGAGCACAAAGTATGTCATTACAAAATAAATTTGTTAACAAATTAGGAAAAATGTCCTTTAGTGCTATTTGGAAAATACTGAATATATGTTTATTTGTATACAAAAATTAAGTTCGTGAACTCACCCTAGAAAAAGCGCTACATACCTCATTGCTGAATATCACTACAGTCACCTTCAAAGTACTCCCCTTGGGAAGGTATGCACTGATGCCAGTGCCTAGTCTACCCTTTAAGGTATTTTGGAACTCTTTTTCTGGGATGGCTATCAGAGCTGTCGTCGTATTACCCTTGATGTCCTGAATGTCATCAAAATGTCTTCCTTCAAAATTTCCTTTAATTTTGGGTAAAGAAAGAAGTCATTGGGGGCCAAATCAGGTGAGTAGGGAGGGTATTCCAATAGTTATTTGTCTACCGGCTAAAAACTCCTTCACAGACAGTGCCGTGTGAGCTGGTGTATTGTCGTGATGCAAGAGTCATGAATTGTTGGGAAAAGTTCAGGTCATCTGACTTTTTCATGCAGCCTTTTCAGCACTTCCAAATAGTAAACTTGGTTAACTGTGTGTCCAGTTGGTACAAATTCATAATGAATAATCCCTCTGATCAAAAAAGGTTAGCAACATCGTTGCAACAAGTTTGCAAACTTGTCAGACCTCATATTATACATGCAAATCATTAATCCTAGCACACTCTTGAACTAGTTCCCCAACTCGTAAATGGGTACACTTTTAAGCTATTTTAACAAATCTCTATTGTTCTAAAAAAAAATTATTCATTTTCTAGGGCAAGTATAACAAAGTACCACAGACTGGCTGGCTTAAAACAATACACATTTATTATCTTTCCTGTAGGGGAATACTTCCTTGCCTTTTCCTGGTTTTGGGGATTTACTGTCAATCTTTGGTGTTCTTTGATTTGCAACTACATAATTCCAATCTCTTCCTTTGTTGTCATATGACATTCTTCATGCCTCTGTCTTCACATGGCCATTTTCTTATAAGGACACCAGTCAATGGGTGAGTTACCACCTTACTCTAGTATGACCACATCTTAAATAATTACATCTGCAATGACCCTGTTTCCAAATAAAGTCACATACTGAGGTACTGGGGAATCAAGACTTCAACATATCATTTTTGGATGGACACAATTCAACCTATAACAAAAGTCAACCTTACAATAGATCTACATGTGTTGGAAAGTCAAATAGAAATAGAATGTCTTTAACTCTACAGGTAGTTTGGCTATTTGATCAACATATTTACATTTATCTGGATGTTTCTTAAAGTATGAATTTTTCACAATAATTGTCAACATCTCCAATCTGGAATTAGGAGTTGGAAATCACTTTGGGGTTCTTGTATCTTCCAGAATTTTTTTTTTTTTTAATGAAATTGTTGACTATAATGCTAGGTTGAGCCATATGTTTTTCTGTTTTTTTTTTTTGTTTTTTTATTTGAATCATGTTTTTTTGTTTTTGTTTTTGTTTTTTATGAACTGCCTGACAGGGCTATCTTTTTGACGAGATCTAGTAGGAAAATCCTGAGTGGTGCTGAGGTGATTTTAGCTTAGTCCTTCCAAATCTGTAGTTAGAATTGAATAAGTATTTTATTTTTAGATAGTTTATGAATTTGGAGTATTTGAGCATGATCTGAATTCAGCCAGGGATCTTTTGTGGTGTGTTTTTTTTGTAACTATAAACACTACAATGAATATTTATTACCAAAAAGTTTTAAAATGCCAAGTAACTAAAAAAGTGGTAAAGAAGCTTAAGAATCAAGTGATTTATTTTTAAATTTTGAGAGAAGTGCATCTAGTTATTGTTTTATTCCCAGGATCTAAAGAGAAATGGATCAGAAAGTCACTGTGTGCTTATTTAATATGCTTCCTTATCAAACATTTCCTTGTAAAAGAGGCTGCAAGTCTGAAAAAAATAATCAAAACATATGCGATTGACTATTCCCTGCCTGACACTTAGTGGTAACTTGGGAGAACTGCAGCTTTTTTTTTTTTTTTTTTTTTAGATTAAAGTTTATTGGGGTGACAATGGTTAATAAAGTTACATAGGTTTCAAGTGTACAATTCTGTAATGCATCATCTATATGTTACATTGTGTGAGAACTGCAGCTTTTGACTTATGGGAGATCTGCAGAAAACATAGGAAGGAAAAATCTTTAGAGTCTATGAGTATCCTGGGTTCACATGAGCCCCTAGATTTTTGTAAGATTTTGAATGGATCACAAAGAACTAGAAAGTTGAAAGGCAAACTGTGGTAATTGAACCTGAAAAATGTCTGATTCCCTATAATGCTTCATAAAGACATCCAAAAGTAGGAGACAGAAAAATGTTTTTATATTTGCTCTTTGAGTATCACCTTACTTTTCTCCTATGATCACTTTATAGAGAAAATAATGAAAATCAATGTAGAGCTTTGTGATAAGAAAAAAACATTATGGCAAGAACTTAAAAAACAAACACAAAACAATTAGATCAAAATGTCAATTGGTACCACCTTTATGGAGCCCTATTTGGTAATCAGCATAATTTTTTTTTTCTTTTAAGAATTGCCTCCTTGATGTAAAGAAATGGAAAGACATTTCATGTTCATGGACCGGAAGAATCAACATAGTTAAAATGGCCATATTACCCAAAGCAATATACAGGTTTAATGCAATCCCCATCAAAATCCCAATGCCATTTTTTAAAGAAAGAGAACTGAAAATCATCAGATTTGTATGGAACCACAAAAGACCCTGAATAGGCAAAGCAATCCTAAGAAAAAAGAATGATACTGGGGGTAATACACTCCCTGACTTCAGCTTGTACTGCAGGGTAACAATAATCAAAACAGTATGGCATCAGCAGAAAAACAGACACACAGGCCAATGGAATAGAATTGAAAACCCAGAAATAAACCCATGTAAATATGGACGGTTAACTTTCAACAAAGGAGCCAAAAACATAAAATGAGAAAAGAAAGCCTCTTCAACAAATGGTGTTGGGAAAATTGAAAAGCCAAGTGTAAAAGAATGAAACTAGACTGCTCTCTGTCAACATGTACCAAAATTAACTCAAAATGAATCAAAGACCTAAACATAAGACATGAAACATTAAACTGCATAGAAGAAAACATAGATACTAAATTTATGGACCTTGGGTTCAAAGAGAATTTTATGAATTTGATCTGAAAGGCAAGGGAAATAAAAACTAAAATAAAGTAATGGGACTATATCAAGCTAAAAAAATTCTGCAAAGCAAAAGAAACCATCGACAAAACAAAGGCAACCAACCAAATGGGAGAAGATACTTGCAAACAATGCCTCTGATAAGGGGCTAATGTCCAAAATATATAAGGAACTCATATAAATCAACAACGAAAAGACAAACAATCCAATTTAAAAATGGGCAGAGGACCTGAATAGACATTTCTCCAAAGAGGACACACAGATGACCAATAGACATATGAAAAGATGATCAATGCCACAAATCATCAGAGAAATGAAAATAAAAACCACAATGAAATATCACCTCACACCAGTTACAATGGCTATGATCAAGTCAAATAATAATAAGCATTGGAAAGGGTGTGGAGAAAGAGGAACCCTCATACACTACTGATGGGAATATAGATTGGTGCAGCCGCTATGGAAGGCAGTGTGGAGGTTCCTCAAAAAATTAAGAATAGAATTACCATACGACCCAGCAATCCCTCTCCTGGGTATCTACCCCCAAAAATCTGAAAACATTTATCTGTAAAGATATGCGTGCTCCAATGTTCATTGCAGCTTTATTTACTGTGGCCAAGACATGGAAACAACCAAAGTGGCCTTTGATAGATGATGGGATGAAGAGGATGTGTATACATACAATGGAATACTACTCTGCCATAAGAAAAGATGAAATAGTGCCATTTGCAACAACATGGATGGATCTTGAGATTATTATGCTAAGCGAAGTCCGCCGTCACACAGAAAAAGTTGAGAACCATATGATTTACTGACATATGGGATATAAGACTGAAGGCAACAAAGGAACAAGACAAACAAATAAACAAAAACTCATAGACACAGACAATAGTTTAGTGGTTACCAGAGGGGAAGGGGGAAGGGGTTGGTAGAAGAGGGTAAATTGGGTCAAATATATGGTGTTGGAAGGAGAACTGACTCTGAGTGGTCAACATACAATGTGATATATAGATGATGTATTACCTAAAACCTATGTAAGTTTATTAACCATGTCACCCCAATAAATTTTAATTAAAAAAATTGAATTGCCTCCTTGCTTTTTATGTACCTAATGTTTGTGCTCCCAACCCAATAAAAAATTCACATGTTGAGAACTCATCTGCAATGTTATGGCATTAGGAGGCCAGGCCTTAGGAAACCAATTAGGTCATGAAGGTGGAGCCTTCATGAAGGGATAGTGGTCTTATAAGAAGAGGCCAGAGAGATAGTTCACTCTCTTTCTGCCACATTTGGATACAATGAGAAGTCAGCAGTCTGCAACCTGAATGACCGGCCTTGCCAGAACTCTGATCTAGGACTGTCAGCCTCTAGCATTGACAGCCTCTAGATCTTCAGGATCGACAGAAATGAAAAAGAAATTTCTGCTATTTATAAGCAACGCAGTCTGCAGTGCTTGGTTATAGCAGTCCAAGCTAAGATACTGCTCACTCAGAAATTCTATTACCATGAATCATCCTGATGAAATAATTATGCATCTAGTTAAAGATTAAGGATTTTTATATAAAGATGTCCATTACCTCACTATTTGTTAGCAATAATTGGGGAAAAAACAAAAATATCCAATACCATAAGAAATGATGTAATTTTCTTTATTAGTAGTAGTAGTAAAATAACATTGCATGAGACTAGTTAATGACATAGGAAAATGTTCATATATTTTTAACAAAAAATTGATTACAAAATATATGATCAAAATTTGTAAGAAATGTATGTGTAGTACAGACAGAAAAGAACTAAAATGTTGTAAATCAAAATATTAACAATGGTTATTTCTAGGGAGTGAGATTAGGAATTAAATTACCATAATGAATAGGAATTCTTTTGTAAATTGTAAATGCCCAATAAAAGGTATTTTCTGAAAACAGCAAAACTTTAAAATAGAAGACTCACTATAAAAGGTAATGACCATTGAATGGACAGGAGATACTAATTATTAAAACATGAAACTACAATCTTGTAGGGATTCTTAGTTCAATTATGAAAAAAGAACTATAGCTGAATCCCAATTATTTAGGATTTGAAGGGCCTGTGAGGAAACAGGAATCATGAGGACATTTGTGATGTTATATTTCTACTGGATTAATTGTTCAAAGCCTCTTCTCCCATTTGGTCTTCAATTGGAACCACTAACAAGTGACCTGGGACAAGTTTCTTAAGATATTCTGAAGTTTACTAACCAAATCTGAAATATAGGAAACAATCATAATTTCTATATCTCACAGGGTTATGATGAGGATCAGATAAGCTAGTAAATATGAAAAATGCATTATGCACTTTATAAAATTACTACCCAAATGGAAGATGGCATGTGGCCGTTTAATTTTCACTGTCTTACCTTAGTGCAGATGATCCTAGTAGGAAAATCCAGGGGCCTGGTTGTATTACTGACACACTGTACAAACATGCCTAAATGAGAGAGCAACTAAGAACGTCACATTGGAACAGATAATTGCATGAGATTTTCCTACCTATGTCCTCAGTTTAGGCTGAGAAGTGCATGATTCTGATCTTCCATCGACAGAAGTCCTAGTTCATCTGTGCAGGGCTTGTCAATCAATTTCACAACCTAGCCCCTCCCCACCTCCAGGCTGGAAAAAGCCAAGATTCACTGACAAAATGATGAGAAAGGACTTCTTTGGAGAAGGTAATGGGAGTGTCATGCTTCCTCACAACTGCAAGCCAAGTTATGTGTGCGTGAACATAGTGCCTCCTCTCCAGTGGGGATTTCTGAGACTTGATCCTACACCTACCTTCAGTAAGTCCTAACAATATGATGGACACGCTCCCAAACCCAACTTCACTGGCTTATTAGCTTAACGTTTGCATTTTTCTTCAGTAACTATTTTCTAGAATACAACATGAATTATTAACTTACTACAATCTATTTTCAATTAACACTTTTACCATCCCCTCCAAAAAATACAAGAACTTTACAGCAGTTTAACTTTATCCTCTGCCCACCTTTTGCATTATTATTATTATTATTATTATTATTATTATTATTATTATTTTAAAGATTTTATTGGGGAAGGGGAACAGGACTTGATTGGGGAACAGTGTGTACTTCCAGGACTTTTTTCCAAGTCAAGTTGTTGTCCTTCAGTCTTAGTTGTGGAGGGCGCAGCTCAGCTCCAGGTCCAGTTGCCGTTTTCTAGTTGCCGTTTTCTAGTTGCCGTTTTCTAGTTGCAGGGGGCACAGCCCACAATCCCTTGTGGGAGTTGAACCCGCAACCTTGTGGTTGAGAGGATGCACTCCAACCAAGTGAGCCATCCGGGAGCTCAGGGGCCGGTCAGCTCAAGGTGCCGTGTTCAATCTTAGTTGCAGGGGGCACTGCCCACCATCCCCTGCAGGACTCGAGGACTTGAACAGGCAACCTTGTGGTTGAGAGCCCACTGGGCCCATGTGGGAATCGAACCGGTAGCCTTCGGAGTTAGGAGCACGGAGCTCTAACCGCCTGAGCCACTGGGCCGGCTCCCTTTTGCATTATTTTAGATATCTATTAGGTTGGTGCAAAAGTAATTGCAATTTAAAAGGTTAAAAATAGTTGCAAAAACTACAATTACTTTTGCACCAACCTAATATCTATTACCTATCTTATCTATTCTGAATGCCCCGAGACATTACTAGTGTTTCAAATATCAATTCTTATTTATATTTCTCTCTTACAGTGCTCTTCATTTCTTCCTGTAGATCCATGTTTCCCATATGAGATTATATTCCTCCCACCTGAAAAAATTGTTTAAGTATTTCTTTTGGTGTGGGTTTACTGGCAACTAATTCTCCCAGTTTTTGTTTGTCTGAAAATGTCTTTATTTCACTTTTATTTATTAGGGACACTTTCTCTCAGCATAGATGTTCTACTGTCTCCTAGCTTCCACCATTACTATATAAAGTTGCTGTAAATTGTATTATTGCTCCTTTGACAATAATGTTTTTATTTTTGTTTTTGTTTTCTTCTATTTTCTGGCTGATTTTAAGATGTTCTATCTTTTTATTTGGTTTTCAGTAGTTTGCCTCTGATATAATTAGATGTGATTCTCTTTGTGTTTCTTCAAATATCATTGGACGATTCTCTCTCTTTGCTTCTGGGATTCCAATTATATGCATGTTAATTAACTTTTTCACAACATTCCATATGTATTCTATGCACTCTATTGTATTTTCGAACCTTTGTCTTTCCGATGACCTGACTTCTAGATTTTTAATCCTCAGTTCTGCTCTAATTTTATAATTAAGCTCACTTATTGGATTCTTAATTTCAGTAATTATATATTTTACTTCTAGAATTTCCATTTCACTGATAAATATATCAATCTCCCCATTGGGACCAGAGTTCTCTGATCTGTCCCTCCTGCCCCCACACCCCTCACCTAGTAGGCTGGATAACAGGAGGTTGGACAATTAAGTTCGGAGACTTGTTGCAACAAATGTTGCTAAACTTTTTTCATATCAGAGGGATTATTCATTATGAATTTGTACCAACTGGACAAACAGTTAACCAAGTTTACTATTTGGAAGTGCTGAAAAAACTGCATGAAAAAGTTAGACGACCTGAACTGTTTGCCAACAATTCATGGCTCTTGCATCACGACAATACACCAGCTCACATGGCACTGTCTGTGAGGGAGTTTTTAGCCAGTAAACAAATAACTAAATTGGAACACCCTCCCTACTTACCTGATCTGGGCCCCAATGACTTCTTTCTTTACCTGAAGATCAAGGAAATATTGAAAGGAAGACATTTTGATGACATTCAGGACATCAAGGGTAATACAACAGCTCTGACGGCCATTCCAGAAAAAGAGTTCCAAAGTAGGTTTGAAGGGTGGACTAGGTGCTGGCGTCAGTACGTAGCTTCCCAAGGGGAGTACTTCGAAGGTGACTGTAGTGACATTCAGCAATGAGGTATGTAGCACTTTTTCTAGGATTAGCTCGTGAACTTGTCTGACCTGGTAGTAAATACCCAAAACTTATTTTGCACATGCTATGTTCCAAAGACTGTTATAAGTGTTTCACATACACAAACTCATTTAATTGTCACCACAACCTTAGGAAGTGGTACTATTATCATCTCCAGTCAACAAAGTAAGCACATTGTTGTTTACTGGAGTTCTGTTTGAAATTACATGTACTGCCTGGAGCTATGTGGGTATTCTTTGGAATGCTCCTACTTTTTAGAAGTAGGAGCCCTACTTCTAAATGGGTACTCTGCCCTACCCATGAGATCATATTCCCTTATACACTGTCACTTGGATTGGTGTCCACCTCCTATAGTGGAGTCACTATCTCTAAACATGCTTGTTTGTTTAGAGACAAACCCACTGGGGAGGTTCCAAAATTTCCATAGTTAGGTCATCTGGGTCATGACAAATGTGTTGATTTTGGAAAACTGTGTGTCCCCAAATTTTTCAGGATTACTGAGTCACCTATCCCAAAAGAAAATAACCCTAGCCCTATTTTACGTGCAGGAAGTTTAAACTCCTAAGGACTGGTATCGCCAAATCCTAGTTGTCAGTTACCACCCTTTGCTCTGGAACATTGCTGTATGTTTTTTCCTGATTTCTTCTTCCCACTAGTTCTCACTTAACACCAAGTCAGATTCCAAGCATTTAATAAAACGTTAGTATTTTGAGACAACACTAGGGAAAATGACCACAAGAAAGAAAAGACTTTGTGTCTAGAGAGAGCCTTCAGGCAGTTTCACAGACACTTGCAGTGGGAAGCTGGTGGTCTGTATGGGAACATAAGTACTGATGGAAATTGGGCAGGGTGCCTACGGCATCTGCCACAGCAGGCACTATGCATGCTTTGCCTTTGTTTTCCAGAAGAGGGTCTCAGAAGATATAACATGTATCCAAGGGTCACATCACAAGTAAATGGTAGAGCCAGAAGTTGAATTCAGATCTACCTCTAAGGT
Organism: Rhinolophus hipposideros; assembly: GCF_964194185.1. Classification (NCBI taxonomy): domain Eukaryota; kingdom Metazoa; phylum Chordata; class Mammalia; order Chiroptera; family Rhinolophidae; genus Rhinolophus; species Rhinolophus hipposideros. The sequence continues at coordinate 60,474,317 of NC_138059.1, forward strand.
TCATTATCTTTTGCGTTTTGTCATGTCTTCTTCCCCACTCAAAAGGAATATGATGTGGAATAAATGCCATGTTGTAGTTTATTTGAACAGAAGGAAACCTAGGAGAGGAAATGGATGTTGGCAGCACAGAGGAAAGAATGTCACATCTGAACTCCGGAACTTGAATGAGAAAAAGAAAAAGCACTGAGTTCATGAGGATAGCTGGCATTAAGTCCATGGGTTGGTTGAATAAATGAACAAATTAGTCATAGTTACCAGATATCCAAATAGACATTGGTGACACTAACGTGGATCAGAGAAAATAACAATTACAAGCATTGAGAGTCAGCGTCAGTAAATTTTTAAACTTTTTTATTTGAAAAGTTAAGAATATGAGTAAAAGCAAAGAGAATGGTAGAATTAGTCTTTACAAATCCATAATCTACCCTGAGTAATGATTAACATTTTTCTATATCTGTATCTTTTTATCTGGTGCAGTAGTCTAAAGCAAATCTGAGAAACGATATTTTATTCAGAGGTACTCCTATAAACATCTCTTAAAAATAAAGATGTTTTCGTATATAAATACAATACCAGTATTATAACTAATAAAATGAACAATAATTTCTTAATATCATCTAATACTAAATCATATTCAAACTCCTCTGATTGGCCTACAACTGTCTCTCTCTAGCTGGTTTGTTTGAATCAGTATCACAAAAAGTTCCACACATTGCATTTATTGGTTTTTAAGGCATGTTAAATTTATAACTGCCCGCCTCTCTTTTCCATGCCTTTGCCTTGTTTAGGAGACCACATCAGTTGTCCTGCAGAATATATAGAATCTAAAATTCTGAATATGTTGTTTGTATCAGTGTATTTTTACCTCTTATTATTCATGGTAACTTCTGTGACTGACTTCTCATCATTTCGGTTGCTTGCTATCACCACAGGCAGCTCAGTCGGGTGTTTCTGAGGGGTCTTTATAACCTCACCCACCCTGTTTCTGCCACAGGTAAAAGAAACATCATGTCTAGAAAGTTTATAAATAATCTCACCAAAATGCAGCTATCCTGGAAGTCCACAGATTTGGAGTGGTGAATGCAGCTGTAGGCAAGTACCAAGCTGATGGATGGTGGAAGGAAAGTCAAGAAGCAGAGTGGAGGGGCCAGCCAGTTGGCTCAGTTGGTTAGAGCGCAGTGCTCGTAACACCAACATCACCGGTTTGATTCCCACATGGGCCAGTGAGCTGCACCCTCCACAACTAGAGTGAAAACAATGGCTTGAGTTGGAGCTGATAGGGTCCTGGAAAAACACACTGTTCCCCAATATTCCCCAATAATAATTTTTTAAAAAAGTAGAGTGGATGGAACTGCAAGTCAGACCAACAGCTGTTTTGTTTACACTGTGTCTCTACTAGTTCTACCTTTTCCTGTAGATGCTCTAAAGAGGTTTGCACAACGACAAAGTTAAAGCAGGATATTGGGGAAAATCCTGCCTCCCTGCAATGCAATCATGAGATTTTCATCTTTATTCGTAGTTTCAGAAATGCCACTTTTTCAGGTCCTGAAAGCCAGTGAATTTAAGAGATATCCAAGTGACTTAAAGAAGCAGTCAGTAGCTATCTCAGGCTTTTTAAGACATTCCTGCAATTGGGGTTCCTCTCTCTGCTTGTGGTGAGATGTCATTAACCAGTCTTTCACCTTAGACAGTCTATGCTAGTTCAGTTCAGCCTCTCCAAACCCAAAAGAAAAGGCTTCCACACCCTCCAGACCTCACCATGACTCTTCTAGTTGTCTGGGATCTACCCACCTCCTCTTGAGCTCATGGTGCCCTAGTGGTGAGAGAGAGCCTGTCCACAGTGTCACCCAGAGTCTCCAGGGAAGCTCTGGCTGGTAATGAGCTGAACTCATTGGGGCCGAGAGAAGGGAACCCAAGCAAAGTTTGTGGTGCAGAAGTGGGAACTCAGCTCCAAGTTTTGCAAGCCTCCGCACTTTTCTGTCATTCAAAGACTTCACAAGGCTGGCCTGGCAACCCAGCTCAACCTTATACCCCTTCAAGCTCTCTCGGCACTCCTGCCTCTGGAATGGAGCAGCTAGGAAGCAGGGTCTCAGTGCTCCCAGGATCACAGACCCACAGGCTGCACTCTAACATCAGCCCAAGTCCAGGGAAAGCTCTTTGCTCTATGAGGGGAGAATAAAAGCTTGCTCTCCTCACTGCCTCTCTAACACATTGTGTCTATGCCACATAATTCCCTTCATCTCTTAGTCATCTGCTTCCCAACACATGCCACTCCTCATTCTTTCCTAATAGGTTTTGATGGCTCTTTAATTTAAAGCCCCCATATCAACCTAAAACTTTCTCAAAGATAGTGGGGATTTAATCTTCAATTCACTCTAATGTAGCAAAGAAAGGAGAGAAAAATTTTCATATGTAAATAAGTCCGGACATTTACATTCAGCTTATAGACTTTCCCTCTATTTCTCTTCCTGAGAATGTGATTTCTATTTCTTGCCAACGCAAGGTAGGGATATAATTCCTGTCCTAATGGTTTGACAAAGGCTACTGTTGCCTTGGAAAACATAAAATCTATGGGCCTAAAATTAGTGTAAACAGCTTATATTGGTAACAGTTTTACCATTTTTTTTTGAACACTTTATCCAAAAATCCAAAAGTTGTAATTTTATTGACTATATCTAAATTTGGTGAGTGATCCTTTTTTGCCATTTACCCTAGGTTACAAGTATGGTGTAACTTTGAAGTAGTCTTTAAATTCCTTTTCCCTGTGTAAAATGGGAGAATTGGCTTCATTATCTACAACTTACCCATATCACACAGCCATAAAGAAGAAGGAAATATTATCATTTGTAACAATATGGATGGATCTAGAAAACATTATGTTAAGTGAAAAAAGTCAGACAGAGAAAGACAAATACCATATGTTCTCACTAATATGTGGAATCTAAAGAAAAGAATAAATAAATGAACTAATCAGAAACAGCCTCAGAGACAGAAACACAGAGGAAAAAATGAGGGTTGCTAGATGGGGGGAGGGATAAGGGAGAAGGTGAGTGGATTAGAAAGCACAATCGGTAACCACAAGATTGCCACAGGGATACGAAAGTCAATTTGGGGAATGTAATCAATAATGTTGTAAAGATTTTGTAGGGTATCCGATGGACACTTGTCTCATTAGGGAGACCACCTCAGGGAAGATGTAGATGCCTGATCACGGCACTGTACACCTGAAGCTGAAGCTGAACAATAATGAATGCCAACTACAATTTTATATATATATGTATACGTATACATATATATATATATATATATATATTTATAAGAAGCGGAGTACAGTATTAGGAATAGAGACAGTGGAAATGTAATGGCTGTGTGCGATGTCCGAGGGTTAGTAGATGGGGGAAGGGAGTTGTACTGTGTGAGGGATATAAACAATAAATGTCTAACTATTACATTGTTTTTGTGCACCTGAAACTAATAAAAAAATGGAAAAAAAACAAAACAAAAATATTTATCAATTTCAAAAGGTTTCATGAATAAAATTTAAAGGTAAATAAATAAATAAATAAATAAATAAATAAATAAATAAAATGTACCCATTCCTGCTCCAAATGATCTAATCTGCATGTCACAAAATAGCTGGTGTCACATTTTCCAGAGTGTTCACCTCATGTCACCCCAAAGATAGCCTCTTTAACACACAGACACACACCACACACACACACACACACACACACACACACACACACACACACACACAGCTCCTGACAAAAAGTAAACTATAAACTATGCTGAATCTTCATAATTGCCCAATTTTTCTAACAGTTTGACTTGTTTTTAGAAAATGGTCAACTCTTTGAAACCCAAAGAATGATGTCACAACCCTACAAGAGTTTGAGGTTATTGGATAGGAACCTGCCAGAATTTAGATAAAAATCACTCCTGATGGAAGAGGCTTTGTTAAAGGCTTGGATCGGGGTTAATCTGTCAGTAATAATTGGCAATTATGTGTGCCCTTTAGTAGTTTGACTAATTTCACAGGCTTATCATTGCTGACACATTTTATAATTTGACTCTAACTTCTCCCATGATCCCTCTAATCCCAAACAAATGCTTCTCCAAAGGCTCACACCTTTATGAACCCCCAAATGCTCTCATAATTGCCCTTCTTAACTCAGGGACTGTTCTTCTTTATAGAATACCTGGACTTAATCATCTCTATATAGTTCAAGCTGTTTACTTGGTGGTTGATTTTCTTGAAACACAACAAGATTTCATTATTTGAATTACTGCCTAAACACCAATCTCAGAAATAAACTCCGCTGGGCATTACTTGTGAATATTGAGGTCTTAAATGATTCAAACTTGGCTTCACTCACATCCGCAATAATTATCACTACAAAGAGAACACATTTTAGAGAACAAGATGTTAAATTAATGTTCTGAAGAATTTATCAGATAAAATCTGGCGGCTTTCTCTCATAAAGTTCCCAGTGAATCACTATGGCCTCCTCGTGACCTCATCAGGAAACTTTGGTTTGAGGTGGGATGGATTTGGGGATAAATTATGATGATATGTTGCATAATATTTGGGAAATGTAGAAAAAAAATAAACAAGCGTACTGCTTCATTCCAGAGCCTCATGAACGTCAGGAAAGCACTTCAATAGCAATAACTTATGGTTTCCTCCGAAACGCAGGGAGATGACTAACCCTTCTGAACAATATGTCTACTTGCGTCCCCCTGTGAAAGCTAGATACAAGCTATGAGTGTACTGCTTATGTTCAATGTACATTCACATTTGTGCAAACTTTGGTTTGATAAGCACACTGATGGAATCTCACCACATGGAGAACGGAGCACATTCAGGTCAGAATGGATGCAGGTGATAAGCACGTCGTTGAAAACCTGGTATTTATTGAAAATTTCTTCCATGCCAGTCGATATTCCAAGTGCCTTATGTATAGTATGTCACTGTTTCTCTTAACAACTCTGAAAGCAAATACCATTACCAGCATACCTCCGTATTGCCGGTGAGGTTCGTAAGGCAGAAAGAACCCAAATAACTTCCTGAAGGCCATACTTATAAGACGCAGATCCAGGGTCCAAACGGAAGCATTCTGACCTAGCCCATCCTGATCCACATGCTGGACTGTAGCGTGCGTGAGACAGTGGTCACTTGGAGCAGGGGTTGGCAATGGAGAAGGGGAGAAACTGATAAACCGCAGATACGTTGATGTCTAAATTCATCTTCAAGAGCAGAAACTTGGAAATAATGTTAATGGCCAAAATGAGGGGTTTGACAATAAATTTCAGCATATCTATATGAAGCAATACCACGTAGCTATTCAAAATCACGGCTGCCAATCATATTTAATAACAAGCATGAAAAGTATTACTCATTTTTTGACTGAGAACATCGTGTTCATGAATAAATATAGCATACGAAATATACATTTTGTATAATCCCATCCTCATAACTGTGTGTGTGCATGTATGTGCACTTGTGTACAACACTCAAAAATCTAGAAAGTCACACACAATGGACTGGGAATTGGGTCTCTACAGGATTTATATTTTCTATTTTGCACCTTTTATTTAAAAGCTTGCATGGTTTCTATAATGAGAGCAAAACTGTATGTGAGAACTAAAAGGATAACCAAGCCACAGTTCATGAGGACTGGAAAGACCAGTGGGATTCGAGCACAGGTTGAGGAATGATGGCAAGAATGTGGCATTAATGCCCAAGCAACCCTGAAGCCACAAGCTTCCAAGTAAGTCCACCAGGCTTGGGAACACTGGCCTAAGCACCTCGGGAAGCTGGACTCGCAAAGAGATGATTTTTCACTTCTGCACCCAGAAACCACCGGAAAACCACCTATCAACAGTTCCAGGGAAGATAAAAACAATGCACCCGGAGCCCCACGTAGAACTTAGCAGTTTAAGCACTGAAAATGGGGACTGGAGTAGACAAAGAGGAGAGGTGGAGAAGGCAGGGAAGAAAGGGGGCTAGTATAGAGCAGGCAGAGTTGTTTCTAATTTATTCATCCTCTGGGTGGGGAGGCCTTACGTAATTTGCACAAAGGTGCTGTGTGTTCCAGCTGCAGTCAAGATTAGCAAGATGTGCTGAGACCAAATATGGAGGCCCTCTGAAGTCCAAAGTCATCAAAGGTCAAGACCTGTAGCTGGAAGAAACTACCAGGGAAAGGGGGCTTGAAAGATGAATGGAATTCATATTTTAAAAGTGGGCAAAAGAGGAGCAATTTTGTACTGAAACAGAAAGAAATTTAAATATCAAAGTTCAAGGTGGGGTCATTTACTGAATTTACAAGAAAACCAACTGAGGCATCAGTCTTTTCAGCCTGAGAAATGCCGGGCTTTAGCCTTCAAGACATAGACATATTAGCACAAGGATGATTACGTTAAAAAAGATCATTGCACCTGGACGCCCTCTCCTTCAAAGATCTCCTTCATCCTGTTCCCTCTCAACCTATCTGCCCCCTGGCCTTACGTTGAATGTTTGGAACTGGCATCTCAATCCCAACTCTCTTCTTCTGTGGTAGAATTAGAACTCCAAAAGGACACAACACAACACATAAGGGGCCGCATTCCTCAACACAAGCTATGCTGAGACCCATCCTGGCCAGCTCATTCTTTCCAGCAGGCTGGGCAGATCAAGTAAAACTTTTGTTCATCATTTCAAAAGTTTTCTGCTGAGAACATGTTTATTTCGCCTCCTGCGGGTTTGAGTCAAGTTTACTTTTTCTGGAAAATGCAATTTCCAGTCCATTTGCATGCTGTAGTCTTCCACTTTTCTGAAGAGCATTTGATTACCAAGCACGTTTCAATGATTTATTAGCTAGTCCTCCATGAGAGGCTGAAAACGTTATTTCCTCCATGTTTATGGATGATAAAAAAAAAAAAAAAAAAAAAAAAAAAAAAGCAGAGCTACAGAGTAGTTAAATGACTTCCATAAGGTCATCCCACAAGTTTGAAGGACAGAGCTGGGGTTAGAACTCCTAGCTCTGACTGGCCCCACCCTGAGAGGTCCACTGGGCCGCACTGCCTCCCAGCAGGACAACATAACATGCCGTCAGGGGCAGATGTTCCCTGTCACCCTGACCATCCATCATGCCCATAAGAAGGTGGAATTACAAAGAGCGATTTTAAAAAATAGCTCTTATCCAGGTGGCTAAAAACACTTCACTGAAACACAGGCATAGAAATCAATGTCTAAATAGTGGTCACATTTTAATCCTCACCTCTGCTGCTTTCGGCTGGACTCTCAGCATGACGCTGAGTCACCTTCCCCTGACATTAGTGACAGGTACTCCAAGAATGAAAAATAAGATCTTTCGAATATTTGTCTAAGCAATTAGGAAAGGAAAACTTGGGGAGGAGGCAAAGTCATCTGCTGAATTATAAAAGCAAGGACTAGGATTGGGGGATTGTCTACTGCCTGATTTATCAGACCACCTCTCAGCGCTGCCTCTGCCTTCCTGTCTGTTGTCTTTGTTAAAGAGCCATTTATCATAGGTGATTGGGGAATGACTTTAAATGTCACTAAGAAAAAAGAAGAATAGATCTAGAATAGAACAGCTACTCCAGCTTCTTTATTATACTAGTGAGGAAACTGATAGGAAAACTATGTAAATTCCTGAGGATGACACGGCCCGTTTTAGCAGCATCAGAGCTACAGACCCATCATATAGCTATATGATCCATATATATATATAGATATATATATATATATCTATATATATATATATATAGATAGATCCACTGCTTCCCAGTTTAGGGTCTAATCTACCACATACGCAGGACACAGTGGATTAACGATATTCAATCCTTTGTTCAATAAACTATCACTAAGAGTGTACTACGTACCAAGAGTTTGGCAAAACACAGCCTTTGCCTTCAAAACACCCACAGTTTAAGGAAACAACAGTAGTATATGATCCGATTAATAACTATAATACAATTCCAAAATGCTTCCATAAATAATAGGGTCAGGGGTTTTGTCAGGCTTAAGAAATATCTTCTATTTTTAATTATTTAAAAATGAAGGGAAATGTTTTTTAAGAGACACAAAGGAAAAGGGACGTGGCCTAGTTTATAGAAAGCCAAGACTTCCCTATACCCTCTCAATCTGTCACCAGTGCTCCACAATTATATGCTAACTAAGACGCTTTCAATTATATGCTAACTAAGACTAATTGTGAGGAGGGCAGGAGATACAATTTAGACTATAATAAATATAATGTAATATAATATAAGCATCCCAAAGATACTGGGAAGATACATGTACAGCAGCAGAATTAAACTGCTCCATATCACCCTGCTGCTTACTTTGAACACTTGTCCTACTCTGCTCCCCTCCCAGTTCCCTGATTGCTGGTCTCTCCTCTTAAGTGATGTTGACCAACATATTGCTAAATTCAACATTTGCTCAGCTCATTTGGTTTTTGTTACTGTTTTTATTTTTCTTTGTCTGCAAAGTATTTAAAGAATTTGGAAAAAAACCATAATACTGTAATGACTGGATAAATGAATCACCTAGACAGAAAGGCTGTACTTTATCAAAACTAAAGTACATTTATGCCCCTCTAAGGAGAAAATAAAATATAAAACTACATTATTTAAGAAAATAAAAATAAATTTAGGCCGCTTTTTATGTCTAGTCTATGAAGGAGAGATAGATATTTGACATTTATAAAATATTACCAAGTAGCCATAGAACCTTAATTCGGAGGACTTGAGTGGTCATCTAGTCCAATCCCCTACCAAATGCAGAACATTCCTTATAATCTCTCTGAGAATAAAATTTCAATAAATAGAGTATTAACTACTTCATTATCCCACGTCAAATGATGCTATTTTCAGAATGCTACAATTGTTTAAAAAGTTATTCCTTTAAAGCAACAAGAATCTCCTTTCATGTAACTTCTACCTAAGTTCTTTCCCCAGGAATAACCAAGAATGGTAACTCCTCAGATATGTGAAGATATCACTGTGGTCTTGTCTTCTCTCCTAGACTGTTTGTGATTATGATCGCTCCCCAACTCCCTTCAGTTTGTCAACAGCTCCCTACATGCACCCAGTTGTGCACAATACCTTGTGAGTGAGGTGGTGAACTTTCTGGTCAATCAGCAAACCCCACGTCAATGACAGTCCCCAGAACTACCCACCCAGGAGCTTCATTAGCATACATAAATGGTAATGATTTGGCATTTCTTATTTTTAATGATGTAATGATGGCTTCTACTATTGATTGCTGCTCTTTTGTCAAAATTCTAAACTCACCAGTTTAATCATTTATTCTAGCATTTTGCCTTTGATAGAGCGATTTCATCACTATATGGTTTCAAGAATATGTTTTATCACTTTATTTAAAATTAAGAAAAATAACTTTCTCATTGTCAATTTCCTAGCAATTTTCCATGATTTGAATTTTAAGATTCTTAATAATTTTTCCAGGATCACCTTTCCAAGCTTTCTCAGGTACTGGGGACATAAATTGCCTCAAGTTGGATTACAACTCATTTGAAGTTTTATTTTTTTTAATGTTTTCTGTTTTGTCTTGTCCATTGTAGGACTTAGCACTTCTTTTCCTCATTATTCCTTTAGCTCCCTGCCAGTCAGGTCTTGTGTATATGAAGGTCTGACAATTAAGTTGGAGAACTTGTTGAAACAATGTTGCTAACTTTTTTTCACATCAGAGGGATTATTCATTATGAATTTGTACCAACTGGACATACAGTTAACCAAGATTATTATTTGGAAGTGCTGAAAAGGCTGCATGAAAAAGTTAGACGATGTGAACTTTATGCCAACAATTCATAGCTCTTACATCAGGACAAAGCACCAGCCTACACAGCACTATCTGTGAGGGAGTTTTTAGCCAGTAAACAAATAACTGTATTGGAACACCCTCCCTACTCACCTGATCTGGCCCCCAATGACTCCTTTCTTTACCCGAAGATCAAGGAAATATTGAAAGGAAGACATTTTGATGACATTCAGGACATCAAGGGTAATACGACTACAGCTCTGATGGCCATTCCAGAAAAAGAGTTCCAAAATTGCTTTGAAGGGTGGACTAGGTGCTGGCATTGGTGCATAGCTTCCCAAGGGAAGAACTTCGAAGGTGACTGTAGTCATCTTCAGCAATGAGGCATGTAGCACTTTTTCTAGGATGAGTTCACGAACTTAATTGTCAGACTACATGGTGGGGGAGAGAATGCCATGAGGACCCATGTTGCATTCAGGGAACAATTCCCTGGGGTATTCCTAGTGTAGCGAATAATGACTTAGATCAAGACTATTGCTTCAAAGGAAGAGAAGCAGGCACTGCGGCTGACGGCACCACATGCATGGGGTAGCACTTCCCAGGATTTGCAAATTAAAACAACAAAGGAAAACCATGTTTCTCAACCTCAATTTTCAAGAAAAATGGAAATGGCTTTATAAGGTTCACATCCTTTGACCCAGATGTCCCATTTAAAGATGTTTATTCTAAGGAATTCATTGTACAAGTATTAAAAGATAGCTATGCAAAAACATAAACTCTAGATTATTGAAAAATATCAGACATTTTGCAAATAGCCTAAAATTTCAACAATTGATTAAAGTATGATATGTACTATGGAATGCCATGTAGAATTTTTAAAGGTTGATGTGGAAATATATTTATTGATATGGAAGATAACCACATATAAAATGGCAAAAAAAAAAAGCTTACCAAAAGGAACTTTGTTATTGTCTTTATTTTGTTTATATGTGTATGTGTAAAGTGTGTCTATGAAAAGAAATAGAAATGGAGGACTATAAAACAAACTTTAATAATGATGATCATTAGAAGTATGGTGATTTTATTTTTCCTTATTTGTATTTTCTATATTTCTACAATGAACATGGATTTTATACAATAAGATCTATTTTATTTTAATAAATAAGAAACAGACAAAAACCCTAACATCAGAATGAATAATTTAATGCAGGGAAAAATGGTTGATTATTGTCAGATGCATATAGATATGTGCCATGTGCTTATAAGAGGAAGTCAGGTTTTGCTTTAGGGTACCAAATAATCCAGTAAAAGCATCGTTCTCCTTTCTGGCCCTTTCCTTCTCCTGACTCTGCCCCTTCCCTAATGCATGCAGGGGCTACTTAGGCAGGTTCTATCAGCAAATGAATAAAAAGAATGGTGGCTCAATCATAGTCCGCAAGACTATGCCATGGTGTCATTTTCTTACGAAAGCTGATCCCGTGAGTCCCTTGAGCTGAGTCAGCATGAGCCACACTGAGAAAGTGTCCACTTTCCCATCACTAGAAGCATTTCCTCAGATAATATGTTTCACTGACATAGAGAACCACTGCAAGGGCTCAGTCATTCTGAGGTTTGCAGAAGTGAGAAGCAGCTCACATTGCAGGGTAGAATTCATGCAGAAGAAAGCTGCACTTCCCAAGTATCCATGGGAACCCCAGTTTCCTTCATCTGTCACTCCTAAGAGCAGCCTTCCATTTGCCTGTGACTTCACCGTGTGTGTGTGTGTGCGTGTGTGCGTGCATGCATGTGTGTGTGTTTCAGGAGGAGCAATGTAGGCAGAGAGAATAAAGGGCATAGGGTAGACTTCCCCTCTTCAGAAGGCAAGAAATCTCTCATGCAGACGTGGGTAGTATCAGATAAGAACATTGTCTTCAGCTGTTCTAGAACCCACTAAACTTGTTTCTGACCCCAATAATGTACCACTGATATTGCCAAAAACAATATACTGATATCTTATCACACTACTTTAGAAACATTGACTATTTCTCCAAAAAGTTAGTTCAGAAACAGCTTTCCCATGTCTTAAAGACCCTGATTTTGTTTTTCTGGATTATACCTGTCACCCCTTTCCCTGTATCTATGTTGAAAAATCGTCCATTAGCATCAGGATTCAGTGAAAAAGACAGGAGTTAAAATATAAAAGATGACATACTAGCCATCGAATTTTGGAGAACTTTCATAATATCTATGCTCCCTCAGTTTTCTCATAAGAAACTAAGATAAATAAGAAATGCTCCCCAGGGTTGGAGGGAAGATTAAATGAGACTCTGTGTGTGGCACCTAGCACAATGTCAAGGGCATGAAAGTGACCCAGCAAACTGTCCCCTCTTCCATAACCTGGTCACCATTTCTCAACTGCAAAGAAAGTAGGAGGTGTCCCCAAACTCCCCTGTTGATAGGTATTCAAATCTTTATGGAAATCGCAGTGTCATCTGCAGGAGGCACGTAATAAGTTGCAGCACGGAAGAGAGAGACTAAAGCACTAATTAATTAAAAGTGTCAGGTGCATGTGAAAATTCCTGTTGGACATTCAAACAGCTAGAGAGACAGGATTTGTAAAAGAAAATGATTTAAGGAATTCACTGGCCGTGGCACAGCCATATTAAAACGCTGTCCTTCTGGGAGGGTCCATCAGGAAGCAGCATGGTCAGAGCAGGCAGGGGCTTTGTTATTTCCTTCAACCTCACCACGCCCCTTACAAAGTAAACAAAACCAAAATGTTTCAGGTGTTGCTTTTGTATCTTTTATGCTCAGATTCATGTTGCCACCTGACCCAAAAGACAATTTCATCTAACTAAGTTATAGATCATTAAGCTGAAAAAAAAGTTTGCCTGTTACTGCTGTTTTACCATCTTGCCCCATCTTGTCTCATTAGCAGGAACTGATTGAGCATGAAGGTGTTCTCTGGCTGTCAGTAGATAAAGTAGGTGCTCTTGGCTTTCATCTGTTCTGAATTCTCCTTGTCTCATTATCTTCCCAAGGTCAGATTCTCTGACACAGCGGCTGCTTGCTTAGCACTCCATCCTGGCAATTACTCGCCAGGCAACCTTAGCCAGCAGAAGATTTCTTGTCTGTGGCATCAAGGCAGGCATGGAGACCAGAATCCCTGTGCTTGAACCCCAGCCCACTCTTCTTCACCCCTTCTCCAGTTCTGTGGTATCAAATCCTGCGTGGCTCATCCTATCACCCCCCAGGCACCCTCCCACTGTGATATTTGAATTAAGCTGCAGTCCCAGACCCATCGCAGAGTGATGCCCAGTCTTATTTCAGACTGGGGCAAGTTGTTATATCACAGAGCTCACACACTGAGCCCCATCCTGAAACATCCTTGCTCTGCTTCAGTGAAAGGCAGAAAACCACAAAGCTATACAATCTTGGTTCTTATATCCATCGTCTTCTCTCCATCAATAATTCCTGCTGGACTACCTTCTCCTTTGACAGGCTGTTATGAGCAGCTGAGCAAGGAGCGAATGTTCCAGGCTCAAGCCCCAGGAGCATAGTTCCAACCAAAGCAGTTTGTGAAGGTGAATTTGATCACGATGGCTTTGTCTGAATTGAGTTTCTTCTTGCCGCGAGCTGGCGAAGCCCTTTCGAGTGTTGCTTTCCTTTGTAAAGAATCTATGTAGGAAAAAGAAGGAAACCGATCTCTACTCTGATGAATTGAAAAGTGGGTCTGGTTAGTGGTCACATTTTCTTTTGAAAATTTGGAGAAGAATCTTGGCCATTTGGATTGCATAAAGAGGTACACACCTGCTAGGCAGCATTTTGCTCAAAGAATCAGGTTTCTCCTCCGATTAGATGCAGATTCACTGGAAGCACCCATGTCCTTTTCCAGACTGAGAAGACAGTGCACAAATGCACATCCATCTTTGTGGAATGGGAGTGACCCAGCCATCCAGGAGGCTTCCAGACAGCGAGGCAGCAGGGCAACCAGGTGCAAGCCTTTGCGGCTCGAGCAATCTGCTCACTGGGAAAAATCCAGCCATCTGCCCTGTTTCTAACAGAACCCACTGACCCTTATTTCCCAGACTCAACATGTGCAAACTGAATGATCCTTGGCCCAAGAATAGCTATATCACCATTATACTTACTGCATGCTCCAAACTCACACATTTCAGGCAACTCTGCTCAAAACGTAAGCTGTCTCCTACTGGCATCTATTTTGTGCTCATCACAAAAATAACCAAAACAAGGGAATTCAAAATATTTCCCTGCTTCTTGCCCAGAAATGATACATGTCCAAAAACTTGGGGCCATGAAAATAATTCTCAAGAACTCTCATGCAGTAAGTACGCATGGTAAGCACAGCGAGTGATCCCAATGGCTTGGATATCTAACTAGCAGCAGTGTGTGTGTGGCCCTGTGGATTTCTAAAACTCTGCACGGTTGTAAAGACTCCGCTTTATTTTCTGGCCAGTATCTTTTGGGTCTTCAACATTTAGCCCTGTAAAAATGTGCAAGGCTATGTAGTTGAGCCAACAAACCAAGCGATAGAATTTTAGGACTGAACTCTAAAATAGCTACTCTCTTCCCCCAAATCAAAATTTTATTTGTTGAGTTTGTGCATTGTTTCCTGCATGCCTTTTATGCATTGTTTCCTGCATGTGGCTTTATGGCCTTTGGCTTTTTAGGAAACTATACAGGGACATAAGCACAAGACAAACTTCCATCCCTCTATATCTGGAAGGGAGAGGCTTTGGCTAATGGGCGGAATCATTCATTACGTCATCAGAGTATTAGGAAAGGAATTTAGCAAAAGCTAAATGAGTTTGTTCTAGCAGGATGGAGAATCTGGAATACTGGGTTTCCGGCATTATGTCAAGAGATGCCTATAGATTCTCAGGATCCCAGTTTTGTCCGTCAAGACATTTGACAATAATTATGTGTATTAATTGTATGCCTGGCAATATGCTAAGGACTTAAAATATTTACTTCTCTCAGCAATCCAGTAGAGGAGGGGCTTTTATTATTCCCATTTTCCAGATTAAATAACTGAGATTTTGTAATTTGCAACACATCACACAGCGAATAGGTGCGAAAGCCCAGTTTTAAGATGGTGCTTGGTACAAGGAACAGATTTAGAAAGACCAATGCCTGGCAAGGTACCTACAGAATTCTATTCATCCTCTACCACTTAGTCAAGAGTGGAAATCTTTAATACTCTATATTTCTTCACATTTTTTGTGCACCGGTTTCCTTTTTTCTTGTCTTTGAATATTTCTTTTCTGTCTTAAGCAAGAGAAACCAAGAAAGGGATTTATAAACACTTTAGTGACCCTACGAACAACCCCATGGAAAGGTAAGATTGGGTAGGCTGGACAACCTTATGATTCATTTTAGAGGCTTCATCTCCCTACCCAGAGATTCGTTGTCTAAAAAACCTTGTGTGTGTCTTGTTTTAACAAAAGATCAGGGTTGGGGATGGTTGTTTGTTTGTTTTAACCAAACTGGGAATAAAAACATAATGGAGATGTACTTGCTGTCGATTTTCTTTCTACTTTGGCGTCCACCCTTTGTTTGCCCTTTAAGGGGTGAGGTACCATCTCATGATCTTGGAAACCGAGCCCAAAGAGAATCTATTACCGTAAAACATCACCCAGCAGCCTCATCGTATCACTTGACAGTATCACTTCAGTTAACGTTGAGTTAGTGTTTCTATTATAAACCCAATTTACTGAAGGAGGCAGGGGCAGAAGAGAAGAAAGAGAGATGGGCTCATACATCAAGCGTGTAAAATGACATGAGGCTGCAAGCAGGTTGCCAACCATGGTAGGACTTTTATACCAAGACATATAGGGAGAAACAATTCGTTTACGGTCCACGCATATAGACTTCATAGCAGGGTAGTACACACATTACCTGAACAATTAATACAGTACTGAGTTTGCCTCTCTTGCTGGAGTGGGGGAGGTACTTTAAACAATTAGAGGGGAAATAAGGTAGAGCAAGATGTAATAGGGAAAACTATGAACTAGGAAACAGAACAATTTGTCACATCATGACAAGTCAATACAAGGAGAGAATGGTTTCTCAGTCTTTGAAATAGAGCCAATGTTGCTTCAGATGATGCCTGAGCAGGTCCCTGTGAGGGGTGGTGAGGTCAGTCTGGGAGCGCAGGACAAATGAGGAACAACCTCATGGCCCTCACGAGTGAGCACCATCCCAAGTCTTCGGCTCGGCCTGGCACACCAGTGGGGAGACCCGTTAAAGGCTTGTGTGGCTGGGACCTCGCCATCCGGAGGCCACCGGCACCTCTCCTGGCTCCACTCCTGCCTTAGCTGCTGGAGAATTTCCCAGGCAGTGTCAGGAGAGAAGCCCACAAAATACTCAGATCGTCCTTCAGAGATGAGACTTCCAATCGACAAGGGCTCTGTTTAAAATGCTCCAAATTGGCAGTTACAGAATAGTCATGGGGATGTACAGTATAGCATGGAGAATACAGTCATTAGTATTGTAATAACTATGTGTGGTGTCAGAGAGGTACTGGATTTATCAGGGTGATCACTTCCTGAGCTATATGCATACTTGTAAATGTCTAATGACTGCGTTGTACACCTGAAATTAATATAATATTGTATGTCAACTCTCATTGAAAAATAAAAAATATTTTCAAAAATCATGTATATATGTAAAAATATATATGTAAAATCATATGTGAGATAAATATATAAATAAAATCATGTGTAAAATCATTTATGTCATATTTATTATTTTATACATATATGATTGCTTTATATAAAATATTTATTTCATGTATGTTTTTTCATGTTATATATGTTAACATTTTTATATGATTTAATACATTTGACATACTTTATAATATATAATTATATTATATATAATTATTATTATAAAAGTATGTAAATATAATTATTATTTAAAGTATGTAAATAAGTTATTATTTACATACTTTATACTATATAATTCCCATGTAAAACTACGCACACACACACACACACACACACACACACACACTGGTCCTACCAGCTAATCAACAAGTTTGGGTTTTGTAAGGAAAATGTTTTTATAAAAAATTTCTAGCTATCCATTTATGACTTCACCATTTAGCAATCTTTGAGTACCTAAAATGTGATAGACAAGAAGAAATGCAGACAAACCTGAATAGGGAACAAAACTCAAGAAAATTAAAGTAATATGTTACTGGGATCAGGAATTTTGACTAGTGCCTAGCATAAAATTCAGTAACCATCATTTAATTGCTTAAGGGATAATTCTGCCTTTAATTGCATTTTCTATGCAACTCATGAATATTATCTCCACATTGTCCTATATTAATTTAAGGACATTATAAAAATTGATTCATGAAATATACAATAGGTTAGTATCAGCTTGATGATGTATGTGAATTTCAGAGGAAAAGTAGGAATGCGGCAGAGACCAGGAGAGACTTGAGGATAGAATGAACTATGAGTAGGAACAGGTGGAGGAAAGTTTGAGAAATTAAGACAGTGTAAATGCCTATGGAGGGCAATAGTATTGATAAAGAAAAAAGGACTCAGTCCTAGGAGTAAACCTCCTTCTTAGCTGACGGCAGCAGAGGTGACAAGCAAGGAATGTGGGTGTCCCCTGTTCGGTATATTCATGGTATTCTCTTCTACGAAGTTTATGTTGATCATTCAGTTGGAGTAGATGGCAGTGCCCAAGTGACCTAAGGTCCTCAGGGAGGGAACAACATTTGACCAGGTGGCCAAGAGTGGGAAGCTCTGGGGACAGATAGTTCTGGGTCTGCATCTTGGCCCTGTTGTGTCAACCCCACGACCTTGAGCAGGTGAGTTAACCTCCTAAGCTCCAAGTCTCTGGGCTATGAAATAGGACAACGATACAACGAATGTACTAACATGTGTGAGTGTGTGTGTGTGTGTGTGTGTATTAAATAGAACAGAACATGCAAAGAGCTTAGCCAAGAACTTGACTCCTTGTGAGGGCTGCTGTCATCGTCCCGAGAGGACAGAGGAGGCAAGCTGGCCCTGGAGGTCGGGACCCCTCAGCACGTGCACTGCTGGGGTACCTAGACGGCGGAAATTCCAGGGGATCCTGAGCACGTGGGGGTGCTTTCGGAACCCACTGGAAAGTGTTTTGTGTCCTTGGCATCAAATGTGCTGAGCAACAGGGCTATGATTTGCAACTAAGAATTAGGAAGATAAATCAGAGAAAACGAAAGTACCTCAGACTAGGCCATTATGATCTTCTAATTTTCCGGTTTATTATAATCTGTGCTGTGCTTGAGCCCAACCCACCTCAGTCCTGGTTTCAAAGATGAAAGGCATTTGAGCAAAAGAGCCCCATGCTTCCTCTGATACTTACTGGCTGGGGAATCACGTAAACTCTTTAGCTATCAGTTTCTCTTCCATAAAGTGGGAATAGTAATCATAAAACTAATGACAAAACAAAATAGGGGGGATCAACAGAGAAACCATATGTGAAGGTAGTACTTAGCCAACTTTTAGCTCTATAGAAACTTCATTTCCTAAATGTCATTTTCTGGCACCCACTCAGTTTTATTATGAGGACAGGTCTCCCACCTTATCATGAACAATAATCCTCAAAAAGCTCACCCTGCAACTTCTCCAAGACCAGCTGAGACGTGTTAGAACAGTTACACTACACCACCCAGACCTTTCCCTTCTCTGGGGATTAGGGTGGGGTTAAGGAGAGGTTGCCCCATACTCACTGCTATCCTAAGGGGGGGCTGTTGCTTCTGCAACTGGGGCTGCTGGCCCCTACTAGGGTGCTGGGACTTTGGCTCTCACGCAGAAACCCACAGCACCTTCTTCCCCAAAGTGAAGGTGATTTTCCCTGTCAAGTAGGAGACATCTCCAGAAATCGGAGTGATTACAGACTCTCTACCGATTTGAAACACTCCCAGTGTAGGAACCTAAGCAGAGTCTCCAAAGCCTGGCCCAGGAAGCTTTGCCCGTGACTCGTCCCAGGCCACCTTCTTAGCTTTCCTTGATGACCATCCACATAAGACCAGCAGCACTTAAGGGCGTGAGCCCTGGTCTCAAATACCAGCTCTGCCACTTACTGAAAACTAAGAGTTTCCCAAGTACACAAAGAATTTCAAGCAAAATCACTGCCATAATATTAAGGATTGTAATACATTCATAGCACATACACATGTTACACATAGATATAAATGATATACATAGAGATACATTTCCTACTCTTTAGGAACACAGCACTTATCCTTGATTTCACTCTACTTCTGTTTCGAACAATCATCAATAGCATCGTAATGCCCAATGTCACTATATGTGAGTTTTAAATTAGAAACAAGAAAAATTTTTATCAAGTTTTGAAGGAAGCATACACAGCTCTCCAATTAATTATGGGAGATTATTCCAGTCCTAAGAGATGAGGTTGGGAATGCTCCCCTTTTGGAGGGTATAAGAAAAACAGGAGCCTTGGAACACTGGCAAAAAGAGAAATTTGGCCAATTAGGTGTGCCAACTGAGGCAGAAAGGAAGAAGTTATAAGGACAGTCTAATTGGAACACTTGCAAGAAAATGACGTCCAAGTTAAGGAAAGGAAACAAAGTATCATCAAACCCAATTTTATTATCTTGCTGGCTAATTATTAATCAAGTATCGATAATATGAAGGCATCTAAGGGTTTGTGTGTGTGTGTGTGTGTGTGTGTGTGTGTGTGAGAGAGAGAGAGAGAGAGAGAGAGAGAGAGAGAGAGAGAGAGAGAAGGAACAAATAGGGAAAAAAGAGACTAGAACAGGATAGAAGCAACTAGATATATGGTAGATAAAACATATACATATGTAAGTTCCCACAATAACATAAAATCATTCCCACAACTGTAAAATATCCTAATAGAGTAAAAACAGTCTATAACTTTATGACCACCAACACAACCAAACATACATACGACCATGTTCACAATGTTTTAAAGCTTTCACGATGACATTAAAGAATTTTAAATAATAATCGTATATAATTCAAAGATTGTGCTATGAAACTAAGATAGTCCAAGCACGTCCTCCCTGGACAGTGCACCATGATCAAGGTGGAGTCTGGCAGAACTTGGTCTTTGTCCTCCTGTATCTGTTTTCCCCTGATTCCCTGCTAAAATAATTTTTGGTTGGGCATATGGCTGCCCAAAATAAAGACAGCATTTCCAAGCTTTCCTTGGAGTCAGGATGAAGTTCTGTCCAGTGCTATAAGAGGGAAAATTACATGTACAATTTCTGAGCTAAGCCCTTGAAGGCAGATCACGTGCCTTCCTCTTGCCTTCCTTACTTCCTGATGGCCGGGATGTAGGCGAGGTGGTACAGGCCAGCTTAGTCTGTGAAAAGAACAATCTCCTAGGGGTAGCAGAAGAACAAGACTCAGCTTATGAGCTTGAACTAATATATGAGGTTTTTTAAAAAATCTCTCTATATAAGCTGCTGCTATTTTCAGTCTCAGTCACAGAAGCCAAACTCATATTTTAAGACATCATCTCTCTTCAAGAGGGCTAACACTGTGCCTCTGCAGATACATTAACTAAGATGCCAGGGGTCACACTATGCCAGAGGCCAGCAGACACGACTCCACAACCTTATCCCAAATACAAAGCTGACATATCATAATTGCCCCTCTGTCACACACTGTTCATAACCCCTGGGCCACAGGAGTTCACCTGCAGCTGCTGCAAACAATTTCCTGCATGCTGCCACATTTGTACCCCAGGACTCCCATCTCCAGTCTTTGCTGAAAGACGGCTTTCTCTGGCATGGCAGGAGCTTGCTGTATGGCCCTTGGTGCCACCAAAAAAAGCGGAGGAATTGTCATTTTGGGGGTTGCTCTTGATCAAAGGAGAGTGGGAATAGGAGGATAAATATCCCATCACCCTATCCTCTATGGGAGAATTCTGAGCATTCTCATGGCTCTTCAGAGGTCTAGACCAAGTTACCCCAGCAGTAACCTTCTTATTCATCCGTGGTTTATTGCTTTTCTCCTCTCCGTCTCACTTTCCGCATTATTTCTCTTGTGCTTCCTGTGATCTCCTCTCAAATAAACCATGTAGCCAAATCCCTGTTTCGGGATGTGCTTTTGGCAGGACTAAACCCAAAAGATCCCTATTCTCTTCACTCTTGCCAAAGATCTCTGAAAGTGGTCAGGAAAAATGAAATATTCACCAAAAAAAAGTGTGAAAAATGATTACACATATTTGTCATAAGGCTGTTTGTAGGAAACGTTTCTTAATTTCTCCTATGTGACAGATTCTAGTGGATTTTCCCAGTATGCAAGAATTTCAAACAAAAGCTTGCTCAGAATGTTACAGGTTGTAGAAAATTTTCTGCTGTAGGAAATAAACATCTCTAACACATTTCTAAGATAATGATCTATTTAATGCAAAGATTTGGGGGCCAAATAAAAGTCTGGTCAGCCAATAAACTAAGTGAACATACAATGCTTTCTTCAGGACTTCATACTCCATTATTTTCCATAAAATTATCAATCACCACATGAGGTTACTTCCCTTTTTTTTCCCTTCTTTAATGCAACAACCTGGGAAAGAATCAATAAACTTCCCTTTTGCCTACACTTCTTTTGAATTACCTTTTGTACCTAATTCCTGGTTTTGATTTTCCTACACTCAGATAAACTTCTTGTATATACACTTGAAATTTTATGCATTGCAGTAAAAACATAGTTTACTGGTAGATAATAGCTTTTTGCTTCTTTTGACTGTTAATAAAAAAACATAATTCTTATTAATAAGGGAATTCAGTGAGTATAAAAATGAGGGAAGAATATTTAAAACCTTTTCATTTCTAAAATGTTTTATTCATATTGCTTTATATTTTTATCCACTTAATTTACTGATTTGACTCACACTGGTTTTTAAGAAGTACAAACCATTGAAAGTATAACTGTCATCAGAACAGAGGCATTATCTTTCACTTGTCATCGTTCCAATTAGATAATAGATGTACAGAAACTAATCTTATTGTGACACTGCTCTGTGTGTAGTAAACTTTGTGATAACAAAGCTCTTTATTTTAAAATCGAGGCCTCGAAAAACATGTGGATGCAGAAAATTCAACCCAGCTAACTCTAGGAGGTCTTGCTGCTTTGAAATGCAGAGTTCATTTTTGAAATAAAGAATGGATTACGAACTAGCACATTTAATGCTCTCCTTTAAAAGAAAAGCAGTTCAACTGGGACCATGCATATGTGGCAGAGTGACCCCTTTTAAAAGAAATACATTTGATCATCACGCTGCATTAAGTGGGACCAAATAGTGTAGATCAATCCCACGAGATGCCCCTACTGACCTACTTATTATGCCATTTGGTTATCTTTGGTCTCATATTGTTTCCTGTTTTCTAGAAGGTAAGGTTAGATCAGCATTTCTCCTGCTAACTTTACACAATGCAGGGCCACACAGAAGAAACTTGGATGGGGTGGATTTCACCAGTCTGTGGATCCAATTGAGATTATATTTATGTCAGTGCGGAAATTATCAAGACTTGGAGCTCCACTTTTCAAGGAGGTGGTTGACCACCCACAAGGGGTTCTGGGTCTTTTGAAGGTATCAAAGTGTGTTGTCCCAAGTCCACTTGTGTCCCCCAGCTGCTGCCAGTACTTCTTGCAGGCATGCAGCTCCACCTGCACTCCTAACTAAGGCTCTCTACCAAGTTCTTTTACTCCCAGCAGTGGCAGGCTTTCCCAGGGTCCCATGTCTCAGTCTGAAGAATTGCCCTCTCCTCAAAATATCACCTCTGGGTCCCTGAAGAACGCTGCCATGCCTATTGTCTCAACAACTCTCTCAGGAAGGCAGTTCCTTAGCATCTGGCTCTCAGCACCCAGGCCAATAAAACAGAGATCTCACCAAGGGAATAAAAAAAAGATCTCCCTACATCTTTAGAGAAGAAAGAAAACAGTTTCTCTGAGAGGACCCAATCACAGAAGAAATACAATTCTGCTTACGGCACAAAAAAATTTTAGATTATCTTGAGCAGCTGTTTAGTTTTTTAGAGTGACATCAATTCAAGCAGCTTTCCTAGCAGCAGTTCTGCTCTACAATTGAAGAGTTAAATGGCTCCCTTTAAGGAATTCTCTCAGATCCAAGGAACAGAATGTCCCAAATCACACATCTTGCAACACAGAATAAAGAATTCTTGCTATTTGAAATTACTGACTTTGTTCTTAATCTTCTACCATCCCATTAACACATTAAAAATATTAAGGACAAGTTTCAGCCACCCTCAAGCATAATTCCCAAGCTCTATATCTTACCCCTCCCCAAATTCCCTACTAATCAGCCCAGAACTACAGTTCAAGTCTGAGATACATGCTGCATAACCCACCACATTGTGCTTCTAGGATGCTGCTTACATTTAATCTGGACTTTTTTCCCCCAGAGAATCTTTAAGATTACTGCTAAAATAATGCCATATGAAAGAAAATACTAGCTAAAATCAGCAACATTATGATCATATATATGATTGTAGAGCAATTTCTCTATTACACCCCAACTAGTTTAGAATTGAAACTTTAGGTCCTTATACAATTAACATTAAATAGTAAAATACCCTACTAGATTATGAAAAGGAATTTATGTCAATATCATGGTCTTGATAGGAACATTTGAGCATAAAATGATCAATGCTCATAATAAAAGCTTGGATATTTAAAGAAAATTGAAGAGAATATTAATCTACCGTTACCCACATTTTGGGATAATTCAAAGCTTCTCTATCAAATTCTTTTGTAGAGGTAAGATCTTACACTTTTACAGTTTCACAATCTGCTTCCCTCACCTCAAGTATATCATAAGAATCTAACTATGAGTCAAACATTTCTCAAATCTTCTTTTATAATGGCTCCATAGTATTCCATCAGTGAATAAACCGTAGTTTATTTAAGCATTACCCTACTTTTAAAAATTTAGATTGTCTTATTTTTAACTACTATAGAAAATGTTGTATGCATAGCTTTCTGCATAAATATCAGTATTTCAAATTATTTCCTTAGAACACATTCTGTGTAGTGGGATTTGGGGGCATAGACTATAGTGTTATAGATATATTGCCAAACTGCTTTTCGATAAAGTACAACAATTTATAATCTCACAAATATGAGTGCTCATTTTACTGCATCCTTACCAACTTTGAATACCATCATTAAAAATTCTCCCCACTTCCAGTCAAGAGGAAGTAATAAAGAACCAAATTTACCTTCCTACCTAAACAATGAAAACACCACACAAAACAAATGAAACAATGACATTCAGGACATGGGCCATCAGGCAGCGAAGGAGAGCGCTTCTTGAAAGATGAGCACTGTGATTGTCTGGAGGAAATATCTGGGTTGCAGTACAGAGAGGAGGAGCCCAGGTAGTGCTCAGAAGTCTCCCTAAGTTGAGAAAAAGGAGCTGGGTGTCTGGGGAAGCCAAGGAAGATAGAGTTCATAAGGCAGAATACCAGAGAGGCAAAAACTACATAGAGAGAAAACTTCAGAGATCTGTGTGTGGCCTCAAATCTTGAGTTGAGTACGCGTCAGTACAGACATGTGAGGAAAGACAGACCAGGGAAAGAACCCCCCTAAGAGAATGGAAGGACCAGTGTTCTTACCAAACACTAGCCTGGCAATGGGGCCCATTCCCAACAGCCACAATGGAATACCTCGTATTCGGGGAGTTATTTGCTGGAGTACTAAAAAGGGCCTTGGATTAGTAGTGGGAAAAATTAACTCTGGACTAAATCCAATTCTAGTGCCACTCAACAAAGCTTAAAAGCAAAATCTAAAAGTTTCAAACTGTTTCTAAGTAATCTAATCATACACTAGAACAAAGTTCAGCAATAATTATAGAAATATAAACATATCTAACAGCAAACAAGGTAAAAATTCACAATGTTTGTCATCCAATCAAAAATGTCTGACCATACAAAGAAACAAAGAAACAACCTATAAGGAGGAGAAAAAATTAACTAATTAAAACTGAGTCAGAAATGATACAAATGGTAGAAATCGTAAACAAAGACATTAAAGTAATTATAGCTACACCCCATGTTCAGAAACTGGAAGATGTACTGATAAAACCGTAATCTCAGAGATCCAAGAAAGTCAGCAAACTCCAAGCACAAAAGACGAATAAAACTACGAGGTCGGACAATTAAGTTTGCAAACTCATCCCGGAAAAAGTGCTACATACCTCATTGCTGAATATCACTATGGTCACCTTCAAAGTACTCCCCTTGGGAAGCTGTGCACCCACGTCAGCGCTTAGTCCACCCTTCAAAGCAAGTTTGGAACTGTTTTTCTGAAATGGCCATCAGAGCTGTCATCATATTACCCTTGATGGCCTGAATGCCATCAAAATGCCTTCCTTTCAATATTTCCTTTATCTTCAGGTAAAGAAAGAAGTTATCGGGGGCCAGATCAGGTGAGTAGGGAGGGTGTTCCAAAACAGTTATTTCTTTACTGGCTAAAAACTCCCTCACAGACAATCCCGTTGTGAGTTGGTGCATTGTCGTGATGGAAGAACCATGAATTGGCAAAAAGCTTAGGTCACCTAACTTTTTCACACAGTGTTTTTAGTATTTCCAAATAGTAAACTTGGTTAACCGTTGGTCTATTTGGTACAAATTCATAATGAATAATCCCTCTGATATCAAAAATTGTTAGCAATATCATTGCAACAAGTTCACGAACTTAATTGTCAGACCTCATACGTCAAGGCACATGATAACCAAATCAACTGACAAATTTAATGTCATCCCTACCCACATTGCAGTAGCTTTTTCTGTAGACTATGACAAGCTGATTCTAAAATTTATATGGAAATGTAAAGGACTTAGAATAATTCAAATGAAGCTGAAAAGTACAAAGTGATTACGTTTAGGACCTGATTTCAAGTCTTGTTCTAGAGCTACACTGATTAAACAGTAGGGTGTTGATGTAAAGATTGACACACACATTATTAGAAGAGAATAAACATATCAAAAGAAAACTCACATATACATGCTCAATTAATTTTTGACAAAAGTGCTATAGCTATTAAATGGGAAAAGGATTTTTTAAAACAAGTAGCATTGGGAAAACTGCATTGTCTGTATTTAAAAAAAAAAAGGACCTTAAACTCTTCCAACTTTAACTCACACCATAAATAAAAATTAATTCAAAACTGGTCATACACAGACAATAATTCAGTGGTTACCAGAGGGTAAGGGGGTTGGGGGTGGGTGATGAGGGTAAAGGGGATCAAATATATGGTGATGGAAGGAGAACTGACTCTGGGGAGTGGACACACAATGGGATTTATAGATGATGTAATACAGAATTGTACACCTGAAATCTATGTAAATTTACTAACAATTGTCACCCCAATAAATTTAATTAAAAAAAAACTGGTCATAGACCTAAATATGCTAAAAGCTGTAAAAGCTATACATAAACCTAAAAGCTAAAGCTATAAAACATCTAGAAGAAAACAAAGGAGAAAATATTTGAGATCTTGGGGCAAATATTTCTTAGTACACAAAAAATACTACACTTAAAAGAAAAAAGCTGATGAACAGCACTTCATCAAAATTAAAATCCTCTACTCTTTAAAGAACATTGCAAAAATAATAATTTAAAGACAACCTACAGACAGGAAAATACAGGTAACTCTCATATAACACGGCTCTTAGGTTCCTTAAAATGCCATGTTATGCAAATCCGTGTTATACGAAACAAGGAAATAGTACAAAAAAAGAGGGGTAGGTTCCAAATATTTAAAAAAAGTATTATTATATTTTTATAATTAAGAGAAATATCTTTATTAAAACAATTTTCACCAAAAGTATAATATACTAATATGTATTAAATAATGTTTTCTTCATCATCACTACTAAGCTCTTATTACGTTCCGTGTTGTTCGGGGATTTCCCTAATTTCAAAAGAGCCATTTTTTGCTCTTAAAATTTCTTATGCTGTGTATTATTCGGGGATTTCTCTAATTTTCAAACCGTGTTAGAGTGAAACCATGTTTTAGGATGCCGTGTTGTACGAGGGTTTTCCCCAATTCTCGAACCGTGTTATAGACGTGCTGTGTTATACGGGGGTACCTGTATTAGATGTATATGACCGTGATCTTGTAAAGAACTTTTACAACTCAATAATAAAATGAAAAACAATTCAATATTTAAAAAGAAGACTCCAACAAACACATCACAAAAGAGGTATATAAACAGCCAATAAGCAACTGAACATTTTTAACTTTACTACTCACCAGGAGAATAAAAACAGAAATCACAATGAAACACTACTTCACTTAGCAACAATTAAAAGGACTAAGAGCAGTCCACTTTTGACATGATGCAAAGCAATTAGATGTCTCATGTATGGCTGGTAGGATCATGAAATGATGTAGCTACTTTGGAAAACTAGCCGTTTCCAATGATGGTAGCTATATATTTATGCTATGACCTAATGTTTCCACTTCTAGGTATTCACTCCAAAGAAATGAAACTATGTAATGAAGGGTAGGACAACATTTTGATGGTTTACCACTGACAGCTTTCAAGACCCTTTCCCTTTTGACCACATCTGGGCAAACCAGTAATATTCACTTACAGCAAACCTACCTTTCAAGTGTCATTGTTCTTGAAACAGCATGATGGTATTCTACAGCAAGGCGTGGGAAGTTTCTATGCAGTGATGTCTATTTGTTCGGTGGCGCACATCTGGAGTTTCCTTTTAGAGTCGCAATTCTAGAAAGCCCTTGTAGCAGGGCTTATAAAATACACACCAATGAAGATCCCAGGCTGTGGAAACACTGCCAGAAGCTGTCGTATTGATTTTAAATATAGTAAGAACTTGGTGGACTAGACCAAGTTGTATTCATGCAACTGAAAACAACATATTGTCTTCAATAAAATGAAATTTATACTAGGAAAGTCCAGCTCCAAAGGATATTTTAAGAAGTAGGCATGAAACTAAATTTTACATTCCCTTTTCTAATACAAAAAACCAGAAACATGAATTTATTTTAAGAAATTCATGAAGGGAAAATGGATGTGACTGTCCCTTCTCCCACCCCAAAAATAATGGGGAGAGCTTACCTTAAACCACCAAGATAAAAGAGAAGTCAAATATTTAAGGGCTGTTAGGAGGCATAAAAATCCAATTCACTACATCCAAGTTTATTTTCATCAACACATATCTGCCATTTGAAGTTTTGTGTCTTCAATATCTGTCGCCTGTGGCAAGATTCATCTTAAATTCTGAGAAATCATGTTTGAAAACTGTATTTCTCTTTTGTGTTGTACCCAATCCCAGACAGAATTGTGGAAAGCAGCAGGCACCATTTGCCTGGAAAAGTAAACATCTCTCTCACTTTCTTCCTTCTGAAAATTCCACATAGTGTTTTTCAGTAGAAATCACTGAAAAACATTTAAAATGTAATATGGACGTGAAGATGTAGTCATGGAAACCCTAACAGTAGGGAAAAAAGAAAAGAGATTTGGGGACTTAGCGAGTGTTTTTGATTTTTCAAATACAATAGGCCCCCCTTAGAAAAATCAATTGTGCCATATGGTGAACTGTGTGTGGTCATTTTCTAAGCTTGCAAATACAATTCTGCAAAATGTGATCAACTGCTAAGTCATGGCACTCTAAGGGAGCACAAATTCCACTCCTGCTCACCATTCCCAGGGATACTACATGTCCACACTTTACATACTTCAAACAAACAAATGACACAGAGTATTTCATTTTAAGAACTCTCAAATAAAGATGTTTGGGATAAGATAGAAGTTCACTAAAATTATTCCATTTTAAACATAGAGAAATATTCCATTGTTTTTAGAAGACCATAGACTTTTTAAAAAACTCATTGCTGATCATCTCTCTGAAACTCTAAACTGGCCTGAGATTCAATTCCTGCCCTCTCCCCACTACCTACAATCCATAATATTGCCATTGTTCTCTTCTAAAAGTTAGCATTTTCTGTCTTTAAATGTAAGTCGTTTTTTTCTGAAAAGAAAAACAATCACAAAATCTCAGTGGCACAACAAGGGGCATGTATCACTTTCTCATGCACCTACAGGTTGGCTGAGGTAGTTCTTTCGACTGCAGATCTGTGGGTTGAGGGCAGCTCTGCTCCATACTGGAGCCCAGGCTGGAGGCGAGCAGCTACTGGGCATGTGCTACTCCACGGCACATGGAGCTACTCTACGGGAATAGATGAAGTGCGAGAGAGTAAGTACCATCATGCAAACACATTTTAAGCCTCTTCTTGCATCATACCTGCTAGTATCTCATTGGCCAAGTAAATTACAGAGCTAAGCCCAACGTCAAGGAAAAGGGGCATATGCTATTCTAGTGGAGGTGGGGGGAGGGAGCGAATATTTACCTAACAATAAACCAATTTACCACAATACATCCTTTTGTTCTCAAATATTTCCCATCTTCCCACATGAAAAATATACTCATCTCCATTACACTCCTAAAATCACAGCATCCAGCTCAAAATCCAGGAGCTCATGATGTACATATGTTCTGAATGCAGCTCTTTTTGATCCACTGATCTATGAAATAAAAACAGAAGTAATCTGTCCCCACACACCCAATATACAATGATGAAACTGGATAGACTATCCATTCTTTCAACCTCATTAAACAGTTTCCTCATTACTCACTGTCTGGTCCCAAAGCCAAAGTCAAACCAAATGGTTAAGGTTTTGATATGGCAGCACCTCATTTCCCTTACCAATTTCTACAACAATATGACAAAACAAACCATCCTAACCATAAACATGTGTTCCCATATGTATGTATTTTCATGCTGACTACTGTTCAGCTGATTTAGGATGAGTTTAACTGTGGTAGCTCTATGTCAGGCTGTAGCTTGACTAAGCTTGACCCCACGTGACAACAGAGATCTAGGAATTGTTCTTTTCCTGGCAGAGACTAGTGTTGGGAAATAATGCTCCATGGATCACTCATGTTTCTGCACATCTTTTAAACAGAGGCACTGGCTGCCTTTATTGTTGTCTATCTTTTCAAGGATATACAGCAAGAAGCCTTAGAAAATAAAAATACGGTCTCCCTCCAGAATAAAGGGCAGACATGTTGACTGTGCATTATAAAAGATTTGGGTTCCCTAAGCTCAGGGTTTCTCTCCTGTAATGCAACTTACTGTGAGTGCATGTGTCAGCTGGCCCTCTTCATACCACCCTATGGATATCGGGGCTTGAGGAACCAGCACAAAAAAAATGCTGGTACTCTATCTACTGTTATTGCTGTAATAAAGTTCTTTGTCTCTGTCATAGGAGTCCAATGTCTTCTGCCAGCATCCATAAAACCGTGGCAGAATAACTTGTTGGCTTGCAAATAGGATCAAATATCAGACCTTTATAGTTCCTGACCATCAGAAGTAAAGCAAATCATATGGCCAAGCCCATCATCAATGGGAAGAGAAAGTATAATTCTCCCAAGGAGGTGGGGCAGAAGGAAAGGTAAGAAGTAAATATTGCCAAATAACAACCTATAATGTACCATAATACCTACCACTCTACCTGTTCGTTATCTCTTCTGATTTAGAGCATGGATTTTATTGGGAAAATAATAATACATGAGTCCTGAGTCTTGGCTGAATTAAGAAACAAGTGAAAATGTCAATGGTTCCAACCTCCATAGTGTTTATCCTTTTCTCTCTCTTATGGACACATAATTTCTCTTTCCCTACTTTGCAGATTTTCTTATTACTTTCCCTTTCTCCCATCAAAGTCTTTTCTCAGATCTTTAGTGCTGGTGAAGTTTTTAACCTAGGTAACATTTA
Organism: Rhinolophus hipposideros; assembly: GCF_964194185.1. Taxonomy (NCBI): domain Eukaryota; kingdom Metazoa; phylum Chordata; class Mammalia; order Chiroptera; family Rhinolophidae; genus Rhinolophus; species Rhinolophus hipposideros. The sequence goes on from NC_138059.1 coordinate 60,504,930, forward strand.
TGAAAGTCTTTTTAAAAATTGTAAGAATAGCATTTCAGGGTTGGAGTTGAGTGAAAAGAAGCCAGTGGGACCTCCAGGAGTTCTCTAAAACCAAACCAGAGAGGCAGTAAATGTCATTCCTCTTAACACAGCAGCCACCAGTTGGACTCTTCAGCAGCAGGTAATACTAAAGACAGCATGGTGACGGATGAGTTTAATTTAGCTTGTAGAGTATGTTGTGATCTTACTTGCTCAAACCATGATTGTGAAGTCAACAGCTTTTGTAACAAATTAAGACTATTTCCTTGAGCTCACACAACTACAAGGGATTCATAGACCACCATAAGCAAACTCATGCCATGTGGAGAAGCTGTTTTACAATACGTACTAGATAGGCACTTCCTTTGGGTTTCAGTAATACAAGGCAAAAGGCTTGCAAACACATGATCAATTAGATTCTGGAGTTAAAGTTAGTGACTATTTCTAATCAATATGAAACATAATTGAAACTCCAAGAATTCAAACATTTGATGAAAAATTACTCGCAAAATTAGGATTAAAATCAAAATTAGTGGATTGGTGTTTTATCTTCTACATTTCCATTCTCCTTACTGATCCACACATCTGTATAAGAAGTGTTTAAAAAAAAAGCAACAACAAAAAAATCAGTCAGCTTTTACATAGGGTTTAATTGTTTTTAATTGTGTATAGTTATTATAATCTCAATATTTGCCTCACATCTCATTCTTACTGAACAGGCACTGTATTGAAAGTTAGCTATTATAAGAGGAAATGGACTATTCTAGGCATTGTAGATACCAAGATATAACCAATCCCTGCTCACTAATATGTTTAATGTTACTCTTATATTACACTTATCTGAGGTTCTCAGATATCAACAGCCTCCATTTATTTGAAGGCATCTCCCCAAACTGAACAAGAAAAGCAACGTCATCTGGTTCCATCTTTACAAGAGTAATGGACAGAATTAAAGACGAGTGAAAGCATGCTAGGTGGGCTGGGGGAGGGGGGAGGAGAAGTGGGCTATTGTGACTAGAATTCAGGGTCTTATAGTGGGTAAAAAGACCAGAGAGGTAAATAGAAGCTAAACTGCGGGGTTCTTTGAATGCTAGGTTGGCAAGTTTAGTCTTTATCTCACAAACTGTTTTACAACAGAAAAATGACATGATCTACATTTTAAGAAGACCTCTCTGGGCAGTCTGGGGTCGCTTGGAGAGAGCCAAGCCTGGAGGTCAGGCCAGTTAGAGGAAATCACTGAGCCCCTGGGAAGAGGTTGTTGAAGGCCTGCAGGGTGGGTACAAGTGGAAGGGACATTGCTGAAGTCGACTGGACTAAATTTTGTGACTGATTTTATAATTTTATAAATTTTTAATACAATTATAAAAATGCTTAGAGGCAATGAAACATCATAATGAGCCTTTCATTTTTAATGAAATATAAAAACTATACAGAAAAATATGAGTATCCGTTTACCTACTACTCAGCCTAACATATAAAATACTACAAATATAAATAAAGCTCACTGTATTTTCTTCCCAAAAAGCAGTTCCTCCCTCCTTCCCCGAGGCTACCTCTATCCTAAATTTAATATTTATCCACCATTCTCTTTTCTCCTTTTCTTTCCCCGATCTGCTCTTACCACTACCTTTTCTCAATGAAGCCATGTTCTCTTGCTAAACCAAAACTTTAAATATTTGCTTGTAGCGTGTCTTCATTCCAGAGGAATTTTCTAACTGGTCTCTTCCTTGTCTACATATTGGACTCTCCCACTACTTTCATAACAATCCCCTTCTTCACATGTCATAAAACTACATACTTCTCCCATTGACTCTTTGAACATTTGTTGTAAACCAATTATATGCCAGCTACTCTGCTAGGAACTGGAAATGCAACAACAGACATACTAGACCCATTGTAACTGCTTAGTAAGTATTTGTTGAATGAGTAAATACTGAAGTCTATCCCTATCCTACAGAGCATGCAGAATAATGAAGAAGAAAGACACAGCAACTATTTAATAAATGATATTGGACAGAGCAATAAAGGGCTATGAGAATATGAGCCCATAGAGGCCATAGAGGTATGCCCCTGGTTTATTTCATGGTACATCAGAATCTTGTCATTTAATCTGATGACTTGAATTAAACATTTCCAGACTGCTACCATTCTTGTACCTCTGTGAGGTAAAGACATTAATAAAATATACTTCGTAACCAAGACAATAGCCTTCTAGAAGATAGTCCAGTACTGGCCTGCAGTGTGCACTTCCCCCAGAATGGCAGTGGAGGAACACCAGCTTATGGCCAGACATCTGCTCAGACTCCATCTTGACCCATCCTTAGGAGCTCTAGCCATACGAGGGCTACTCCAGAGAGATTTCCCTGTCTTCCCACTTCTAATTGTGGGGACTTAACCCTATGACTATGAGGTGGAGAAGGATAACTTCCTATCATAGTTACCCAGTAACAATAACTATAGCAAAACGAATATTGCCTAGCATATATTGAGCATTTACAAAAAATGATATATAAAACTGAACTTGTGTTATCTCATGGAATCCTTACAATCTATCTGTTAAATATCAGGTTTCATTATTGCCCCCAATATCTCGGGAATTTTCCCAACGGGCTCTAAAGGATGTTACGTAATTTGTCCCAGAACACAAAGCAGATGGCAGAGGTGTGCCTGTCTGGGAGCTACCAATTCTTTAGGAAAATGTTATAATGATAAAAGTACGTTTTGGTGCCATGGGCAACTAATTATAGGCAAAACTGTAGTAATAATAACTATAATAGCTTAGTGGCTGAAAATGGGACAGCCCTGGGCAGAAAGAGAAGTAATCCTTGGTGGAGGGGGAGCCTTGTGAAAGGGAAATGCAGAGACTATATTGGTAGCACTGCTCATTTGTTTACTAGACAACTAAGAAGGGGTAAGGACTCACCTTCTCTTCACTTGTCACACCAGGCAGTGGTTTCACACTGCAGACCCTCGGGACGTGGTTTGTGTTAGTAACAGAAGAGTTATTTAGTTATTTCCATGGTTCCCTTATGGTTTCTAAAGACAATTATATATTTTAAAGCTTGGCTGATTTTATTCATGGAATCCACCCCATAGTTGACACACTACAAGTGGCACAAGTCCATATTTTATAATGTGTATCACTATCTCAGTTATGAAGTGTTGCATTCTAGAGTAGAAAGGTCCTTTTAAATGATATGCATCTATGACAAGCTGGGTCAGAACAGCCAGCTCTAGGTTCCAGCAGCTGATGGGAACCAAGTATCCTCATTGTTCCTTGTTGGCCAAGGCTTCACAGAGGTCCCTCAGATGCAGAATAGTATATGGTCTCACCACGGGTGCCAATGACAGTAGGTGACAGAGGCTGAAGAGAACAATGCACTGGTGGAAGAGAGGAACTTAGAAGTAAATTCTTAGAAAATGTGGTCTGTTCTTTAGTATTTTTTAGGACAGGATGATTCATGCCTCTTAGGCACCACCATCCCAAGAAAAGTTTCTGCAGAAGGTATAATATGTGAGCTGAATTTTTAAGGAAAAATAAGAATTTGCCAGGTGGGAAAGTGTGTGGAGGCACACAGATGCAAAAACATAAAGGCATTTGAATGTTCTCAGACTGCACCGAGACGAGCAAGCAGGTAGAAATGCATTTTCACGTGAAATCGTATAATTTGCAAGTTTGTGTAAGGTTTTTCCTTCAATGTCATGTCAGGATTATATTTTAAACTCTTGAAAACACCATATTTTCTTATATAAAGGGGCCCCAATTAATTTAACCATTCATTTATTTTGGGGAAGTTAGGTTTTTTTCTAACCTTCCTGTATTATAAACAAGGTTCCAAAGAATATCATTATGTATAAATTTCCATCTGATTTTCTGATAACTTATTTATTATATATTCTCAGAAGTGGAAATACTCAGCAAAGGGGAATGGAAAATATGAACTTCTGGATGTATATTGACAAATTGCTTTCCAGAAAGATTGAATCATCTGAGTTTCCATCCAGCTACGTAACAGTGTTTCTTTCAGTAAACCATTTCCACTTTGGGGTATTATCAAAACTTGCTCATGTAAAATAGATAAAATAGTGTCATTGTTTCAATTTGTATTTCTTTGAATATTTTCTCCCCCAGTGTAAAATAGTCATTTGTTTATTATGTGTAGTAAACCCCCCCCTTTTTTTTGTAAGTTTGCCCTGACAGGAAGAATATCAATTTCTATATTGCTTCCACCTATAGAATCTAGAATGTGGACAGGAGATGCACACAATTGGCTCACACCACTCTAGTTGGATCAAAGAGACTCAAGCAAAAAGTACCAGATCCCATCTGAATTCCTGCTGAATCTCTCAGCCCCACTCCATACATACTTCATACATTTCCTACCCAATAAAGTATTATTATTATCAGTTGTACTGATAAACTAGCCTTTGGGAAATTTCTTCCCAGGATGTACCCTGATACAGGGAGCATAGAATCAGGAGATAACCAAACCCTAGAACAGAAAATAGAGTTTTCCTAAAGTGGGGTGATGATTTCATAATAGGGATAGTAGGAGAGAACCTCTCCTGGAGAAAGGGGAGAGTGTAAGGTGAACTTCAAAACTAAGAAGCATGTGACAATAATAACTAATAAAGAGTTTGATTTTTCCACATAGATTTTGGGAATAGTCATCTTTAGTCTTTTAAGGATTTTTTTCTACAATGAAATATTTTCTACCTATCCCTAAACCTTCGGTATTCCATCAGCCATCCATAGGGGCCAACATCATAGAGTAAGTATTGTATTGAAGGGGGAGAGTAGGCCCAGGGTTTTAGGTGACAGCAGCAAGTAGAGGCCATTCAAAGTAGTGCTGCGAGAAGTGAGGAGTAGGAGCTTTGTGGAGAATTTACTGAACCACGGAAGGACTAGGGACAGATAAAGCTAAAATCTGCTGTTCCCCCAAATACAATAAGGAAAAGTTGCCCATGGAAAGGATATGTTTACTTTCTGTGTGTGAATTCTTAGTCTATGTCCTTAGCTCATTTATTTTTCCTGTTGCACTGTTGGCATTTTTGCTTTGATTTATGCCAGTGTTGGGTTCCCTATAAGAAGTCTCCGAGACAAGGATTTCTACCAAAGTAGTTTCTTAGGAAATGCTCCTAGGAAAGTTAGTAGGCAGGTGGAGATGTGAGACAGACAGGGGAGGGAGACAAAGAAGTTCTGGTATCAAATAAAGTTCATGGAAGAGAATTTTGACACAGTACCCCTATCCCAGGGAAGCTCTGATGACAATAGACTGTGTCTCTAAATTGTCCCAATGAGAGAAACAGAGAAATTTGTCTCTTGGTCCTTGGTTAAGGACTACCTCAGAGTATGTGTGGGATGTGAGGGGGAGGGAAACTGGGGTTCAAGCAAATTCCTGTGCAGTTCTGACTCTCCATGTGCACAGGCAAACATGCTCTGGCAGGCTACAAGAGGTCTCCAAAGAGATGCAGGTACCAGTACGTAGAAGGGAGAGCATAGCAGAAGCCAGTGTAATAAAAATAGTAATGCATTCAAGGGAATATGAGTGAAGCCCTAACAATGTTTGCCATAGTTTACTGCCTGTGTTCTTTCCACATTAATGATATTACCTTCTGTCATAGTTATTAAATATGTTTTTCCAAGATCACTGTCGGATTTTTAATTCTGGTCATGTTATTTTCTCATGTACAGATGTTTTCAATGTTTATGAAGAAGAATTTTAATTACGATTTCTTTGCAAAGAAAAGACAACATCAATCTTGCTTATCAGCACCTACCAAAAAGCTTAACACATATTAGGAGCTTAATTAATATTGGAATTAGATTAGATATAGAGTTTTGTATATTCAGTATTTTCCAGTTTTGGAAACTGCTATTAAAATCCTACCATCTTTCTCAAATTTTAAAACATTGCTCATAAAATTTCCACTTCAATGTGGATGTGGAAAGACACAAGAGAATATCACTCTACCTTAAAAATGAGAAAAATCTAGGTAATCTACAAACTCATAAGCTTCCTTAAGTTCTCAGTAGGCTGAGATCACAAGATCAATCGCTGATGAGAAAGCAAAAACCATCTGGAGGGGAGGAAATACATTTCAGCACAGGATCTTGCTCTGATATAAAACAAAACTCTGCTACAACTGAGTAAGGCTACAGCAGGACACTTCACCATGATGCCCACCACAGCTTCTCGTGAGTTACAAGTAAAGTCAGCTTCCCACTGAAGAAAAAGCAAGAACATGAAAAGAGCCCCCATGATGCAGCGGGCACACACGTCTGCAGGAAGCTAAGGGTAGTTAAGAATACTCCAACCACAACCACACTAAGCACAGTAGCCTACGCATGAAAGAAACGAAAGATTGCCACATTAAAGATAATAATAGCAACAACAGACGTCAAACTCAACTCAAGTACAACCCAACTCCAACACCCACACTAACAATTAGAGAGAAGAGGCTTGCCCATTTCCAGGCAACAATAGTATTTATCTCACTCTTTATTGTTCTACATGCAGTGTCCAGCATTTCATTAAAAATGATGAGATACACGTAAAATCAAAGAAAAAAAAATCAATGCATTGTCAGAAAATAAAGCAACTAACAAAACCAAACTCAGAGATGCCCTAGATGTTGACACTATCATACAGGAACTTTTGTGTAAAAGGAAAATACAAACAACATGTATAAACACATGGGGAATTCAGCAGGAGATGAAAATGATAATTAAAAGTCACAAGGAAATTATAGAAATAAAAAATCAATCCCACAACAGAACTTTGGCATGCATAAAGCAAAAACTGATAGAACTGAAAAGAGAACTAGACAAGTCTATAAATAAAATTAGAAATTTCAACACTTCCCTCTCAGTAATTAATAAATAGAACAAATAAACAGAAAATCAGTAAAGATATTGAAGACCTAAACCCAAACAAATTGACTGCAATGACATTTATAGAACATTATATTTATCCCAAACAACAGGTACACATTCTGTTTAAGGGCACATAAACATTTATCTAGACAGACCATGTATTCAGATTAAAAACAAATCTCAATAATATAAAAGGAATGAAACCATAAAAGATGTGTTCTCTGACTATAATGGAATTCACTAGAAATCTGTAACTGAGAGATAACTGAGAAATCTCCCATATATTTAAATGTAAATAATACACTTCTAAATAACCAACAAATTCAAGAAGAAAACAAAAGGAAATTATAAAATATTTTGACTTGAACGCAAGAAAAACACAACACATCAATATTTAGTGGTTACAGCTAAAATGATGCATAGAGAGAAATTTATATTTTTAAACACTTGAACCAAAAAAGAAGAAAGAAATCAATGATTTAAGTTTCTAACTTAAGAAATTAAAAAAGAAAAAAAATTAAAATTAAATCTACAGCAAATAGATAGAAGGAAATTATAAAGATAAGTTCCAATGAAATGGAAAACTGAAAAAAAACAAAACAAAAACAAAAAATAAACAATAAAGTTCAACGTACTTAAAAGCTAGGTCTTTGAAAAAATCAATAAAATTGATAAGTCTCCAACCAAACTTATCAGAAAGAAAGAATATTGGAAAATAGGAGAAATTGGGGAGTTGGGGTGGGGTGAAAACATGAATTACCAATAAAAGAAATAAAAAGCACATCACTATTTACCCTACATTTAAAAGATAAGGAATATCACAAAGTAGGCTATGAGTTTGCTAACTTAGATGAAATGGACAAGTTCCTAAAAACACACAAATTAGCAAAATTTAGTCAATAAGAAATAAGTAACTTAAATAACTTAAAATAAGGAAATTGGATTAGTAGTTTCAAACTCTCCCACAAAGAAAATCTCGGGACAAGATGACATCACTGGATTATTCTACCAAACATTTAAGGAAAAAATAACAATTATACCAAACTTTTAGTTAAACTAGATGAGAAGAAAACACTCCCCAACAAAATTTATGAAGGTTTTATTACTTTGATTTCAAAACCAAAGAAACACATTAAAAGAAACAAAGCTAAGAAAATCCTTCATGAACATAGATACAAAAATCCTTAACAAAACATTAGCAAATCGAATTTAGTAATATAAAGAAGAATACATTACGACCAAATGGTATTTATCCTGGAACTAAAGTTTATTTAACATTAGGAAATCAGTCAATACAAGTCAGTATATCAAAAGACTAAAATCAAAAAATTTTACTAACAATGGTCACCCCAATAAACTTTAATTTAAAAAAATGCATATGATCATCTCAATAGCGGCAAAACACCTATGTGACAAAATTTAACCGTTTATGTAAAACCTCTTAGCCAACTTGTTATGAAAGAGAACTTTTTCAGTTTGGTAAAGGGCATGGTTATGGGTTGAATTATCTCCTCCCTCAAAGAAGAGATGTTGAAGTTTTAACCTCCAGTACCTCAGAAGGTGACCTCATTTGGAAATGGGGTCTTTGTACATGTAGTCAAGGTAAGATGAGATCTTTAGGATGACGCCTAATCCAATATGACTGGGAAACAGGTAAATTAAGACACAAAAGCAGAAATGCACAGATAAAAGACTGTGTGAAAAGACAGTAAAATGCCAGGTGCAGGTGGACGATTGGAGAAATGCCAAAGATTACTGGCAAATCATCAGAGACTGGAACAGATTCTCATTCACAGTTCTCTGAAGAAACCGACATTGCCTACATTTTGATTTCAAACTTCTAGTTTTCAGAGCATTGAAACCATAAATTCATGTTATTTTAAGCCACATACTTTGTGGCACTTTGTTATGGCAACCCTAGAAAACTAATAAGGCAGCTATTAAAAACAAAACAAAAAACTACCATTAACCTCATACCTATGGTGAAAAACTGAACACTTTCCTCAAAATCAGAAACAAGGCAATGTTCTACTCAACATTGGACTGGAGGTCCTGGGCAGTGCAATTAGGGAGGAAAAATAAATAAAATGCACAGAGAATGGAAATGAAGGAATAAAGCTGATTTATTGGCATATAACGTCACCATCTACAGAAACAACCCCAAAGAATCTATAAAACAACAAGACAAAAAAACCTACTAGATGTAATAAATAAATTTAACAAGGTTGCAAGATACCAGGTCAATAAAAATAAATTGCATTTCTATATAATAGCAGTAAACAATTAGAAATTGAAAAAAGGTATCATTTCCAATAGCACCAAAAAGCATGAAACATTTAGGGATAAATTCTATGAGAATATGTTCAAAATTTGCATGCTAAAATAATAAAACACTATTGAGGAAAACAAAAGATCTAAATAAATGGACAAATATACTGTACTTATCAGATATTGTTAACATGTCAGTTTTTCCCTTTGACATGCTAATTTTAAAATTTATATGGAAAAGCAAAGGATCTAGAATAGACAAAACTATTTTCAAAAAGGTAAATGAAGTTGGAGGACTGATATCACCTGATTTCAAAACTTACTATAAAGCTACAAAAAGAAAACTAGTGCAGTGTTGGTGTAAGGATAGGCACATAGACCAATGTAATAGAATACAGAGTTTAGAAGTAGACTCACGTGTGATTTGTCAAATGCTTTTTGACGACGTTACCAAGATAATTTAATGGGGACAAATTTTTTTTTCAACAAATAGTTCTAAAGCAACTGTACATTGTATTTAAAAAACAAAAAAAAACCCTTTAACTCTTTCATTACATCATAGAGAAAAATTAACTCAGATTGGATCATAAACCTAAATGACAGTGTTAAAACCATAAAACTTCTCAAAAAAAACACATTAGGGAAAGTCTGTGACTTTGGTATAGGAAATATTTCTTGGATAAGATAAAAGCAAAAGCACAAATCACAAAAGGAAATATTAATAAATAGGACTTTATCAAAATTAAAAACTTCTGCTCTTTTGAAACACTCTTAAGTAACAGAAAACACAAGCCATAGACTAGAAGTACCTATGATTTGTATCCCGAGTATACAAAGAACTCTTACAACTCAGTAAAAACAAACAACAAATTTTTTTTAAAATGGCAACAAATTAAGATGGTACCAGCATAGGAGGATGCCAAATTTGCCCCCTCCCAGAAGCAAAATCAAATACACATGTATACAGGTAGCAATTACTCCTGTGAAAGAACCAAGCACTGAATGAACAGCTTCTGACAACAAACAAGGGAAAGAGGCCAAGTAGAGAAAGCTGGGAGGCCCAGGAAGCCCTCCAGGAGCTGTGTGAAAACTCCCCATCAGAGGAGCCCTTGAGCACCACTGTTTACTTCACTCCACTCAGGGCGGAGGGGAGGGGGGCGCGGGCGGGCGCAGGAGCCCTATTTGGTGGCTTTGGCCTACCTGCAAAATCATAGCAGCCAGTTCCCAGCTACCGCGTCTGGAGCATTTTGCCTCTGATCGAAGAGAGTAAACAGGAACAACAGGGGCTTCACCACACCCAGCTGGTCTCCTGGCCTAGAGCTGCTCCTGGTCAGGTAGGCAACATAGTGCCTGAGGCCCAGGAGTGACTGAGGCCCCGGAAGTGCCTGAGGCCCCGGGAGTGCCCGAGGCCCCGGAAGTGCCTGCTCTGGGCATCATCACATCCACCTGGCCTCCCTGCGCAGAGCTGCTCAGGCCCGGCAGGCAGGTGCCCCAGGTGCCTAAAGTACCTACTCAGCTCTAAGCATCTTCCCCAAACTACCCAGCACATACAGCCTGTACAGGTCTCTTCTACACGGGACCACTTTGGTGCAATAAACCAGAGACAGACTGTATAGACAAGACTAGAGAGCTGCAGGAGCTCTCTGGGGACTGTGCAAAACTCCAGGGTTGGAGTAGTGAGTGAGCGCCATTGTTTAAGTCCCCATCTACCTCCAGAAGGTGGACAGGGGCTCTATCCAGATACTCTGGCCTGCCTGCAAGGTCTCTACAGCGTGGTCCTGGACACGTTGCCTGAGCTTTTTATGGCCTGAACAAAGGGAGCAGGCATGATCAACAGGGAATTACTACAGGCACCTGGCCTCTCCTCCTAGAGCTGCTCTGGCCCAGTAGGTCAGTGCCCCAAATGCTTAAGCACCCGCTGAGCTCCTACTGACTTGCCAAAACCACCCTGCACACACAGTCTACACAGAGCCTGCTTCTATGTAAGGCCTCTTTTCCAAGACTGGAAGAGGCAGCTATTTTGTCCAATTCTTATAAACAAATATCGAAAGTCAAATACAATGAAAAGATGAAGAATATCTCTCAAATAAAGGAACAAGAAACACCTGCTGCCCTGGGGAGAGGGTGAACCCGAAGGAAATGGAAATAAATAATTTTCTTGATAAAGAATTCAAAGGAATAGTTATAAGGATCCTCACCAAACTTGACAGTAGAATAGAACTTAGGGAGAACTTCAACAAGAGATAGAAAGTATAAGAAAGAACCCAGTAGATCTGAAGAATACAGTAACTGAAATAAAAAACACATTAGAAGGAATCAACAGCAGATTAGCTAATACAAAATGGATCAGCTACCTAGAAGACAAACTAGTGGAAATCAACCAATCATAACAACAAAAATAAATACGAATTTTTAAAAACAAAAATAGTTTAAGGGACCTGTGGGATAACATCAAACACTCAAATATTTGCATTATATAGATCCCAGAAGGAGAAGAAATAGAGAAAGGAACAGAAACTTTATTGTAAAGGATTAATGGCTGAAAACTTTCCTAATCTGGGAAAGGAAACAGACATCTAGATCAAGGAAGAACAGAGTTTCAAACAAGATGAACCCAAAGAGACCCACACCAAAACATATTGTAATTAAAGCGACAGAAATTAAAGACAACCAGACAATCTTGAAAGAAGCAAGAGAAAAGCAAGTTACGTACAAAGGAAACCCTATAAGTCAATCAGCTGATTTCTCATCAGCAATTTTACAGGCAAGAAGGGAGTGACAGGACATCTTTAAAGTGCAAAGAGAAAAGAACGCACAACCTAGAGTAATTTTCGCAACAAGGTGATCATTCAGAGTTGAAGTTGATATAAAGAGTTTCTCTGACCAACAAAAACAGAAGGACTTTATCACCATTAAACCACATTTACAAAAAATGTTAAAAGGTATTCTCTAAGTAGAAAAAGAAAGGTCATAACCAGAAACAAGAAAACACGAGAAAGGTAAAAACCTCCCAGGTAAAACCAAATATTCAATAAATACATTTAAAAAGTTACTGTGAAGGTTAAAAGGGAAAAGCATCAAGCTCAACTCAAACTACAATAAGTAGTTAGAAGATACACAACACAAAAAGATCTAAAATATGACATCAATAACATCAAGCATGGAGGGGGAAGTAAAAATGTAGTCCTTATAGAATATATTTTAACTTAATCCTCTATCAGCTAAAAAATATACTGCTATAGATTAAAATAATACACATAAAACTCATGTTAACTGCAAACAAAAAGTTACAAAATATATACACAGAACAAAGAGAAAGGAACTTAAATGAAACAGCAAACCACAAGAGAAGAGATCAAGAAAAGAAAGGAACAGAGGACAGCTATAAAAACAACCTAAAAACAATTTAACAAAATAGTAATAAGTAGATATTTATCAATAATTACTTTAAATGTAAGTGAATTAAATGCTCCAATAAAAAGACATATAGTGGATGAATGGATTATAAATCACGACCCATCTACATGCCACTTACAAGAGACTCACTTCAAATCAAAAGACACATAAAGACTGAAAGTGAAGTGATAGAAAAAGGTATTCCATACAAATAGAAATAAAAAGAAAGTTGGGATACCAATACTTATACCAGACAAATTATATGTTAAAACAGAACAAAAAAATGTATAAAAAGACAACGAAGGACATTACATAATTATAAAGGGGTCAATCAAAGAAGAGGATATAATTATTATACACACACACACACACACACACACACACATATATATCCACCCAACATAAGAGCTCCTAAATATATAAAGCAATTAGTACTGGACATAATTGGAGAAATTCACAGTAATACAATAATAGTAGGGGATTTTTAATACCCAACTCAAGTTAATGTATAGATCATCCAGACAGAAAGTTAATAATGAAATAATGGCCTTAAATGTCACATTAGATGAGATCAACTTAATAAACATTTTTAGAATATTTTATCCAAAAACTATAGAATACACATTTTCTTCAAGTGCACATGGAACATTCTCCAGGATAGATCACATTTGAGGCCACAAAACAAGTCTCAATAAATTCAAGAAAACTGAAATCATACCAAGCATCTTTTGACCACAATGGCATGAAACTAGAAATCAACTGCAGAAAGAAAACTGGAAAAAACACAAATATGTGAAGACTAAACAACATGCTACTAAACAACCAACGGATCAAAGAGTAAATCAAACAAGAAATCAAAAACTACGTCTTGAAACAAATGAAAATGAAAACACATATTTTAAAAATGTGTGGGAGCAATTTTAAGAGGGCAGTTCATAGTTATACAGGCCTAAGTCAAGAAACAAGAAAAATCTGAAATAAACAATCTAACTCTACACCTAAATTGAACTAGAAAAAGAAGAACAAATAAATATATGCAGAAAAAGCATTTGACAAAATTCAACATCATTTTATATAAAAACTTTCAACAAAGTGGATATAGAAGGAACATATCTCAACATAATAAAGGTCATATATGATAAACCCACAGCTAATATCATAATCAATGGTAAAAAAAAATGACAGCCTTTCCTATAAGATCAGAGAAAAACACAAGGATTCTCAGCATTTCTTCTTCTATTCAACACAATATTGGAAGTCCCAGCCAGAGCAATCAAACAAAACAAAGAAATAACAGTCATCAAAATTGGAAAGGAAGAAGTAAAAATCTCATTATTTGCAGATGACATAATTATGTTTATAGAAAACCCTAAAGACTTCACCAAAAAACTATTAGAACCAAAAAAGATGTTAGTAAATTTGCAGGAAACAGAATCAATATACAGAAATCTTCTGCATTTCTATAGGAATAAATTTAACCAAAGACATGAAAAACCTATATTCTGAAAATTATTATGTAACACAGTGAAGAAAGAACTTGAACAAAATACAAATCAATGGAAGGATATACCTTTATCATGAATTGGAAGGATTAATACTGTTAAAATGTCCTTACTACCTGAAGTAATATACAGATTCAGTGCAATTGTTATTAAAATACCACAGGCATTCTTCTTAGAATTATAGCAATTAATCCTAAAATTCATATGAAATCACAAAAGACCTCGAATAGTCAAAGAAATCTTGAGAAAGAATCAAGTGGGAAGTATCACTTCCTGATATCAAATTATACTGCAAAGCTACAATGATCAAGACAGTATGGTACTGGCATTAAAACATAAAAACTGGCCATAGATAGATAGATGATAGATAGATAGATAGATAGATAGATAGATAGATAGATAGATAGATAGATATTTAGATATAGTAGAATAGAGGTCCAGAAATAAATCCTCACTTATAAGGTCAATTAATCCATGACAAAGGAGGCAAGGATATACAATGGGGTAAAGACAGTCTATTCAATAAGAAGTGACATTGGCAAAACTGGACAGATACATGAAAAAATTGAAATGGGGCCACTTTCTTACACCATATACAAAAATAAACTCAAAGTGGATTATTGACTTAAATGCTAAACCTGAAATCATAAAACTCGTAGAAGAAAACATAGACAGTAAACTCTTTGATATCACTCTTAGCAATGTCTTTTTGGACTTATCTCTTTGAGCAAGGGAAACAAAAGAAAAAATAAACAAATGGGACCACATCAACCTAAAAGTTTTTGCACAGGGAAGGAAACCAGCAACAAAATGAAACGACACCTACTGAATGGGAGAAGATACTCAGAAATGATATATTCGATAAAGTGTTAATATCCAAAATATATTAGGAACTCATACAACTTAACAACAAAAACCGAAAAAAAAATTTGCTTAAAAAATGGGCAGAGGACCTGAATAGACATTTCTCCCAAAAAGACATAGAGATGCACAACAGACTTGTGAAAAGATGCCCAACATCACTCAGCATCAGGTACATGCAAATTAAAACCACGAGATAGCACCTCAACCTGTCAGAATGACCATCATCAATAAATCAACAAACAAGTGTTGGTGAGGATGTGGAGAAAAGGGAAACCTCATGCACTGTTGGTGGGATTATAAATTAGTGAAGCCACTATGGAGAACAATATGGTGATTCAAAAAATTAAAAGTAGAGTTGTCATACAATCCAGCACTTCCACTTCTGAGTGTTGATCCGAAGAAAATATGAACACTAATTTGAAAGATATATGCACCCCTATGTTCATTACATTTCTTTTTTTTAACTTCTTTTTTATTTATTTCAGGTGCACAAAACAATGTAATAATTATACATTTATAATTTATATCCCTCACACAGTAACAACCCGCCTCCCCCAATCCACTACCCCTCTGACATCACACACAGCTATTAAATTTCCACTGTCTCTATTCCTAATGCTGGCTGTACTCCATTTCTTGTAACTATATATATATATATATATATATATATATATATATATATATATATGTGTGTGTGTGTGTGTGTGTGTGTGTGTGTGTGTGTGTGTGTGTGTATACACATATATATGTATATGTATACATATAAATACACACATATACACATACATACATATGTATATAAATGTATACATATGTATATAAACATATGTACATACGTGTATAAATACATATACATACATATATACATACGTATATATATGCATACAAAATTTTAGTTGGCATTTATTATTGTTCAGCTTCAGCTTCAGGTGTACAGTGCAGTGATCAGGCATCTACATCATCCCTGAGGTGGTCTCCCTAATGGGACAAGTGTCCATTGGATACCCTACAAAATCTTTACAACATTATTGATTACATTCCCCAAATTGACTTTTGTATCCCTGTGGCAATCTTGTGGTTACCGATTGTGCTTTCTAATCCACTCACCTTCCCCTTTATCCCCACCCCCTCACCCATCTAGCAACCCTCAGTTTTTCCTCTTTGTCCCCAAAACTGTTTCTGATTAGTTCATTCACTTATTCTTTTCTTTAGACTCTGCATATAAGTGGGATCATATGGTATTTGTCTTTCTCTGTCTGACTTATTTCACTTAACATAATGTTCTCTAGGTCCATCCATGTTGTTGCAAATGGTAAGATTTCTTTCTTCTTTATGGCTGGGTAATACTCTATTGTATAAATATACCACAGTTTCTTAATCCAGTCATCTACCGATGGGCATTTTGGTTGTTTCCATGTCTTGGCTATTGTGTATAGTACTGCAATAAACATGGGGTGCATAAATTTTTTTGAATTAGAGTTTTGGGTTTCTCCAGATAGATGCCTAGGAGTGGAATTGCTGGGTCATAAGGTAGTTCCATTTTCAGATTTTAGAGATACCTCCATACTGTTTTCCATAGTGGCTGCACCATGTTCATTACATTTCTAGTAACAGCTAAGATATGGAAGCAACCTAGATGTTCATCAATAGATGAATGGATAAAAAAGATGTGAAATATATATATATGAAATATATATACATATATTTATCATATATATCATATATGATATATACATCATATATAATATATCATATATATAATATAATATATACACTATATAATATATACACTATATATATCATATGTATCCCATATATCATATATATTAAATATATATCTCACATATATAAAATATTATTCAACAATAAAAAAGAATGAAATCTTGCTATTTGCAATAACATGAATGGACCTAAAGCATATTATTATGCTAAGCGAAATAAGTCAGACAGAGAAAGACAAATACCACATGACCTCATTTATATGTAGAATCTGAAAAAAGATAAAAAATAAATGAATAAGCAAAACAGAAACAGACTTCTAAGTATAGAGAACAAGCTGATGGTTACCAAAGGGGAGGGATTGGTGGGATGGGAATTTTTTTAAAATAATAAATTAATAAAATAAAATAAAAACAGCAACCAATGAGGACATATGAATGACAAATGAGGACATGCAAAAATGCTCAACAGTAATAGTCAAGTAATAGTCAATAATTTGGGAAGGCCAATTAAGATCACAAATAGTCAAGAAAGGGTTGACTCAGCAAGCCTAGGCTGCTCAAACCCTTCCACAGAAGGGTTTGAACATTCCACAGAAAGGCCTGTATTCAGGACTGACCCCTGAAATATTCCATGGGATATTCTGCATGATAAGAGTGTTTTTGTATGCCTGAGCCCTTTAGCCATATAATTATGGTGAACACGTTTTTTTGTATGCCCAAGGCTTTGGACCATACTGTAACAGTTTGACCAAGTTTATCCTGACAATGAGTTTTGTAGGGAATACCTAGTTTTGCTTAGGGGAAAGGGACCTGTGTCAGAGAAGCTGAGGTCAATCACACAGGTGTTGCATGCCTAATTACTGACCCCCAATAAAACTTTGGACACCAAGGCTCAAGTGAGCTTCCATAGTTGGCAGCATTTTCACATGTCACACATCACTGCTGGGAGAATTAAACATATTCCCAGGTGAACCCACTGGCAGGAAATATCTGGAAGCTTGCACATTGTTTCTCCTGGACTAACCCCAGGCACCTTTTCCCTTTGCTGATTTTAGTGTGTTTTCTTTAATTGTAAATTGTAACCATAAGTAAAACAGCATGTTTGAGTCCTAAAGCAGCATTTTCACAGGGCCTAGTGGATGGATAAATAAATTGTGGAACAATATGGATAAATAAATTGTGGAACAATTTATACAATAGAATAGAATACTGCAATAAAAAGGAACACATTACTAATGCATGCAATAACATGACAGAATCTCAAACCTATTATGTGAGAGGAGCAAGATGCAGAAAACTGCATGCTCATGCTGTGATTTCATTTATGCGACATTTGGTAAAAAGCAAAAGTATAGAGACTAATCAGATCAGTGGAACCAAGATGCTGGAATTGGAAGAGAGGATACTGCAAAGATACGTGAAGGAAATTGGGATAATTATTAAACGACTGTATATATTTGCAAAAAACAAAAGCAACTAATGGGTCTAAAAATAGCCCATAAGAAATATGTTTGATACAATACATTTCTGATTTAAAAAAACTGAAAAATTTCACATGGAAAGTTAGGTACATATTCAAGTAAGGAGTCAAGTAAGGATTAACATTTAATTCTGTGTGTCTTAACAAATGTCTAATCATTTGAAAAGTCTCTCCTAATGCATGTATAATATTCCATTATTAAAAAATCTTTAAGGTTTACTATATATATAGCATCATGTCATCTGTAAAAAGTGACAGTTTAACTTCCTCATTCCCAATTTGGATGCCTTTTATTTCTTTCTCTTGCCTGATTGCTCTGGCTAGGATTTCCAATACTATGTTGAAAAGCAGAGGTGATAGGGGACAGTCCTGTTGTGTTCCAGAACGTAGAGCAAAGGGCTTCCGTTTTTCATCATTAATTATGATAGTAGCTGAGGGTTTGTCATATAGGGTCTTTATAATGACATGACACTATATATAGAAAACCCTAAAGATTACACCAAAAAGTTATTAGACATAATAAACAACTACAGTAAAGTTACCGGCTATAAAATCAAAGTACAAAAGTCCATTGCATTCCTATATACTAACAATGAAATCTCAGAAAAAGAAATAAAAAAAAAAAAAACTCCTTTTGCAATTGCAACAGCAACAACAAAAAATACCTAGGAATAAACTTAACCAAGGATGTGAAAGACTTATATACTAAACACTATAAGACATTTTTCAAAGAAATTGAAGAAGACACAAAGAAATGGAAAGACATTCTGTGTTCATGGATTGGAAGAATCAACATAGCTAAAATGGCCATACTACCCAAAACAATATACAGATTTAATGCAATCCTCATCAGAATCCCAATGACATTTTTTAAAGAAATAGAACAAAAAAATCATCAGATTTGTATGGAAACACAAAAGACCCCCAATAGCCAAAGCAATCCTAAGAAAAAAGAACAATGCTGGAGGTATCACACTCCCTGACTTCAGCTTGTACTACAGGCAACAATAATCAAAACAGCATGGTATTGGCAGAAAAACAGACACATAGACAAATGGAATAGAATTGAGAACCCAGAAATAAACCCACATAAATATGGACAGATAATTTTCGACAAAGAAGCCAAAAACATAAAATGGAGAAAAGACAGCCTCTTCAATAAATGGTGCTTAGAGAATTGGAAAGCCACATGCAAAAGAATGAAACTAGACTGCTATCTGTCACCATGTACCAAAATTAACTCAAAATGGATCAAAGATCTAAACATAAGACCTGACACAATAAACTGCATAGAAGAAAACATAGGTACTAAACTTATGGACCTTGGGTTCAAAGAGCATTTTATGAATTTGACTACAAAGGCAAGGGAAGTAAAAGCTAAAATAAATGAATGGGACTATATCAAACTAAAAAGCTTCCACACAGCAAAAGAAACAAACCATCAACAAAATAAAGAGGCAATCAACTGAATGGGAGAAGATTTTTGCAAACAGTGCCTCCGATAAGGGGCTAATATCCAAAATATACAAGGAACTCATGAAACTCAACAACAAAAAAACAAACAACCCAATTGAAAAATGGGCAGAGGACCTGAAGAGACATTTCTCCAAAGAGGACATACAAATGGCAAATAGACATATGAAGAAATGCTCAACATCAGTAATCATCAGAGAAATGCAAATAAAAACCACAATGAGATATCACCTCACCCCAGTCAGAATGGCTATCATCAACAAAACAAATAGTAACAAGTGTTGGAGAGGCTGTGGAGAAAAAGGAACCCTCATACACTGTTGGTGGAAATGCAGACTGGTGCAGCCGCTATGGAAGGCAGTGTGTAGGTTCCTCATAAAATTAAGAATAGAATTACCATATGACTTAGCAATCCCTCTCCTGGGTTTCTACCAAAAAAATCTGAAAACATTTATCCGTAAACATATATGTGCTCCAATGTTCATTGCAGCTTTGTTTACGGTGGCCAAGACGTGGAAACAACCAAAGTGGCCTTCTATAGATGATTGGATAAAGAAGTTGTGGCATATATACACAATGGAATACTATTCTGCCATAAGAAAAGATGAAATAGTACCATTTGCGACACCATAGATGTATCTTGAGATTATTATACTGAGCGAAATAAGTCAGACAGAAAAAGTCGAGAACCATATGACTTCACTGATATGTGGTATATAAAATTGAAAACAACAAAAGAACAAGACAAATAAATGAAGAAACAAAAACTCATAGTCACAGACAATAGTTTAGTGGTTACCAGAGGGTAAGGGCGGTGGGGGGAGGGAGATGAGGGTAAGGGAGTCAAATATATGGTGATGGAAGGAGAACTGACTCTGGGTGGTGAACACACAATGGGATTTATAGATGATGTAATACAGAATTGTGCACCTGAAATCTATGTAATTTTACTAACAATTGTCACCCCAATAAACTTTAATTAAAAAAATTAATTAATTTACCATTTCCTTATGGTAAGACATTTCAGTATTTTCCAATATTTTACTGTTACAAATGATGTTATAAGAACATATTTGTATAGGTCTTCTGCCTATCTTTTCTTAAATTCTTTTACATAGCTTTTATTTTTAAGTGTTTCTTCTTATAGAGATTAGAGAATTTCTTAAATTTCTACTTTTTTCTAGTTTTATACTTTTCTTGAAAAACATGAGTTCTTAAATTCTCTGGAATTTTTTAAGGTCTAAATTTTTTTTTCTTATCATTGCTTTTAATTGAGAAAGGCATCTTCATCCAGACATTTGAGTTAAGAGTTTCCTTGCTTTCTTCTTGGTATCTCTTTCGTGATCTATATGACAACTATTACCACTGTTGTAACTCTTACGTACTGCCTTGTATTTTAATTATCTGTGTTTCGGACTTCCCATTTGACAAGGGTGTCTCGGCTAAATAAGTGAATGACAGGGGTCTGAACAGCTGGGTCTTATTTCTACCCCTTCCACTCTCACAGTGTGAACACAGTTCTAGTCACTCCTTGTTTATACAGTGTAAATCCCTTCTTCTCAAGGTCTACTGGTTTAACCCTCAAAGAACCAAGAAAATCTCACCAGACAAGCATCTGAGTTGTACACATTTATTTTTCCTTCTCTTCCCATGACATTAAATTTTTTGCAACGAAAGGGTTTTCTTTACCAAAAGGTGGTAGAGCTAGAGGTTGAGATCATAGGCTCTGGAAACAGAATTGTTGGGATTAATGGTGAGTTCTGCTACTCGCTAGTTACAGTTTTGGAAAGTTAGTGTCTTCCCCTGTAAAAATGGGAAAAGCACACCTTTGATTGGGCCATTTTGCGGATTAGCTGAGATAACGAGTCTAAAGGTCCCAGCACAGCGCCTAGCACACAGGAAAGGCACAACAAAGGTGAGATCTCTTTCTATTAGCTATGTTCTCTGTCTATTCCATCTTTATTGAGGACTTACATGGCACTGCAAGTTTCAGCAGGTCGTTTCACACAGATGAGCAAATTGGGAAGAAGGCTGGTGGCTAAGGGAGAGGTGCGTTCTAGTTCCCACTGGTCCTGCTGGTTGTGAAAAGACAACTTCCTCAGTTTCTCCAGCCGTGTTCTGAATGAGGGATTGCACAGAAGCCCCTGTACATCGGCCCTGCATTTCTGGAATGAGGCCATTGGGTGTCCGTGATTGACACACGAGCCTTCTCTGTAGACTTCACTCTTGTGCTCTGTCTGTGCCAAGATGAACCATTGGTTTTCATCTCTATCCTGTCATCAGTGTTCCTCAATCATCTTGATGCTCCCTTCTGCTTATGCATGTGATGAAAGGTCTGGAAGCCTGGAGACCACCCTTATTCTGGCTTCATTCATGCTATGATTTCTCACCTATTCAAAACTGTTCTCTTTGAGTACTGGTCCAGCAGCTGGCTTTCTCCTGTTCTTTTTATTTCTCTTGTTTGCTTTACAAATTAGCGACAGAAATTCTTTCCCTGTTTTTTTATTTCTGTCATGAAGCTGGGGGCTGGGAAGACACCGGTTTTTAAATGCATCTTTCTAGATGCCCAGAAAACAGGAACTCTAACAGAACTGTTGAATTTGCTTTTAAGATAAAGTACATCTGGGATTGTACCCACTGGTATCTAGGCTGTAAATAAATACTAAACGAGGGGTTATATCACCAGGATTTTAAATACAGTCTCGTTTGCTTCTGTGACATTCTAAGTGAGACTCATTTTTGAAATGACGGGTGAAGAGAAACGACAAACACTGTGTTCTAAGCAAATGGTATAGCCTCCCAAGGCCATCCACCATCTGCCAGCCAAGTGTCTAAATTACTACAGCTCAAATCCCACTCCGGTAAACAACATTAACCAAAAGGTTCACTTTGCTGAATCATTTTCAAGTCCTGAAAAGTGGTCCACACTGACATTCAGTGTTACGTGGGGTGCAAACATCATTTTAGAGAATGGACAACCTAAGTTTGAGTAATTTGCAGAAAAGTGTGTGGTAAAATTACAGTAGATTCTGCATATTGGGGACTTACTCTTTCCTGGTCCTGGGTTTAGCACTTTACCAATATCATCTTGTTGAATTCTTAACACAATTCTTGGAGGTAAGTATAGCATAACCTAGTTTTGTAGATGCCAAAAGTGAGGCTTTGAGTACTTCACTGACTTAGCTAAACTCACATGGAGGGTAAATGGCAGAACCAGTGTTCAAACCTTGTCCCACCTATAACCCAGAATTGCTGTGAACCAGTCGGCTCCCAGATCAGGATTACACTTCCTTAGCTACACACGCATTCTCTGAGGAGCTTATAAAAAACACAAATTATTGGCTTCACCTTGAGAGATACTGATTCAGAGGGTCTTAGATGTAAGCCAAGGAATTCTGGCAGGAACCTCAGCTAAGCTCCTACTCTATAATGACCCCTGAATTATGGATCTGTAGGAGAGAATTACAGAGATATTCTCTAGATTGTGGCTGCAGAAGGAAAAGACTTCTGGGATTGGAGTTAAAGACATAGGCTTTTATCAGTTGAATAAGTTGCATGACGTACCTCAACTTCACATATCTGAGACGAGTATCATACTATCCATCTTCTAGTATCTTTTAAGGTTGTAATGACGATTAAAAAAGATAATGTGGTAAGGAGAGCATTGAAATGGTAGAGGGCTATCTACACACATATAATACATTTATTACTATGGTATTTTATTTCTTATTCTCTGGGTATAACAGACTTTAGTGCTCTATCTAGAATGACTTAGATACTGTTTTTACCATTTTTTGTGTGTGTGCAAATTTCACACCCACACCCAGACCCAGTGCCTTTGTTCCCAACAACCAGCAACCTATAGTCCTTCTAAGGGATTCCCTCAGGCAACTGAGGCTGCTTTGTCCTCAGAGGTTTACTTTGGTGGAGGGAGGCCCTTGCTGGCTCAGGTAGGGGCAATTGAGGCACAATCTATTCTGCAGGATCAAGACTCTAGGATTTAACCTGAGGTGGCCCCTTTTTTGTCCCACCTTGCTCAGTTCCCTACCAGTATCTCCTGGGAGTTCTTCCTCAATAAAGTACTTGCACAGGAAGCTTTCACTTAAGATCGACTCCTGGGGAAAGTAATCGCCAGGGTTTTGCCCCAAAGTCAGAAAGCAGTGCCATATTATTCAACATGGACAGTCTCATCACTTTCCGTTTGTCTTTCATTCTCCCCAAACCCAGCATCATTTTGTAGTTTGAGGTTGTGATAGAGTTCTAGACACTCAACCGGCTCTTCAGGACTTTATTTTCTGCCTTTCAGTTGATGAAAAGGCCCTAGGCATTGGGGAAGTTGAGGGCAAGGGAGAGGTCAGGAGTAGACTGTAGGCCATTTGCTTGGTAACTGCCACCTCTCTTCCCTGAGACAAGAATGAAATAGCTGCTTAAATGGGAGGAACGGGAAAAGAAGATAAATTGATAGGAGTGATGCTAATCAATATTTCCACAATATTATTATACCACACTACTCGATATCACAATTGCATTTTAGTTTTTGTTTGTCATTAATTTGCTTTTTTACTCATTGATTCTCACCGGCTGACATTTTGGAAATGAAGAATCCCAAAAGCCACTTCTGGCACTATTTTTTTTTGTCTACTCTGAGTGGCAAGTAGGGACCCCAGAAATATAACTTCATGCTCTCTGATCCCTCTCTGTGACTCTCTTACCCTGTGTTGGACAGGATTAGTAGGGTGTGAGGGAAGTCAAAACTCTTGAAATTTCTAGATGAAAACTAAAATCTCTGAGTATCAGGAAGATTAGCCTTTTGAGCAACCAAATGTTTTTCACAATATGGCTACTCAGTTTGGCTTATTTATTCAAGGTACAATAGGAAATTCTTGTTTAAAAAAATCAACAAAAAACCTGAACTCTTAGAGTTAGTGCATCCTTCTGCCTGAACAGTGAAAATCTATAGACCAAAATAGCTGTAAGAAACTATTTTAAGGGAAATATTGATACAGTCATCCTAAAATGAATGTTTCCAGCTGCTTCATATCATATATTTGGAAAGAATATGTTTATTTTGTTTTGTTGTTTCCAAGGAATTGAATCTGAATGGTTTAATCATCTTTCAAATATCAAGTAGTTTTTATTTTGACAAATATCCTATTTTCCCTGGAAAAAATTCCCAGGATTTCAAACCCAAGTACTTAGAGTGAGACAACACAGTTATAGACCACAAAGGAAGTCACATTATTTTTATACATAAGAGAAATCTCAGAAATAATTGGGAATTTAAAAAGCATAATTGCAGAACTCAGGTGTGTAGAGTGTTTATTTCTGACAAAATTCTTTGGGTCTTGTTATATTGATTTTTTTCTTTACATCTTTAAAAATCCCCTGGATGTTAATATTATCCCTTTAAGGCTTATTATCATTTTTATTATTAACATTTTTTTTCACTTATTATCATCATTATTTTCCTCCAAAGGAGAGATTGGAGAGTGAGGGAGGTGGGTACCAGACATTTGATGTGCCTGAAATCAGGAAATGAAGGAGGGGAGGTCAGCTGTGTTAATTCAAAATGGGTAGAATATTCTAGTCCATTCTCACTGGGGTACACAGCACATATTCCTTAAGGTCAAACAAGTACAGAATCTCAAGCATGAATAATTAATAAGGATGTACAAGATGTCAGAATGCACGTTCCCTGGATTTGCTAAGATACAGATAAATTGGAATCTGACAAAAACAAATTGTGTTTAATAACCCTTAAAGATGTGATCCCTGAAGCATTTGCACTGCTCTGGTTGCCCCTTCTCCAACTTCTTCTATCTTAATTTATAGTTGACAAAGACTAGCAAGAAAAAAATGTTTGAACTTAAGTAATAAAATCAGTTAAAAAACCACTTACTTTATCACATATTTAATGCGCTTTTCTACCACTTTTTTAAAAAATAACTTTCTAATCTCTCTATTTAGGGAAGACACATAAAGTATCATTTAGTTTCAGCTGAGAAAGCGTCTTTCACAGCCAGCTCTGGGAACAGCATCATGGAATGAATCATCCTTTCAAACTTTCTTGATTAAGTGAAAGAGATGGGTGGTAGAAACTAGATTCACTTAGAGAAAGAAAATAAAATTCCCTCTAATACTTCAAAAGCAGAACCTCCCAAGACTGCACATATTTCTATCCTGGGAAGAGTTATAAACCCAGGGAGAAGTTATATTACTGCAAGATTCTGTATTCCTCCAAATTTTTGTTTATTATTTTTCCTTGGGGGATCTTCAAACCTCTCCATTGGTACTTGGCAAATATTAATCCTTTGCATTTCTCAAATTGTCCAAATATTTTCTTCCTTCAAGAATGGGTATGCCTAGTTAGGGATCAACTGTATATGTCTGACAACTAAAGAAGAGAAAACATATAACTCCCTCTCTCAGAAAAGAAAAACATAACCAAAATTCAAGGTAGCACTCAAGGTTAAACTGCTGCACATTTTTCAAACTCTATAAATCTACCTCATGTGAAATTATATCTTCAGTGTGTGTATTTAATGGTGCTGTGTGTGTAATAAAAATAACACTAATTACACACGTTTTCTTCAGAGCCTTACCACAGCTTCCAAAAAAAAAATTAATTAATATCTCTTTTTTCTGTCTCAAGTAATAAATTAGATTGATATTGAGAAAAATTATGGGACTAAATTGAGGGTAGGAAAGCCACATAATTCAGGGAGAAGGGAAAAATACATTTTACAAGTTATCAAACATTGAGTATAAACAACAAATTAAAAAATAACATTTTCTGATAAAGCTGGAACTTCTGATCACTGAGAAAACAATGTATTATTCAATAAATGGCACTGGAACACATTACCAGTCACATGTTCGACAACCTACAGTAGTTCATATATCAGGTAGTTTTTATTTGATATATGCACCAAATCAAATTCCACATAGATTACAGCTTTAAATGTAAAAATAAAACCATAAAATATTGAAGGAAAATAGGAGTATGATCATGGTATGCAGAAGGCCTTTGAAAGGATTGTGTCAAGAACAAAAGACATTCAAAGAATATATTGTTACATTTGATCATATAAAAATTAGAACTTCTATACATCAAAGATCCATTGTGAAAAAACTGAAGGCAATACAAAATATTCAGTAAAAAATATGCGCAATGTATGATGTGAAAAGTATTGAGGTATTAAAAGTCTCTCACAAATTAGAAAAATGAAAATGTCAGTAGAAAAAATACCAAATTAAATAGAAAAGTACTTTACAAAAGATGAAATCAACCACTCTATAAGCAGCTGGAAAAAAGTGTACAAAGCCCTGGTAATCAAGGAAGTATACCTTAAAACAATAGTGAGTCTTATCCATTAAATTGCCAAAGATTTTTTAAAGCTAAAATTCTAGGGATTGGCAAGTGTTCAGGAAAATAGTCCTTCTGAGAAGCATAAGTGAGTATACATTTTCTGGAAGTGAACTGGGCAATATGTATGAAAAGACCTAAAATTGTTCTTGCCCCTTTTCACAAGGATGTCACTCTCATAATATTCCTTACATAGTAAGCATAAATGTCAATTTAAGAATATATATCTGAAAATCACACAGAACAGATTGGCTCATTCACCCCACTCTAACACCTTTGTAGCATATTTTTGTCAATAAACATAGATCCATATAATCAGCTTTAATGACTTCATAACATTACGTTGTGTGAATGTAAGATAACATATATTCATATGCTGATAGACATTGAGGACATTTCAAGACTCCTTTAAAAAAAAATGCTTTCCTACTCAATACGTCTCCAATTACTTCGTTAAGATTAATTCCCAGATGTGGAATAACTGAGTCAAAGTGTGTCCATTTAAAATATACATACATTGAGTTCTGGTCAAGATTGTGGAGTAGATAAATGCTGTGCTGACTTTCTGTCATGACCTCATCAAAATTACAGCTAAATTACAAAACAACCATCATTAAGAATCGCCTGAAATCTTGCTGAATCAAAGCTCTAAAACTGAAGACATACAGAAAAAACCACCTTGAGATTGGTAAGAGAGGCAGGGATACAGAACAGACTGGTCCCACACATTAAAAATTGGCTGTGAGGTCCTCCACAAAGGAATGAGGGGTCCCAGAGCCATGGCAGTCTCCCCAGCCCATAATTTCTGGTTGTGAAAAATAGTGGAGATTATGGCTGAATGAGATGGAGGGTAGCTGCACTCCCAGGCATTCCTATTAAGAGGACCATGAATGGAGTTACTCACCAACAGAATCACTGGCTCTGAGCTCCAGCACTGGAGGAGCATCTGGAGAGGTGACGGGGACATAAAGGGAATGGGGAGGGGGGAGAAACTGAGTTGTCTGGCTTCAGGACGAGGGCTGGAGGGGCAGCTTTCTCCTGGATGGAGGAGCTGGTGGAAGCCATTGTTTCTTTGTTGAGCCCTTCCCCTCAAACTGGCTATCACGTTTCATCTGCCCCACCCTAGTGATTCCCTGAGACAACACCCCACCCAACTTTCAGGCACACCCAAGCCACTTCCAGTGGCTTTTTTGTACAAACCACCTGCCATAGCTCATGCTACAGACTTTCCTAGGGTCTCTCAAAGGTTCTCAAAACCCAGACAAGCAGCATCTGGCTTGAGCATGTCCTGTGCCTCTGGCTGAGCAGCCCCAAGCTTGGCACTAGCAACAGCCAGCCTTGGTTGGTGAGTTGGGGCTCTCGAGGCACTTCCAAGCATGACACAGACTACTTGATCACAGCTGAACTTGATCTACAGTGGGTCCCCTTCCAGGTGGCCCTGGGGCTGGTGTGCCCAGTGGCCAGCTTTATAACAAGCTGGAGCATCACCCAGCCACTTCTAAGGAAAACATACCCAAGGGGCAGATTGGGCAGGCACCAGAGCCCTGCTGAGGCAGATCCTGCTCTGTATGGTCAGCTCTTGCACCACAACTCCTCCACAGTAGTCACAACCAGACCTCATAATCAATCAGACTGAGGGTCAATTCCTCTCATTGATGTGCAAACAGCAACCAAGGCTCAACTACAACAGGAGGGCACACACAACCCACACAAGGGACACACCTGAAGTGCACAGCTCAGGTGACAAGGAAGACAGCACCACTGAGCCCTACAGCACGCCTACTATATAAAGCCACTCTATTAAGACTGGGAGACATAGCAACCCGACCTCTACATAGAAACAAACACAGAAAGGCAGCCAAAATGAGGAGACAAAGAAACATGTCCCAAATAAAAGAGCAGAACAAAGCTCCAGAAAAAGAACTAAACAAAATGAGACAGGCCACCTACCAGATGCAGAGTTCCAAACACTGGTTATAAGGATGCTCAGTGATCTCAGGGAGAACTTCAACAAAGAGATAGGAAACAGAAAAATGGAGATAGAAAAACACAAAAAAGAACCACTCAGGAATAAAGAATACAATAAGGAAAATGAAAAGTACATTATAGAGATCAACAATAGATTAGATGAAGCAGAGAACTGAATCAGTGATTTAGAAGATAAGGTAGCATAAAACACCCAATTGGAACAGCAAGAAGAAAAAGAATCCAAAAAAAATGAAGAGAAATATCAATAAAAGTAATGTCTTATGTCAATTACTAAAAGGAAAATGATTTTCATACTGATCAACATTATTTCTTCAAACAGCTTTTCAATTCCTTGCTCTTTCTCTCTCTCCTCCTTCTGGTACCCCTATAATGTGAATGTTGGTATGCTTGATGTGTGCCAGTAATTTACACTTACAAATTGTCCTGTTTTTGGCCAGTGGGAGCCCTTTTATGTTGGCTCCTATGTCCTTTCACATAAAATTAATAGCTTTTGTTCTGACATCAGAATATTTTTACAATTACAGAGAAATTGCAAAGATGGTACAGAAAGTTCTCATGTACCCTACACCGATTTTCCCTTATTATTAACATCTTACGTTATTGAAATTGTAATTCCTGCTTTATTTATATTTATATTTATATTTGCCTATTATATGGTTTTCCATCTTTTTAATTTTAACCTTTCTAATTAGTTTATTTGAATTGTGAGTCATGGGTATGGTATAGAGTTAGGTTAGCTTTGTTGGTCAATATGAAAATCATTTTCCTTTTAGTAATTGATGTAAGACATTACTTTTATTGATGTTTCTGATATGTTTTCTCTCTGTACAGTCATACTATTGTATGTTACATTTACTATATACTCTGTGATCTCTTTTCCTTGTTGTTTTCTTTCAGTTTTACAAAAGTTTGTATATTTGTTCCAGTTCGTACATTTGTACTAATTCCTTTATAGAATGCATTAGTCACCTCTATAGTAAGACATTATCTGTTGGTTCTCTATTACGTAGAGTATTAAAGTTAGAAAAAAAATATAAGTCCTGTGGGACAAAGTCAGGCAATAGTTAAGGGAGGAGCCCCTCAGAACGGTTTGTGAGTGTGGCACGTTCCCTAAAGTATTTCAAAGGGTGTTGGTATAATTGGAAGTCATCTTACCTGGACTAAAGGTGTTTAATCACATCTCCACTTGGTCCAACAGGACAAGAAGTGTGAACACGTTCAGAAAGGATGCTCTCTAATCAAGATGGGCTCATTATCAAGGGTAAAAGACAGAAAAGGAAAGGTAGAAAGGTGATATCAAAGTGACACTACAGAGTTTTACACAAGTTTGGCCTCATTATACGGATCTCTACCAAAATTTCCTTAAGACATCCAAAGCAAATATCCTATGATCCAGTTTGAAGCTGTATGTTGGATAGCTTGAACTGCTTGCTTGCCATGTTTTAAACCCTAATAATTCTTGACAATAGAAAATGCAGTTTGCATTAAATTCTACTGAGTCATCCTTATGATTCAGAGAAACTCATCAACATTCTTCAGAAGATCCTGAGGAGAAAGTTCTAGGAAATCAATAAAGATTTATAACACATGTTGATGGCACGGGCCCAGAATTAATTGCAAGGTACTGGCCTACTGCTGCACTAGATTTTTTTTCTTTTTTCCGTGTAAATGAGGCAACTTAGGTCATGATGTGGGTGAGCTCAGGCATGATACCTCAAAGTACATAATTAGGATATTGCAAAAATGGAAGATTTAACTTTCATAAGGTGTTTACCAGGGTTTCTGATGCATTATAGGACCTCAAGAAATCATTGCTAGCATTTCTACCATTATAAACTTCCACTGATATTAGACTTAGGAGAAGGAGTTTGGAAGAAAAGCATATCCTTTTGTCCTTCACTGAGATAAGCTACGTCTCAAAAAAAAAAAAAAATGTAATTATATAATTAATTTACCTCCCTGAAATGTGCTTTGGAAACATCAAGTGAAATAAAAACGCTGAACATTATGTAACAGTTTTCCTTTGAATAGCATATTCGATGCACAATAATGTAACCTGATTTAATTAAATAATACAAAGTTAAATAATGATGAACAGAAGAAGAGATAAATTAAGGGGCATATCCAGAGAGAAGGGCATATTTTCAGATGAAATTTGAAAAGAGGGTGAATCAATGAGGCAGAGAGACACTAGAAAGCTGTTTTACTTAAGAGAAGATACAGACGAGGTCTCTCCTAAGACAATCTGCTACGTTCCCTGGGACCTCATTATGACATTAAATGCATCAGCATCTCAAATAACAGTGAATGTTAATAGCGATCATTGGTGAGACACAAAAGAGCCCTTAGTTACCCATTGGGAGAGTAAAGGCAATCGTTACTGAGAATTGTTGAAGTCATATAAAAGTTGAAAAATGTAATAAATTGTGGATGGCTAACACTGGGGACCGTGTTCCCCTTCTAGACTTTAGAGTCACTCGCAGGAAGCCCTTGCCCAAACAGGAACTCTATTTCCGGGCCACCTTGTCTCTAAAGGAGACCCTGGGGCTAGTCTGGCTGAACAGAAGTGCCACATCATTTCCAGACTGAGGTGGATAATTAACTGTTGTGCTGTTACCATAATCATTTCCCTCCCCACATTACCCTTGATGCCTCTATGTTGAAGACAGTGGCATCGAAACGTGGAAGGAACCTGAATCCCAGAGTCCCCACTTGAAGGAAAGCAACCCAGGAGAGTTGTTGGGTTGAATATCCACCTTGCACCCAGGATGGGTGAAAAACAAAGTTGTATTTGTTAAACCACTGATATTTTAGACTTGTTTGTTACCATTCCTAGTAACATATTAGCATTCTCAGTAATATATTCTTATTTTAAAAGTTGGATTCTTGATCTAAACATCTAGTTATTGTAATAAGCAGTTTATCACAGACTATACAAAGGATGGAGTGAAGAGGCAGGGAAAAAACAAAAGCTCTAGCTGGAAGAATACACTACACACGAAGCCTGGAGAGATAGATGTCCTGGTACAAAGTGAATGGGCTATGCTTTGTAGAAAGCAGGAGATAAAGCACAGGGCCTTAGTTGTGTGTGTGTGTGTGTGTGTGTGTGTGTGTGCGCGCGCGTGCGCTCATGTGTGCCCAGTACTGGGCTTGAAGATGGGGTTTGCAGCAGCCCAGGGTTCAGGTTGGCTGGGCACAGTAGTGGGAGAATAAGTTGGGGTAGTTTTAGGTTCTGCTTTGGCCTCTCCCTCAATTTAACTGTTGCATTAACACAGTTTCCTGGATGAATACTTCATTAAAACACAGTGGGTACACATTAAGTATACTGTGCAGCAGTTAGAGCACTAGATTAAATATACGAGATCTGACAAGTTCACGAACTTGTTGCAACTATGTTGCTAACCTTTTTTGATATCAGAGGGATTATTCATTATGAATTTGTACCAGCTGAACAAATAGTTAATCAACTTTACTATTTGTAAGTGCTGAAAAGGCTGTGTGAAAAAGTCAGATAACCTGAACTTTTCGTCAACAATTCATGGCTCTTGCATCACGACAATGCACCAGCTCACACGGCACTGTCTGTGAGGGAGTTTTTAGCCAGTAAACAAATAACTGTTTGTTTATTGGAACCCCCTTCCTACTCACCTGATTTGACCCCCAATGACTTCTTTCTTTACCCGAAGATAAAGGAAATATTGAAAGGAAGACATTTTGATGACATTTAGGACATCAAGAGTAATATGACAACAGCTCTGATGGCCATTCCAGGAAAAGAGTTCCAAAATTGCTTTGAAGGGTGAAATGGGCACTGGCATTGGTGCATAACTTCCCAAGGGAGTACTTTGAAGGTGATGATAGTGATATTCAGCAATGAGGTGTGTAGCACTTTTTCTAGGATGAGTTTGAGAACTTAGACCTCTTATGCAGTGGAGAAGTAAGATATAATATAGCAAGTTGGTCAGTATGGCTGGAATGAAGAGTTGAACAATGGTCCACTGTTAAATACAATACTAAGATCAAGCAAGATAAGAAAATTTCCTTTAAAATGAATTGGATTTCAGAATCCAGGTATCATCAATATCTTTAATGAAAGCAATTTTCATTGAGTATTGGTAGAATGAGGCAGACTGTAGTGGATTGAGGATTGAAGTGAAACTGAGTAGATAAAAAAATTGTAAAATGCTTCTTCAAGAAACTTGGCATTAAAGGAAAAGAAAGCTATAAGAAGGTAGCTAGAGGAAGCTATAGGAATGAGTTGCAGTCTTGCTTCTTTTTTTCTTTGGATTGGAATGACTGGTAGATACCGTATTTTGCTGTGTATAATGCGCAATTTTTCCCCAAATTTGTAAGGAAAAAATGAGGATGATCATTATACACAGGTTGTACTAATTTCATATCTATATAAATGTTTTTAATTCTTTATTTATGCTTATGAGTTAAAAGTGTAACTTTGGAAGTCAATAACAATATCTGTATGCAAAATAATATCCTGGAATATGATAATTGATTTTGTTAAATTTACGATGAACTTGCAACGACAAAGAGTTCTTGTCCTTCTATTATGCATAAATATTGTAAATTTGTTACCAGTATATAAAATTTCTTGTACCTTGTATCTGTTCTTCTATTTTGTAATTATTTGTTACATAAAATTTCTTGTGTCATAATGTTAAAGAATAAATGCTCAAATTCCTTTATAATACAAAAAACAAATACTTAAATGTAAACAAATAAAAATTTGAATTGAAAAATTAAAGCAAGCGCTTTTTTCCCCTGAAAGTTTGGGCCAAAAACATGGGTGTGCATTATACATGGGAGTGCATTATACACAGCAAAATACAGTACTACTGGAAATGCTGCAGCAGGAAGCGAGTGATGTGCGATACAGGGGAGTTCCCAGAAACAATGGGAGAGCACGGTACAAGGTCCACATGGAGTGACTTGTTTTTGATGGCAGGAGAGGTACTTCTTTAAAAAACAAGAGACAAGCACAGGTGCTGCTACAAATTGGAAGAAGCCTGGCTGCCTTCTCTCACTACGGGGACTGCAAAGAATTTAGATACGGGCAATAACATTGCCATCAATAATTTTAAAAAAAGAACGGGAATAAAGTCAAGACAATGTACCATCAATTAAGAATGAAAATATATAAGACCAAGTGAAGGGGGGAAACTGTAAGAATATAGATATAAAGATAGATATAGATATAGATTCACATAAAAGAATAAAGATGTGAAAGGTATTAAAACAATATATAGAAGGAAAAGATAGCTTTTACATAGATACTGACAATATATTTTATAGTTATCTTGCAAAGATTCTGAGTTAAATGAGGAAAAAGAAAACTAATTATTATCAAGAAAAAACAATGTGCCATGTAGGGCACTAGTTTTACAAATATTTTCTCATTTATTCCACATCACAATTGCATGAGATATTATTTCCACTTTTTTTTCTAATGTGAGTAAACTGGAATTCAATTCACATTATCAGTTAAGCTAGGGTTCAACTCAACGTCTGTGTAACTTAAAAACTCACATTCCCATTATACTTCAAAACTACTATTGCTTTAGTCAATGAAAGAGCATTCACTTTAGAGACAAATAAACCAGAATGTATATATTATTTCTAAATTTTACTTTTTATATTGTCAGCTTTCTGAGAACAAGGTCTATGTCTTTTTCACCTTTGTATCACTTACTCATGGCAGTGCTTAAGTATATTAAAAGTGTCCAATCAGTGATTGTACTACTGAGTTTTATTTCCTCATATTTCAATATTCACAGCAAGATAAAATGAAACAGTTATAAAGAAAAAGGAAAGAGAAAATTTTCAAGAAAAACTTACAATAAAATAACCTAGAAATAAGTGAGATGAAAAAGTAATAGATGTAGATGGCATAAAACTGTATACATAATTGTAAGGGTTATTTGAGTGATTTGCACATGTTGATGACAGTGGAACTTATGTCACTGTCAACACACAAGTATAGCACATTCCTGCTCTATGCCAGATCCTAATATTGTTAAGTGGGTATACTCAAAAAGTCTAAACAGCATATTGTTGTCAATTAACCATTATCAAATATTCCAAAAATACTTTGTTTTTCTCCAAAACCTACATTGCAATTTAAAATTATATATCTGTGTTCACACTGTCAATAATAATTTTTTGCTTGTATTGATTTTAACCCCTTCTCAGACTCCATTTGAGAAGCCTAAAGAGGCCTCCTTTTAAGGAACAGATTTCAGTATATACAATTTTAACAACATGGAGTTAAGAGTTTGGAAGCAAAATAATGCATATTCTAACAAAAGTTCACAGTTTTAGGTATCAAAGGAAATTATAATATGCATAATGCACAATAAGCAACATTTGCAAGCTATGCGTATGGAGCGTGGGTACATCTGGTATATTATTTAATCTGAATATTGTCTTTGTGTTATGCACTCAGCATTGTACCAGTTATTTCAGTCCCCAAATTAACAGCATATTTAAATGCTTTACTCCAAGTCTATAACCTACAAAGCCCAAAACCAAAAATCCTAGAAAAAGGGAATGGTCTAAGCTAAAGTTAAAACACCAGATTTTACTTTTTTATTTAAAAATTACTTTTATAATTACTACATGGTTTTCTAATAAAATTCAGGCCAAAACACAAAGAAATGACTTCAAATCAAAAGTTTCTCTTACTAACAATAAATGAACATCAACCCAGACATCTCTATGAAAAATGCAGATAAATCATAAGCACACAGTGACATAAATGACCATAAAATAGGGATCATTCTATGCATGGTTTAAAATTATTTAATTGTAATTGCACTTAACAGCAAAACAGAAGTGAAGTGTAAAACGTTCTAATTTTTTTTTTACCAAAAATTAATAAAAATCACAAAGGAAAGAAAACTAAGTGGCTGGAATTATCATGGCTATTTTTCAAACTATATTTCACTTTTCAATACTACTGATTGATAACATGAAAAAATGAGGAAATTACCACACTAATGCATCTTCCTGCCTGTCATTTTGTTTTTTGTTTATTAAATATTGTCTTGGGGCTGTAAAGGTTTACATTCTGTCCCAATTCTAATAAACCCCATTGATGTTTAGTTTTAGTTTTATATTGAAATGAAATGATGCTCATCTCTGTTCTTTTCATCAGTCCTCTCCATTCCTGACTTCTTTATTTTAAAGAAATACCTGAATTTTAGCATCAAGTAGTTTTTTTCCAGGAAGGACTCAACAATGCTGAGTTTGTCCGTGTTTGGGAATGACTGCCTCTTGCTTTCACACTTAGTGGACAGTTTTGATGAGTGTAATATTCTTGGATCACACTCTGCCTCAGAATTAAGCTTCTTTTACTCCGTTGTTTTTGGGCATTTAATGTCACTATGAAGAATCTGAGGCCACTCTGATCCTCCTTCTGACAGATGTCATTCAATTTCTGCTTAAATACCCCAACAACATTTTTATCTGTAAAGTTTACTAACTTATGTGTAATTAAGACAGGAATCAGGATTCCTCATTCATGTTAACCTTTTCTGGAGCACGGTATGTTCTTCCAAACTGCAAATTAAATTCTTTAATCATTTCAATAAATTGTTTTACTTTAAATTGGTGTTTTTCAGTGACTTCTGTTTTATTTGTTGGATTCTCAACTTCAGAAACACCAATTATCTTAACATAGATCCATTTCTTTTCTCCATGTATGATTTTTCTCTAGTTGTATTTTTGCCTTTTTAAAAAATTAAATTTATTCTTCTAATCATTAATTAGATTTTCAGCTATATCTTTATCCCTTGGTGTTTACAATGTTTTGAATTTTGCAGTAGTATTATTTGGGACTTCAGAAAAGAAACTGTGGCCATTCCTGCATAACTAATAAAAGAATTCAGGATATTGGACATAGGCAGTTATCAAAAAAAATTGCTATGCTTTTTAAACAAAAATAATTGATATTTCTTTTTCTAATTAGTTTCAGGTGTACAAAGCAACATACTAGACATTTACACCCCTCACAAAGTGATAAGCTCCCTCCTCCAAACTACTACTCCTCTGACATTTTATACAACTGTTACAATAAATTGACTATTTTCCTTACGCTATACTCCACCTCTCATGACTACATATGTATATATATATATATATATATATATATATATATATATATATATATATATTATGTAAACATATAAACTTATGTAAATACATAAATATATATTTTTTAATTATAGTTGACATACAATATTGTTCTACTTCAGCTTCAGTTGTATAGCACAAAAACAATTGATTTTTCTAATAAAAGGAATTTGTATTTTTGAATCTATCCCTGCCTCAAACACGCTTCTGATGTCAATTGTGATTTAGATGTCCTGAACCCAAAACAAAACCACTCTTCCAAGCTTCCGCTATGATGTGTTCTGATTATCATTTGAATGGTACTAAGCAATACTTTGACTAAGTACATGCTTAAATCTTCTGTACCCAATATCCAGCACTTTCCCCCTGACCAGCATGCACTAAGAACTACCCAAAATGGAGTTTTTTATGTGGATTTTTTCTGCCAGGTTTCATGTCACTTAAAGAAAGATTTGTTTTTTTAAAAAGTACTAATAATTATTTTTTTCATCATAAAAATAGCTTTCCTAGGATGATGGTGACAATTTAGTTTCTGGAAAACCAAAAATGTGTAGATAGTTTTATTTTCTTTTAGTTTTTTTTTCTTTTGCAAAAACAGAGATGGCCTAAAGTAAGACTAAAATGGGGTAATTAAGATCCTAAGTAAAGAGCAATAAAAAGAATTATATTGAAAATAAAATCAAATATTAGAACAAGGGAGTAAAAGATATTTAAGAGTTAAATATCACTGTAAGACACAAAACCATCACCCTAACCTAGGGACTGAAGAATCAAGATGACTATTTTCTCTTTTTATGGGCAGGAAAAGCCTCACACAGACATTAATCTCTTTAGTCACCTATTCAAAACTGGGTTAAACAGTAGAGGAAAACAATAGAAATACAAAATTTTATGAAAAAAGAAGATATTAAACAGTATTTCGTCTGGATGTAGAGGTTTGAGGAAAGGTGAAATATCCTGGGGTGGGGTGGGGGATCGTAAAATATACAATCCAGTACCCACTCACTCAGAGGTCCTAATAGACCCTAAGGAGGGATAGATACCAACAATAATCCCTCAAGTTGATAGTATTCATTTTACAGAAAGGAAACAATATATTCATTTCCTAGAGTAGGAAACTGAGGATTAGAGAGGTGAAAAGACTTATTTAAGGTCATCCAACTTTATTAACAAGAAAACTGGAACCAGAATCCAGGTCCCCTGACTTCCTAAAGTTCATAAAAGAAATGCAAGAAAATGCTGGGATTAGCAAGCCATGCACCTCTTTTCCCTCACGAATATCATGCTTGAATGTGTCTCAGAAGATGGCTGTTCTTTCATTTTATTTGCTGCTCTGGAATGTGAAGGGGCAAGTAACGGAGTAATCTGTGCTCTTCCGTATGCTTCATAGAACATGACTGCAAGTAATTTTTTTCTTTTTAAGACATAAGATAAAGTCTGTAATTATTCACAGTCATAAATTAAAATTGCAATGAAAATAAGATGAAACCTGAATATGATGAATATGGAATATCAAATATATGTTTACAGATGTGTTAAAAACAAAGGTAAGAATCAGTGAAAGAGAGATAAAATATACGAAGGCATTCACCAGCCACCCTTTAAAATCTTAAATAATTACAAGGATATAAAGTGTTGAAATGATGTTATTCATTTGAGCAAACAGAAAATCCATAAAATCCATTTTTATATTATAAAATGATATTTTAAGAAGTTTCTGTTTGTCTATCTAATGGCCCATTTTGCAATAAGTGCCTTTGTAACAGCCAAATAAACGGAAAAG
This sequence comes from Rhinolophus hipposideros, assembly GCF_964194185.1. Lineage (NCBI taxonomy): Eukaryota > Metazoa > Chordata > Mammalia > Chiroptera > Rhinolophidae > Rhinolophus > Rhinolophus hipposideros. The sequence goes on from NC_138059.1 coordinate 60,543,812, forward strand.
CCTCGCAAACTATGATTATTTTCTATCTCTTTCTAAAGTAAACTCTGTATATTCAATTATAACGGCAATGGAGTGTATATTGAGTTAAGAAGAATGGGAGATTGTGATAAGAGGGGGTGCCCCTCCTTGAAGCAAATACATTTACTTCCTTGAGGTAAAGTAAATTTTGCTACTCTCAACCACTAGCAGAAAATTTCTTTTATCTTTTATGATATCTTCTATAATGGTTGCTGTTATTGAAATTATATTGAATTAACTAGAAACTATGGACCTGAACCATGTCTGCAAGTTCACGTACTTACCACTAGGTGGCAGTGGCGCCATCTAGGGTAACTGACCTCATGCAATATCTTCTCTTAGGAATCGCTTCTCCTCTATAGCATCCGGAGTTTCCCAACAATTAACACATGTCTCATTCAGAATTTTTTTTGTGGTTCGTAAGATACAACTGAGCTAACGAATAAAACACGAATTAGATATCTTTTTCCAAAAGTAATATTAGAATCGAGATTTAAAGAAAGATGGCCCTGTCCACTATTGAATATTTGCCGCATAGCTCTGCATCCCTTTGAGTTGAATTGTACTGCACGAACTGAATCAGGTTAGCACAGCTAGATACTGGAATGTTTAAATAGGTTTTGTCACCACGTACCTTAATTTAGGTTACAAAATTACTCTGACATGCTTCACGGAGGCAGGAGGTTTCCTGATTCTGCTCCTTCAGGTGAGTTTTAAACTCACTGCTTACTCTTATCAAGATGAAGATCACATTTTATCCTGCTAATGAGCTTTGAAGCATAGTTTCTCTTTGCGGGACTGCTATTCTTCAAAAATGTAGTAAAGAAATTCTTGCTGGAGGCCTCTGCTTTTTCATTCACCTCGCAAACCCACCCATGGTTCAAAGCTATCATCTCTGTTAATAGCCATCCTTACTAAGAATCAAAGCTTTCTTACACACATTTGTAAGCCTCTTTAATACATTCCCTCTTTTAATATGGGAGAGCTTTCCCCCACACGTTCATTTAAGGTATCCTATTAAGTAAGCTAGCAGTTTTCAGATCTCCTCAGGTATCTCTTTAAAGAAGCTTTGCCCTCTTGCCTTTCATTGCCCTTCAGTATATTTTGAAGTAGAGAGAAGAGATTGATATTAAAGAGTCTATAGAAAACAATCTGTCTTCATTCTTTAATCAACAACAGGTTCTACAAAAACAAAGAAACAAACAAAAAAAAACAGATGTCCTCTTAACTCTAGTCTGAGATTGTTTTCAACATGTCTATTTCTGTATCATATCTTTTAAAAATGTTTTTAAAAGCCCATGTGTTTGGTTGGTGCAAAAGCAATTGTGGTTTAAAAGGTTAAAAATAATTGCAAAAACCGCAAATACTTTTGTACCAACCTAATATTTAAAAGAAAGCAAGATGTAACATCAGCACCAATAACTAGAAAATACAGGGAGTTTGATAGTATCAAAAAAAAAACACACAACAGGGAAGAGCTGTTCTGACGGTAAGTCATATGCAAATTGCTTTCTTTTAAATGGTAGCATGATCAACACGAAGGATATTTCTGGATCTTGGCACATCGAACTATCCACAGATGAAAGATGACTTAATTGCTTTGACCACAGTCCGAGTCAGAAGAGCTCAGTTGGCAAATATAAAAATATTTTGGTGCTATTTGCATTCTCATTTGTGTAAGGAGCGATTTCATTTTAATGCCCAAAGCCTAGGTAACAAAACAACCCACAGGTAGTGAAACACCTTGCAAACAATGGATACAATCCCTGACCAGAGTGTCTAAGGGTGTAGAGGACACATTGATCTCGTCGGCTACCTCTGTGTGCATAGGAAATATTGCTGTCAGCTCCTTCAAATTCAGATCACAATATATTGAGAGTTTATGTCTTTAGAGGCTAAGCAGTTAAGCATTCACAGAGATTTGTTGCCTGCACCATCACCTTTAAATAACCTCCTAAAAATTTTTTAATAATTATTCTAAATACCTAATGTTAACTGTTAATAGCTTAAGTTGCTTCCCGTAATTTCAGCTAACAATGTATTTCCAATAGTCATAGCAGAGTGAAGCTTGCTATATTTTTGAGTTTACTATGTAGCAGCCCAAATAAAGTAAAAATATATAGAAGAGGAAAAATATGACACAAAGAATAGGAAATTTCTCCAGGACTTGTATTAAATGTGATTCCAAAGCAAGTAATGGAAATATGTAGACTATAGACTCTCCATTTCTTCTAGCCTGTTATCTTTGAGATGATGTTACTTTCATATTTTCTAAACTTTGTAATATAAACAGCAAACTTAATTCAGAAAAAAAAAATCTGCCATCGCTGATTACCATAGCCAGGATCATAGACATTTAAATCAAAAGTCACTTGAGTTGGAAAAGGTTTAAGTTTTTTCAATAAATTATTTTTTATAATGACTATAAAAGTTATATAGTACCCAGAGGCTAGCTGGAGCTAGATACTTTACTGTACCTGAATTGTGGGGAATACTTTCTGAGACATAAAGCTGACAATCAGACATCCGAGTGTAACTGGGAAATAGCAGTCCCTGAAAGATTAAAGTGTGAATTTTAGTAACCTCACAGGCAAAAACCATTGTTCTTTTGCTTGTGAACCAGGAGATAGAATGAGCAAATGATAATACAAACACATGTAAGGAGATCAAAAGGGTAAAGTCGTACCCCAAAATCACTTTGTCAAAGCTGAAAGTGAGAATTTTTACTCCACAAAAATCTATATTTTTTCTACTATTTAAAATGCAGTTCTGTGATCATGTTAAAATATAAGTATAAAATGATGTCATTTACAAGGTTAAACTGAATTATTCTTTGTTGAAATTCAATAAAGTCACTAATGTAATATAATCACTAACTGTCTTTAATGTCATAAATTTTCTCTGAAATTTTAATTACTAGTAAAGAAGCACAGATATCTGTGATTAAGCAAAATATATATTGTTCAAAATATCATTATTATTTTTAAATGCATTCTTGATCCAAACAACATGAAAGAATATGGTTTTAGGAAATGAAATTTGAGGGGTGAAATCATGGAGAGCAAATGATTAAAATTAGGAAAGCTACTGTTAAATGTTTTTTTAAAAAAGAAGAGAATGAATAATGATGCAAAGAACCTTGAGGAAATAGTAACACTTTTATTTATATAATCTTTTATTCTTGAATTTTTTAATTACAAAAAAATACTGTACACATAACAAACAGTAAATATCTGTCTGTCACCTACAATCTCTCCACTTTTATCAAAGTATTTAAAGTAACTTATGACAAACCTTACCCTTGAGCCTCCAATCACAGATAGTGTTTAGTAAACTTATTTCAGATTTTTCCAGCATGGATCTACCCACATACCTTTTTTAAATACCAAATACAACTGCTATATTCTACATCTTTCTTTTTCAACTAAATTATGTGTCAGAAATGTCTTTCCAAGTTAGTGTATATAGAGATCGACCTCATTTACTTTTTATAACAGCATTCTATTTTATGGCGGCAACATAATTATTTAATCATCTGTTTACTGAAGAATATTTGTATCTTCTGCCATTTCAGAAAACGCTTATTCGTATGTATATAGTACTCATGCCGTTCTTTCCATAGGATAGATTCTTAGGTGTCAGAATCCAAATCATCTTCCCAAAAAGATTGTGCCAATTTTCACTACAAGTTTCCTTAAAACTCTGCATATTGTTAATTTATTTTTAATTTGGACTATTTAAAAAAAACTGCTTTAACTTGTATTTTCTTTTCATTATTAATGATTCTGAATATTTTTATACCATTTTTGGATATTTATATTTATTTTGTTAGTTGCCAGAGTATTTTCCTATTGGATAACTTCTTGTTTTTTTTGTACAAGCTTTTTGTATATTTGATGTGTTTATTTTCTCCTCCTACCCCGCCATTTGTCTTTTAACTTTGTTTATAGGCTCTTTCTTTGTAGAACAGGAATTCTTTTTTTTGCGTGTCGTTAAAATGTGTCAAACTTTTGGTGTGTGAGTCCTTAAATTTTTGCCTTGTTTAAGAAAGACTTTATACCCTCAGTCTATAAAAATAATCTCTATAAATACAGAAATGCTATCATTGCCTTATTTAAATGTATTTCTCAATCCACATAGAATGGATTTAACTCTGATTCTAGTAAAATAGAATTTAAGTAAAAATTATCTTCAAATACTCACAGAATAATGAAACCTCGGAGCAATAAATAGCTAAGGTTTAAAAAGAAAAAAATAATTCAGACAAACCTGATTACCTTTCTTGATAAAAATCACTAGATTAGTGGGTAACGGAAGGCAAGAGGTGCAATAAATTCAGACCTTTGACATACGTTGTCTCCATAAATCTTTCATTAAAAATTAATTCAAATTGGCTTCGAGGTGAGCACTGTCAACAGAATTGACATAAATTGGACCATGAACAACAGAAATAATAATAACATTGATGTATCCAGACACAAAGAGGAGGAAACAAATACCACACGAAGATCTGTGATAGATCCAATTCACAAAGCTTTTATATTAATGATCTATATGGAAGAAAGAAAAATAGCATGATCATTAATTTAACAAATGTCATTAAACTGAAAAGTGTGCCCACACATTTATATGGAAGCATTATAATGAAAGGTTGTTGTGAAGGATAGAAATACCATGGGATATCCAAATCAGACTTGACCTGGAGCCAAATCCATGGCCATTTTTCTATCCATATACCAGTTAGTTCAGTCAAATCGCACCGTGGTGACCACTTTGTAACTGGCTAGAGACAAATTCATTCTGTTGGAGAGAGCAGCAAGATAGCAAGCATCCCACTGTGGGGCAGTAGGGATATTCAGGAGAAGGGAGGGGCAGCAAAGGAAATGGATACTGAAGGCCTGGGAACATAAAAGGTCCCACAGCAACAGTACCTACTCCCATGACCCTCAAACATGGCCCAAAAGGTGCAAAGTGCTCTGAAATCTGCCAGCACCTGGAAGTTGTGATAGAAAAAGTAAATAAAATACAAACCAACAATGATAATTAAAACTGACTGAACTGGTTTAGATGAAACAGTCACAGAAACATAATAAAGTGTTAATATTAAATCCACATAACATTTTAGTGTTTAAAAAACGCTTCCACATAGTCTCATTTGATTAATACCCTGAGGCAGTCAGAAAATCATGATTAATAGATCCATTTCCCCCTGGAACTAAGATCAAGAAAATTGCCAAAGATTACATAGTTCCTTTGCTGCGGAGCTGCGATTTCTAATACATCGACTTGTACCTTTTAAAGCCATTTGCAAAGAAGTGCAGTCAGGTTTGGGCATCTGTAAAAATCATAATTCAAAACTTCCTTTTAAAAGAAAAGCAGACTGTATCTTCATGAGCCATATACTGAATACACTAAACACATTCTTTGTCCTCAAATCTGTCTACCAATTTTTCCTCAGCTTTCCTTCTGTCCTTTTTTTATCCCCCTTTTCCCCCTGACCCTTACTCTCAAAAACAATGGGAATATAAGAAGCAGCTCGAGGGAGTAAGAATATTTAAGTACAATGTATTACAACAAAATCTTTTTGGGAAAATCTCACGTTCTTATCGAGGGCAATGGGAGAAATTTTTTGCCCCTAGAAGTACCTAAGGTCTAGGAGGCTCTCAAGTCACTTTTGGGATAAACTTTAATGTGTCCATGACAAATGGTAATATCCGTTCTCCACATGGGCATTACACTATAATATACAGACAGCCTGGATATCTGCCAGTATACAGATAGTTGGAATGAAATGTTTCATCAGATGAATGTTATTCTTATATTAAGACACTCTTGTCACGATGCCTTACAACTGTTGATTTCCTTTTTATAATACTTGCTTACCACTGTAAATGTAGCACAAATATGTGTGTGTGTGTGTGTGTGTGTGTGTGTGTGTGTGTGTGTGTCTGTATATTTTTCCAAGTGGACAACTCAAACAGTGCAGTTTTCAACCAAATACATTAATAAAAACACAAAGTTAAATGTTTCCTAAACATAAGTTTAAATGATTTTGTGCAACAATACTGCATCACTAGAATAGATCAAATGACCTCATCAAAAATGTTTGAGAAGATGTCAGACTAATCCATGTTAAATTTCAAAATTTAACTGTGAAAGCTCTCTAGCTAACCATCTGTTTATCTACTTCCTCCCATATATAATCAAATTTCTTTCAAACAGAAACTCTTACATCGACAGAGTAAATGAGTCCAAATATTTGCCTTAATAGATCTTCACTTTAATCAAATAAAATTAATCTTTTAACTGAAGTGAAATTTACATTTGTGTGTTTGATCTACAATATTTCTGAAAGATATTCATAATATTTTGTACACTACAAAAAGCATATCTACTTTTATTTATATTTCAAGCAGCTGGTCTGGGTATATAATCATAGATGAAAATGTTCTTAATTGGAATATAGTCTCTAAGTTTTACTGGATTTCAATCTTATTTATAAAAAGGAGCAAAGTTTGCCAAAATACATGCACTTCAGAAACATTTTAATGCACAAGTGTTAGGTATCCATGATTCTTGTATGTGCATTAAATTTTTGGAAAACAATTTAACTTCAGATGATATTTCAGGCTCAGAAAGCCTAAATAGATATTTTAATAGATTGTGAGGTGAGAAGACAATTAAATAAAGAAAGGGAAGGGCTACTGAGGAAAAATGGGGCAGACTATTTGCAAATGTTGATTAATAAACTTTCACTAGAAGAATTCATGTGTCAACACACCATCATTTCACATTAGTCTCCTTTCTACCATATAAGATAAACATCATCCACAAAAAGCAAACAAAGAGCACAGCTTTTACTGAAAATACACATACTTAAGAGGGAAATATTTTGATGATTAAATTATCTGATTAGTAGTTCGGCGCTTGGTTTTTACAAGTCAGTTAACTCCTGAGAGCATAAAGTTACAGCATCTTTTGCATAAAGTCACTATTCAAATCCTGACCTAGAATTAGCCTGTGGACAATAAGATCCAGGATGGCAGAGTAGATAAAGGCTGGCCTTGCCTCATCCCATGAACACATCAAAACTATAATTAAATTATAGAACAATCAGCCTAGAGAACCATCTGAAGTCTTGCTGAAGAGAAGTTTAATAACTAAGGAAATAAAAAAGGAGTCACATAGAGATTGGTAGGAGAAGCAGAGACGCGAAACAGGCTGGTCCCACACCTACATGTGTAGGTTTAAAATTAGGAGAGATATCTCAGCCACAGAGGTTCCCCACGAAGGAGCAAGGGACCACAGCCCCCCACACCAGGCTCCCTAGCCAAGAGTACTGGTGCCAGTAAGAGGAGCCCCCACAACTTCTGGGTGTGAAAAACAGTGGTGAATCCAACCATCTGGGTGGGACAGAAGGCTGTAGGAAACCTAGACATCCTCTTAAAGGGCCCACATAGACACTCACTCTGGGCTCTGGTGGAGGGATGGTGACTCTGGAGGCATTAGAGGCAGCTGAGGAGAGACTGAGCTGTGTAATTTTGGGGTCAAGACTAGAGGAACAGGACCCCTGTGTGAGGTCCTCCTCCTGTGCAGCCGGCAGGCAGGCGCCATCTTTCCTGTGTGGAGCCCGCCCCCATAGGCCAAATCTGAATCTGATTGGCCTGGTGAGCTCCAATGCTCCACTCTGCTAACTCACCGAGACCTTGCCTCACACAGCTTTCATACTGAAGGAGGCTTTATCAGTGGCTGAACCTTACGGGAGCCAGTAGGTGGCAGCAGGCCTCAGAGTGTCCTGGCTTTTTGTAGAACTACCCTACACCTGGTACCAGTAGCAGCCGTCTTCAGTTCACAGTGTGGCCTCTCCCACACCGCCTCCACATACAGCATAGGTATCAACAAACTGTGGATCACTTAGTAGCTCCTACCAGCTCCTACCAGGCCGGTCACAGGCAGTGGCTGACCTGGACCTGCACCAGAGCATCTCCCAAGAGTCCCCATGACCAACATACTTGGAGGTTGGCTTCAGACCACAGCAGAGCACCACACAATTAGCCCCACAAGCAACACACACAAAGGGCAGTTTCAACAGGCACCAGAGCTCACTGGGGTGAAGCCCACTCCATGGGGTAAGAAGCCCCTTACAGCAGCCCATAAGCTGTGGACGTGGCCAAAGCCCACAGTCAGTCAGCCTGAAGGTCAATACCACCCACTCACATGCCAACAACAATCAAGGCTCAACTATAACAGAAGGGCACACACGATCCACACAAAGGACACTCCTAGAGCACCCAGAGCAGGTGGACAGGGAGACTGTGCCACTGGGCTCCACAGGATCCACACTACATAAGGCCACCCAGCAAGAATGGGAGACATAACGGCCCCACCTAATACGTAGAAACAAATAGGCAGAGACAACCAAAATGAGGAAACAAAGAAATACATCCAAAATGAAAAAACAGGAAAAACTCCAGAAAAAGAACTAAACAAAATATTGGCACACAACCTACCAGATACAGAGTCCAAAACATTATAAGTATGCTCAAGGAACATAGTGAGAACTTCAACAAATAGATAGCAGGTATAGAAAAGGACATAGAAACCATAAAAAAGAACCAGTCAGATGTGAAGAATACAGTAACTGAAGTGAAGAATGCAGAAGAAGGAATCAGCAGCAGACCTAATGAAGCAGAGGATTGAATCAGCGATTTGGAAGACAAGGTAGCAGAAAACACCCCATCAGAACAGTGAAAGAAAAAATAATCCAAAGAAAAAAAATGAGGGTAGTTTAAGAGACCTCTGGGACAATATCAAGTATAACAACATTCACAGCATAGGGGTACCGGAAGGAAAAAGGAGAAAGCAAGAGATTGAGTATCTATTTGAAATGAAACGATAACTGAAAACTTTCCTAACCTGGTGGAGAATATAGACATACAAGTCCAGGCAAAGCAGAGAGTCCCAAGCAAGATGAACCCAAACAGGCCCACACCAAGAATATTATAATTAAAATGGCAAAAATTAGAGACAAAGAAAGAATCCTTAAAGCAGCAAGAGAAAAGCAGTTAGTTACCTACCACAGAGCTCCCATAAGACTGTTAGCTGATTTCTGAAACTTTGCAGGCCAGAAGGGATTTGCAAAAAATATTCAAAGTGATGAAAAGAAAGGATCTACAACCAAGACTACTCTAAATTATCAAGGCTGTTATTTAGAATTAAAGGACAAATAAAGAGCTTCCCAGACAAGAAAAAACTAAAGGAGTTCATCACCACCAAAACAATTAGAAGGACTTCTTTGACATGGAATGTTAGAAGGACTTCTTTGACATGAAGGGGGGAAATATTAAAAATATGAACAACATAATGGCAATAGCTACACATCTATCAATAGTTGCTTTCAATATAAGTGGATTAAATGCTCCAATCAAAAACATAGGGTGGCTGAATGGATAAGAAAACAAAACCCTTACATATGCTGCCTATAAGAGATTCACTTCAGATTGAAAGACACACATAGACTGTAAGTAGAGATGGAAAGCGTTATTTCATGAAAATGAAATGAAAAACAAAAAAGACTGAAGTAGCAATACTTACACCAGACAAAATAGACTTTGAAACAAAAGCTATAACAACATACAGGGAAGGACCCAGTAATCCTACTTGAGGGTATTTATCTGAAGAAACCCAAAATGCTACTTCAAGGGGATGCGCATCCATATGTTCATTGCAGCGTTGTTTACAGTGGCCAAGATGTGGAGGCAGCCTGAGCATGCATCGATAGAAGAATGACTAAGGAGGAGGTGATACGTATATCCAGTGGAATATTGCTTGGCCAGGGAAGGGAATGGTTTCTTGCCATCTGCATCAGCATGGAAGGACCTGGACGGTATTGTGCGGAGGGGAGTAGGTCAGACAGTGAACTACAAATGCAATACGCTTTCACTTATATGTGGAACCTAAAGAACAAAATAAACAAAACAGAAATAAGCTCATAGATACAGAGAACATTTTGATGGATGTCGGATGGGAGGGGGATTAGGGGAGTGGGTGAAAAAGGGGAAGGGATTAAGAAGTACGACTAGGTTGTTGCGAAGTAGTCATGGGGATGTAGGGTACAGCAAAGGATTATAGTCAATAATATTGTAATAACTGCATATGGGGTCAGATGGGCTACCTGTGCTGTATGTGGAGGCAGTGTGGAAGAGACCACACTGTGAACTGAAGATGTAGAGCTACCAGTATCAGGTCTCGGGTAGCTCTACAAAAAGCCAGAGCACTTTGAGTCCTGCTGCCACCTGCCGGCTTTGTTGGGTGATATATTGGTAGGGGTTGGGGAACAGGGTGAAAAAGATGAATGGATTAATAAGTGCAAATTAGTAATTACAAAATAATCATGAGGACATAAAGGAAAGTGTAAGGAATATAGTCGATAATATAGTAATAACTATGTATAGTGCCAGCTGTGTACTAGACTAGTCAGGAGGATTACTTCTTAAATTATATAAATGTCTAACCATGTGTTGTATACCCAAAATTAATATAAAATAATATTGAATGTCAACTGTAACTGAAAAATTTAAAAGGCGAGGAAAAGGTGAAAGGCAATAAGTGCTCCAAATTTCCAGGTATGATACAAATGCATCATGGGGGTGTAATGTACAGCCTAGAGAATATGTTCAATAATATTGGGACAGCGTGATATCGTTTCAGATGGTTGCTTGTCATAGTGATCAAGTCTTTAGGTATATAAATGTTGAATAACTATCATGTACACCTGAAACTAATATAATATTGCACGCTAACTATATTTTTAACAAAAATCTTTTTAAAAAAGAATTAACCTGTGATTTATATTTTTATCAAATTACGCATTTATCATAGTCATGTTTTTTATTAATCCCTAGATAAATAACTTTTTGAATGTATAAAAGCTATGTGTGTGTAGATATATGTACGAATTTCTATTTACCAATAATTAGCTTCCAGGACTGTGTCTGATAACTTTTAATGATCATAAATTTCCAGCTTATGTTTTGTAATTGTAATCAATTTATCACTAAAATAGTTTTTGAGGCGTAAAGTGGCTCATATTTGAATATTTCATGTTCAGCATTTAAGTATTATTGTCAGGCACCTCGATATTCTCCTCATTGCCAGGAGATGGCGCTGTGGGTTTAAATCGCAGAGCTAAAATCCCAAAGCAGCATTGAGCTCTTTTCAGTTTGTTTCTTCTTTAATTCGTTGACACCAGACAAGCCCTAAAAGTATTCAACAATTTTTCTTTTTTAAAATATTTTTGAATGTTTTCCAACGTTAGATAAAGATAAGATTCGAGGGAGAAAACACGTGTAACAGAAATAAGTATATCATCCCTTAGGGAGTGCAACTGAATGCAAGAATATGTCCCAGGTAACAAGGAGAGAGTAAATCTTTCAGAAACTCTTTTCGTAAGTTTTCCTCTATCCCCATCTGCGTAGCCTACATTGTTCTGCGGGGTCTCAACCGTGCAAGGTACGGCAGGCGCCAAGTTTTTCTGCTCGCCTTAAAAGACGTCATAATGGAAAGACCCCACGGGAGCCAGGTGAGCCCTTTGCTGGGGGACCCGCAGGCGCGCCCGCGTGGGGCGCACAGTCGCGCTGCAAAAGCTGCTTCTCCGGGGCTGAGGGTCTTCCTTCAACGTTTGCTGAAACTTAAGCTAACCTTGTCGCCAAACAGTCGTGAGGATCAACCTCTTTTCTTTAAAACAGATGAACACAAAAGAAAATCTTCTCGAAAGAACTTTCTATCAACAGGTTTCCACTTTTCCACGGTCGAAGTCCTTGGAATTGCCAAGCACTTCAAAGCAATTGTAAGGCGGGGGCCCTTGGCTCAATGACTGTAGTGTTCCAGCTGCCTTGGTCCCTCCACCTCGCTGCCCTCCTCCTTAGCCCCTCCAGTTCCCGAGACTCAGGATCCAGGAGTCTCTCTGCAGTGAGCTTTGCAGGACCTGGCGAAGAACGTAAGAAAACACCGATGACAAAACGATACCAAAAGGCTTGACTTCAGGAGCTCAATGGGCTTGAATCTCTCCGCCTACGAGTGGCTCCTGCGTCCCCAAACCCGGCATGGGACAGAATGATGAACCTCAGCTGGGCAAGCTTCAGGCGGACCCAAGGACCATCACACCGCGCCGGGCGGGGGGGGGGGGGCGGTATGGGCATGGGCAAGGGCAACTCCAACGTCAGCACGCCTCTGACCCCGGTTGGAGTGCGGCCCAAGGTGCCGGGGAGCAGGGGGCACGCCCTGCCTCCGCGAGGTGAGCGCGGCCAGTGAGGGCTGGGAGACTGAACTCCCCCGGCCGTTTCCAGGGGGGAGTCCCCTGGAGTCCTCGTGGGCCCGGCCAGATGCGGCCTTCCGGACTGGACTCCTCCGCCAACGGGAAGCGCCTCTGGGAGAAGGTCCCATGGCTCCCAGGGGATTTGCTTTTCCAGTGCAGCTCCCAAGCCAAACTTTATTGCATCTTTTGCCAAACTTTGCTTTTGCTTTTTGGAATGTTCTCAAATAGATACATTGAAACACACACACGTACACACACACACAGTCCTCCCTTTCTTCTGACACCCAAATCCCAGTGTTCCGGGTTCTCCTAACCTTTTAATCTAGGTTTAAGTGATAAACTGTTTATCAGGGCTATAGAAATAACACAGAGGAACTCCTGGCTTCGCTCTTGGAAAGCAGATTAGATTGTGTTCTGTTCTGATTTTATTTAAGTTCCTATTTCAATTTCCAAGCAAAGATGAATATAGATGATCACTAAGAAATTTAAGACCTAAAAATTTAGTTTGGTCTGAAGCTCAATGCTCTAATTTCAGTGCGTTGCTGCTTGCTGAATATTTTTGAATCCTTTCAAAACCATAGGTATGTTCCCTCCTGCTGTAACAAAACTGTAGTCCTTTTTGCACAACATATTCCGGCGTCTATAAATGTGTTGTCCAACACGCAGTCCAAAATCTCCGTGTCCTGACGTGTGTGAGCCAACGGGCCTCACTGCGCCAACCAGCTCAGCACCAAGGGCGCCCACCCGCCCGTCCCGCCCGCGGAGTCAGTCCCTTGCGTTTTCTGTCCCCCAATTGCTTGGGTAACTCACGGTGACCTCTGAAAATGCACAGAATCAGAGTGCTTCGTTCTCAGGGGTCATCTGTGGGTCAGCAGTTTTCCCCGCGGGCTAATTTCTCACCCTGTTTCCCCCAGCAAGCAGAAGGTGTTTACTTTGGCTTGTCTGCTACCTTTCCAACTTGCTAGTTACATCAGGAGCGCAGGCCTTTGCCCTGCTTCTTGACGGAACAAAATTCACGTGTACAGATCTCCGGAGCTCCTGCGGCCAGACCGCACTAGGTGAGCAGCTGACGTCAGCCCTTTTCTGGTCCGAAACCAGGCGGCGGGATCCCTCTCAGGTGAAGAGAGAGAGCCTAGGCTATGACATAGGGCTGACGACGATTAAACTAGGTAACGAGACACCGGGCAGATGTGTTTTCATTGCCCTGTAAGATAAATGAAGTGTTAAGTGCCTGACAACTTCCTAGAAGCAATCAGCAAAAGTTTACGAGTGCATAAACCTCAAAGACCATTCCTCTATGGTTGTTATATAAGGCCCACATTTCAAGCTTGTATAAATTCTCCAGCACTTTCCCACTGCTAAGTCTCCAGTGGCTATTAAGCAGCCACCTCCTCCGGGGAGACCTGGGGGGATCTTCTTTAACCACCAAAGAAAGAGGGTTTTGGCTCCTACTGAGTGAAATAAAAGTTGCACAAAAGTTTGTTGCAGAAGTTTGGACGGCCAGGGAGAGGAGGAGAGTTGGAAGGACCGCGTGGAGGTGCAGTCCGGGAAGGGTCACGAGGTGCTCTCCGGTGCTGAGTTATCTGATAGCGGCGAAGGACCAAGGGAAGACCGTGGGGTGGGGGAGAAGAGGGTCACAGGTCTAAGCCGTGGCAAGCAGCGCCCGCCTTGGCCGATTTGGGTGGTCACTCCTGCTGTGCATTCCGTCCCTGCAGGACACAGCCCTGGGTGGCGCCCGGAGCTAAGCCTGAGCTCCTACAAAGCCCGGGAGTAGTACTTCCTTGGCCCTTCCAGGGTCCACTGAGTGGCCGACAGGAACCCAGGCGTCCCGCGGAAAGTGCCAGCCCACTAGGAAGGCAGGCTGGGTGGAGAACCCAGGCAGGCATCGGGGACTGTCTTCATTGCGCTCAGAGCCACGACGGTGGCAGCCTGGAGCCTCCCTAGGATTTTGATTAGTTGGTGTCAGCACGCACGATTCACCTACACGTTTATAGAGCACCTTTGTTTATGATCCCAGTGAAAAGAAAGCTGCTAATTGAAAAACAGTAACAGGAGCGTGTCTTTAGCTTCCTAAAGGGAGAGGTTAACAGCTGCGAGAGCCGGGGGAGGGAGGTTGGGAGGGAAGCCGTGATCGAGGGGCTGCCCTGCACAGAAACGTGCTTTTGGATCCCGAGAGAAACCCGTGGGCCTATTCAAGTCTTCCAGAACCACCGGCCTGGGTTCCAGGCTGTAAAGCCTCCCTCAGCCCGCTTGTTCTTTGTCCGACTTTGGGTTCCAGTAAATCCGAAGGCGCGAAGGTAACCAACAAGCGTAGTATTTCTGTCCTCGTGAGACTGAATCTCAGGCAATTATTTTGGAAAGATACCGCTGGGTCCCTGTTCATTCTTTCCAGGTGAAAATGCAGACGCTTCTGTGCCGTCCTCACCCTTCCTTTATGAACTAAGGCGCCCAACTGTTCTGATATTACCATTCAAAAACAGGTTCTGTGGCGAACCTCATTTGTGAATCTATTACAGAGATTAATAGATTATTTCTCCTTTTTCAACTAATTCTCAGTTGGGAAATTTAACCATATGGTAAGGAGAGAATTAGAATTTCATCACATTAGAGCAAAATGTAATGAAAAGAGTCCAACACCTGGGGCCAACTCAGAAAGGCACAATTAAAAGGTTTTTAATGAAACCAGAGAAACCAAAAATTTCATAGGCTTCAGTAATTCTGCCACATAAGAAAGATTTATTAGAGGTGTTGGGAAATATTGTTTTTACTTATGTCCTAAGGATGAACACTGGCAGCTAAATACCATGTGCTCCCAGACACGCAGCTCGGGAGCGAGAGGTCGGTATGTACCCTTTCCCATCCGAGAAGAGCCCTGTCTTCACAGACGTCCCTACAGCCCCTTTCCAGCCCTTCCAGAACAACCGAGGCAGGTCCAGATGCCCCTGAATGGCTTCCTAACAGTGGTGGTTACGTTTCGGGGCAAATCTACATACACAAATGCCCCACGTGGGGTGTGAGAGGATTTGACTCCCGGTGAAGTTGACTGTTCTGAAACTACAGGATTCTAATCTGGAGAAAAGTTTGAGAAATCAGTTTTTTTCCTGTTTAGGTAATTGTGTGCTTCATCATTACTGTAGCCATCATTACTGTAGCAGTTATTTGGGGGCCGCCTCAAAGGCATGCCTTTTTTAATCTAATGGGCTTCATAATCAATTGGATCTTCATTTTCCTTCCCCCCCCCCCAAACCGGGTTGGAAATGGGAAGGGGGGTGGTGGTGGAAATAAGGCAGTGTATCCGAGGGGGACGATTTCTTTGCTCTCTTACTAGCTGAGAATCGGGTAAGTTTTGGACAAGCCAGCCGGGACACCACTTCACACCCTCCCCCCCCCCCAAAATCCCATCTCCAAATCGAGACCAGAGTCAACATGCGAACAGGGGTGGGGAATAATTCTCGCCCGGAATGGTAATTTAGCACAAGATGAGGCAGCAGTAGCGAGCGAAGGGCAGTGGGGGTGGGGTGCGGTGGGTGGGGGCGTCAGCTTTCCGCAGGACTCCCGGGCTTCGCCGCGGATCTACAATTTGCTGAAGGAGCAAAGAACATCCTCGACTCTAAGTAGGGCTTTTAGTGTGCTCATTGATGAGTGAAAGTCGCCACACATGTCAAGCTAAAGGCAGTTGTTGGGTTACTAACAGGACCCAGCGCCTTGCAAACATATGCGCTACGCTGTGTATACAGATGGCAGGCAGAATAATGGAGCAGGCGCCTTTTATAAAGCTCTGGCTGCTGCCTGTCTTCAGACCTGGGAAATGAAACTATTCAGACTCGCGGCCAGATAGCGCCTGCGATTGTTTGTTACCGTTTTAATCCTATTAATTAAAACGTTAACCTGATTGGGTAGAAAGCGCTGTCCCAACAGGCGAGTCTTCTTCATAATAACCTACTCAGAGATAATGATGTAAGACTCCCCCGTCTGCGGCGGCGGCTGGTTGATGGGTCCGGAAATCTCTTGAAGGTGAATCCAAGCAAGATAAACGGTGCGGAGAGGAGGCGCGGGGCTGGGCTCCGAGCGGCGGCGGCCCCCTCTCGCTCCGCGCCCACCCTCCCACCATGCGGGGCCGCGGCCCATGTTGAGCCCCGGCAGCCAGCACCATCGGCTGGAGACGACGAAGAAGAAGAAGAGGAGTCGGCGAGCGCGGGGGAAGGCGAAAAAGAAAAAGAAGGGCAGAGGGCTGCCAGCAGCACCCGGACCGACGCGCGCGTCGGCCCCGGAGTCCGGCTCGGGCGCGTCTTCCCCGCCGCCTGACTCCCGAGCCGAGGCGGCGGCGGCCGGCCGGGGCTGCGCGCCGGCGCCGGACCATGGAGCGCGGGCTGCACCTCGGCGCGGCCGCCGCGGGCGAGGACGACCTCTTTCTGCACAAGAGCCTGAGCGCCTCCGCCGCCAAGCGCCTGGAGGCGGCTTTCCGCTCCACGCCCCCGGGCATGGACCTGTCCCTGGCGCCGCCGCCGCCTCGGGAACGCCCGGCGTCCTCCTCGTCGCCCCTGGGCTGCTTCGAGCCGGCTGACCCCGAGGGGGCAGGGCTGCTGCTGCCGCCTCCTGGAGGCGGCGGCGGCGGCGGCGGCGGCGGCGCGGGGGGCGTCCCCGGGCTGCTGGCGGGCTCTGCCGGCGTCGGGGGCGACCCTAGCCTGAGCAGCCTGCCGGCCGGGGCGGCTCTGTGCCTCAAGTACGGCGAGAGCGCCAGCCGGGGCTCGGTGGCCGAGAGCAGCGGCGGCGAGCAGAGCCCCGACGACGACAGCGACGGCCGCTGCGAGCTGGTGCTGCGGGCCGGAGGCGCGGACCCGCGGGCCTCCCCGGGCGCGGGAGGCGGCGGCGCCAAGGCGGCCGAGGGCTGCTCCAACGCCCACCTCCACGGCGGCGCCAGCGCCCCCCAGGGGGGCCCCGGGGGCGGCAGCGGCGGGGGTAGCAGCGGCGCTGGCGGCGGTGGCGGCGGCAGCAGCAGCAGCAAGAAATCCAAAGAGCAGAAAGCGCTGCGGCTCAACATCAACGCCCGGGAGCGGCGGCGGATGCACGACCTGAACGACGCGCTGGACGAGCTGCGCGCGGTGATCCCCTACGCGCACAGCCCCTCGGTGCGCAAGCTCTCCAAGATCGCCACGCTGCTGCTCGCCAAGAACTACATCCTCATGCAGGCGCAGGCCCTGGAGGAGATGCGGCGCCTCGTCGCCTACCTCAACCAAGGCCAGGCCATCTCCGCCGCCTCGCTACCGAGCTCCGCGGCCGCGGCCGCGGCGGCCGCTGCCCTGCACCCGGCGCTCGGCGCCTACGAGCAGGCTGCCGGCTACCCGTTCAGCGCCGGGCTGCCCCCTGCCGCCTCTTGCCCGGAGAAGTGCGCCCTGTTCAACAGCGTCTCCTCCAGCCTCTGCAAACAGTGCACGGAGAAGCCTTAAACACCCCCCCCCCCCGAGAAACACAAGACCGACCAAAAAGCTAGAGGAAAGGGAAAAGCTGTCCCCCACGCCCCCCTTTTTTGGTCCTCTGGTAGTTGGGAAACACTTGCAGAACAAACAAAGCAGAGGCGAGAACTGAAGAGACCTTTCAGAGACAAACGGGACTTTCAGACTGACATCCCCAGAATCTCGGTCTTTGGGGTGGGGAGGGAGGGAGGAGGGAGGTGGAGTTGGGCTGGAGTACGGATGTCTTTTTTCTCAGAAAAGTGGCAACTTTGGTGACAGCCTAGACCGCGAGGAAGCAGAGTTTTCCTTTAAGGTTACAATTAAGTTGAGAAGTAGTCGCTTGGTTATTAAGCGTGGAGAGCATTAAATGGCAAAATACTAATCTTACTAATTGTGAATTTGGCTAGTGCTGAGGGGGAGAGAAGGAGTCCGGGATCGAGTGACTTGTGGGACGGAATATATTCATTCAGACAAATCAGAAAGGGCACTTGAAAATAAATTTTGACTCTGAGCCAGGAGAAAAACTTGAAAGGTAGATTTAAGAGAAAAAAAAAAAAGAAAACAAAAGAGACACGTTACTATTAAAGACTTGTATTTTTTATTGTCTCTGAACTTTAATCCTGTGAAAATGCTCAAAAGTTTTGGCAAGAGTGATATAAAAAACTGACTGTGGCTGAAAGAATTGCATTTAAAAATATTTATGTGCACCTTGTTACTTTCCACTCTGCAATGATGTATTAACAATTCATGGTATTTATTTGTTATTCTTCAATGACCCTTCCACATCAACAGTATTTATCAAGTGTTAAGGTCATGGGTCTTATGTGCAGATTTTTTTTAATGCCTCTAAATTCTGTTTTATAGATTAATTTATAATGTGTGCCAACTGTTTCAAAGGTCTATTTGCCAACAAGTATGAAGAGACCTATTGATGTATCTGAGCTGCTTAGGTTCATCAAAGATCACCTGGATTTTTTCAGTTGCATCATCCCTGTATTTAAATTGAGCTTTAATAAATTGCTTCAGTCCAAAAATTACAGGAAAGGTGTATTCTTAATTGATGAATTGATCTCTTTTTGGAAAGGGGACTCCTTTGCATTCTAAAAGGGAAAGACATCACAGCAATAGATCCTATAAGTAAGACACCAGGCTAAGCAAATATTTTTCCAGGCTGTGCTGTGCATTTTTAAAGGTCTAATTTAATTGCTTTTAATATATATGTACATATATAAGTTATTTTAACTGTGGAGAATTATTTAAGTTAAAAGACTGGTTTGATTTGCCTATGGTGTGAAATCCTTTGTTATTTTTCTAAAAAAATAGAATTTAAAAAGAAATAAAATAAAACTAAGGAAGAGCAAGAAGCTATTTACCCAAAGTGAGCTTTCAGTTTTAGTTTGCATGGCTGTTTGCCTGCCTTTCTATCCTATGGAAACCAAGAAAACCTTTTTTTAAAAATGGAGTCCTGCTATTTTCCACTCCTTGCAGATAATACAAATTTAGTTTGTCAGGTTGGATGGCGAGTTGGGAGCTGTAATGGATCTATTGGTGGGTTTTGGATGTGTAAAGAATGATATATATATTCAATAGGTCAATCAGACTATGACAGCTGTGTACGACCATTTGTATGTGTATCTATGTCAGAAAGAATCTTTATTAAAATATTTTGATCAAACATTTTATTATGCTGTGCTTTGTGGAAGGAGCAGTCACCTCTCTTCTGTGTTACTTTTTGCTTGAAAGGTAACAAAAAAGAAAGGAGTTACAGAGAAGGTGGAACTAAAGTTTTGTCAAGGATACACTATTAGGAGTGGTAGTTCACTTGTTTACTTGTTCAAAGGATGGTGGGTGGGCCTGGTCATTGGAGGAGAGAGAAACTGGGTCAGAAACTACAGGACCTCTGGAGTTCCTGTCTGCTGGCATGAACTTTGAAGGCCATGCTGTGGCTGGAATTCTTTCCCACCTTGTTAACCTGTTAGGGCCCATCAAAGAGGGTAAAGTTTTTTGTTAAAGAGTTTTTTTTATCAAATTTCTATCTGCAACTGCCCAAAGCCAAGAAAAGAGATGGATTTGGATTCTCTGAGGATAAATTTTATTGTGGCTTTCCACTTTCTTTTCTGACAGAAGAATCAACAAGGTTGAATGATAAGTGTAAATAGTGTCCATAGAGAGTTGCAAAACTTACTAGTGTTGCTTGTTAATCAGATTTTTAGGGACTATTTTTGGGTAAATTGGGCATTGATTCTATTAAAGAATGTCTATATAGGTTTGTATTTGGACCTGGAAAATGCCTTGAAATATAGAAGGTTTCCTTTTTCTTGTGATGGAGGTTTATAGAGATGGTGTGGTGAAGTCATAGTGATTTTTCTGGAGGCAGTTTGCTACATGCATTTTTGTCTGTATAGCCTTAGCTCAGAATGATGTCCCTAAATGCCATCAGACTTAGTGGGGGGTGAGAGAGGATATTTTCTGCTCCACTTGCCATCAAAAAAGATTAATCAGAACCTGCAACTTTTCAGAAAACATAACAGCAAAGGGCCTTGAAGCTGGCGCCCTCCCAGTCTGGGAGTGGGGGTAGAGGGAAGGAAG
>NC_138059.1:61166687-61358411 GCF_964194185.1 Rhinolophus hipposideros
AGCCCAAGAGAAAAAGTTCCAGTCTAGTTCAAGTATTGTCCCAGTGGGGTGTCCCTGGATGTCCACTTACTTTCTGGGCACAGCCAGGGTTTTTCACAGTACCGCCAATCTTCTGGGCACAGCCAGACTTCCTGGGCACAGCCAGGATTTCTCAGGGCACTGTACTGAACAATAGTGGCTCACAGCCAAAGTGCTTACATAGTCTTGATGGCGGCCGGTGGAGACACAGGAAGCAAACATCCGCCAGTTCCACTACATGGTGGTAACGTTCCCAAGCACACAGTCTAGCGGTCCATCAAATCAGGGATGGAAGGCAATTCCCCATAGTCCATAGTCATTCACCAGGGCTGTGCGTTGGCCTCACAATATGTGCCCTCTCTGCAGGGTGAGGGCTCCAAGTCCTCCCCAACCTGGGGGTGAGGGATGACTTTAACCTCACCTCCCACCTTCTGCCAAGGGCTCAGCAAGCGTTTCCTCCTGGACTATGAGTCCCATATCGGGGCGCCTCAGCAAGCACTTCCCAGCCCACAGGGCCGCAATTTCGCTTTCTCCGGCCTATGCTGGTCAGAGAACCATCCACATCTTCCCACCCCTCCACAGGGTTCCAGCTCTCCGGCAGCTGCACGGTCCTATGCCAGCCGGAGAGCCGTCCACGTCCTCTCCTGCTCCTGGCGCTGCTCCTCCTGGTCTTCCTGAGACTGAGTGTTCGTAGGCGCAAACTCCTCCACCGCCCTTCAGAGAGCCTGGGCTGGCACCATACCCTGCTCGCTGTGCCATGTGTCATGCAGGGTCTCAGCTCCCGTTCCCCATTTAAGAACACAGGACATGGTGAGGCCAAAAAGGAACACACACAGAGCCATGGATAGAGGGTTCATACCACTATATTCTCCCTGGCGGCTGGGTTGGAGACACAGGAAACAGGATCCACACAATCCACAACCTGCCTTCCGCTTCTCTGCCAACCAACCAACCAACCAACGCAGCCACGGCAGCTATATCAGTGGCTAATGGCTAACTGGTTACAGCTGATGGCCATCTGATCACAGCTGTTGGCCATCTACTACCCGAGCCAGCACCTTTCCATGTGAGGTCGAGAGCCTGAAAAACGTTCTCTGGGACTCTGTCCCCACAACATTGACAACACTTTCTAAACATATAAAAACAAAATTGTATGTATTATTTCTCAAATTATAAGTGCAATGAGAGCATACTCATTGGATATCTAATGTAAGCCCAGCCTTCAATCCTAAAATACAGGGATTTGAAATGCATTTCTATCTAATTTCTATCTAAAATGACCCCAAAACCAGAAACAAGATTCTAGATCGACCTTCTCACAGCTGCTGCTAACAAGTCCTTGGGCTTTATAACTCACAATGTCTGTACTGATTGTAGCTTACACTGAGCCACCTCCTCCCAGGTTGTGAATTAGCCCAGGACATAGCAAAACTACTTCTAGCTACCACAGTGGCCTCAGACAAATTTAAGAATGGATAGGCACAAAATACTTTATCTATGAACAGTGTTTATCCACACACATTCACTTTCAATTATCCTGTTCCTCCTATGTCCCATGACAAGAAGGCACCCACTGGCCAGACATAGGTCATGCACAGACATCTTCATACACAGGCATGGAGTGTTGGATTTTGGCTAGCCCAGATCCCAGTACCTGGGATTACTCTCCATCCAGGAATTTTTCGGTCACTGAAATTTTACCAGTCTGGATATGTGTGTAAAAGTGAGTTAGCTCATTGAATTGCACCTGCCTTCACTTGCTATCCTTGATTCACAGTTTCTGATAGACCATGAAAAAGTATCTCAGGCACATGAATTCATGCAGGCATCAAGTTATATCCACATCACTCCTCATAGTTATGTCTAAAATATTAGCTCTTTTTCCTCTTCCGTTGTTTCATCAACTGTGCTTTACTTCTGTCTCTACTTACCATTTAATTATACTCTTATTAAATCAGAAATTCCTCTTTAGATAGGCTTTTACTCAGAGGCACGTTTGAAGCAGTTATTGATGATGTCTTCCCCTCTGGAATGCCTGTGTATTTCTCATCCATCAACCTACCTCCCTTTTCTAAATCAACCCATCTCTCTTTTCTAAATTAACCTCCTCCAGGAAGCATTCTTTGATAACCCTAATCCATAGAGATCACTGTTCTCTACTGTTGTGTATTATATTTTTCTCACATGGAGGACCAAGGAACTGTTGATATATTCTGTATATTCAGGGCTTATACATTTAAGTGTTTATTATGTTTGTTGAATTTAAGCAAATTCTTGATTCATTGTCACTTTTCTATTTGACTAAAATTAACTCATAATATTTCTCCTATGTGAATGTAAAAATAAGTCATTCAAGGACACTATTGTTAAACTTACAGCAGGGAAAATATAGCATACTAGGCCTTTCAAACTTAACATGTCCTAAAAAGAATTCTTAATGTTTATACCCCAAAACTGTCCCTTTCCCAGCATTCATTATCTATGAAAATGTCACCATGATTCACTCAGCTTCTTATGCTGAAAAGCCTGGGTCATCCTTGCCTCCAGTCCCTCTCCTGCTAACACACTATTGACACTTACAAACGCCCTTGTTGCACCACCATATGTAAAACGAGAAGAGTGATAGTCACCAACTCCAATTTTGGTGAAGGCTGCAATGTCTCTTTCGCATGCACTGGTTTTACCCAAAACAAATTTATAAAATGAAAAATAGGTGAGTATTGTCATAGAACAAATCAGAGACTGACAGAACGGTTGCTAAATGTTTAAAAGTGCTATATTTCACTTGTGGTATCGTCATAAAACATACCTCAAATATTGAAGAATATGAGTGTGGGCTCCTCTGATAATATCCAATAAAGTTAGATATAATAAGCCCCTACACTTGCATGAGCTAAAACATTTGTCTGTCTTATTCTTGTTATTAATGACAATATTTTATGTTCAAAATTGTAGTTGATAATGGCTCTTGTGCCCATTAAGTCATTTTTCCCATGCCACAGCAGCATGACGATTACTGCCATTT
This sequence comes from Rhinolophus hipposideros, assembly GCF_964194185.1. Taxonomy (NCBI): domain Eukaryota; kingdom Metazoa; phylum Chordata; class Mammalia; order Chiroptera; family Rhinolophidae; genus Rhinolophus; species Rhinolophus hipposideros. Next base: position 61,169,731 of record NC_138059.1, read on the forward strand.
CACAACTGGATATGCTGGTTAACCTGCATACTGGTGTGTCATTGCTGAAGTTCACCCCAGAACCTCAGTTTCCCAATGCCTGGTACAGTGCACATTACACTAGAACTTTCTCTGGGCAATTCTTACCCTAGGAAATCAGTAGCAGACCCCAAATATGTATGTATTTACACACACACACTCATTACACATGCATGTACCTATGCATACATGCATGGGTGCACACATACACAAAAACAATACTGAGTTTCTTTATGGTCACCAAAAAAATCAGGCTGTTTGAGGGGTCCACAATCACCCTCGAATTCAGTGATTTGCCTGCCTTATTCCCTTAGAGGAGAGTATTTCATGAGAAGCATGAAAGGAATCACCTGCGACCCAATTAATGCACGTTAAATTAGTCACTCAGTGCATGCCACAGCCCCACAATGGAGTCGCTGACACAATAATAGAGGCTGCCCCTCCCTGCCCCTTGGCTGGGCTCACGGAGGAGAGAGGTTGGGCACAGGTGGGGCAGGGTATGAAGCCAGAGCTACCAGGCAAATATCCTGAGTGGCAGTGTTGCACTTGGGTCCATTTTGTTCATTTTAAAGCTACTGCCTTTAACAGAACAAATCTCTTTTGATCTGTGCCTGCTCAGCATGGGGAGAGGAAGCTGAGAGAGTTTGTGTTATCTTAGTTAAATAACAGTTACACCAAATAAACACTATGCACACCACTCAGCCTTTTAGAAACAGAAAATAAATCATCACCAAAAATCCTCGTTTACAAACCCACAAATCATCAGAAATACAAATGCTTTCCTTTCCATTTCCATGTTTTAATAAAGACGGCCCCCCTTTTTTTCAGACTCACTCAATTACAATATCACTATCAGTTCACATTACAGGTCAGAGCTATGGTGCTTAATGTATGTAGAGCCAGTTCTCCTCTCCTAATAACCTGTCATTCCGGGGATTTGAATGTCAGAATACAGCCCGCCGCAGTAATGCTAGTCGGCAGCCCGATGATGAAAACTTTGGACAAATCATGAAGAACACTGCAAATCCACATCATCGGAAGGTTACCGGGGAGAGCCTTTCATTCTGCTTTGACCCCTTGATCTGACAAGTGACACCTACAAAATGAACAGCTCTCCAACTTAAATTGTTTAACTGTAGCCTGATCAGTTTTATTATCTTGCTAATCCGGATATCAGCCATTTCATCAGAATGGAAGATATGCATATCATGAATTATTTTGACACGGGGACCTTTTAATTTTTGCCAGCAATATTTCACTGCCCCAATCAGGGCTTGCAGTCACTGCGGCCGTTCGCCTCCTGGGATGTCAGAGGACAGCGCACTCCTGACAGCACCAAATCATCCGGGAGCTGTAACGAGCCATTGCTGCAATTATTATTATCTCCTGTAGTCATGCATTTCATTACAGTGCAGGCAGCCAGGGCCTTGGGGTTCAGGGCAGTCTTCTTCAGGAATCTCTGCCATTTTATGGGCTTGTGGAGCTCGGGGGTATAATTTCCCTTTTTTCCCCCTCAGTAGACAAGGCGAGGTGAATTTCCAATAAAAACAAAACACTAGGTAGGCACTGCAGGAAGAGCGAGCTGAGTACAGGACATTAAGCAGTGGTAAGGCAGCTGGAATGGCCCACTTGGACTTTATAAAGGCACTGGTTCGTCAGCAATATGGTTTGCTCCAGAGAGAAATAAAAGACAGTTTATCCTGGGGGAAAAAAGATGCTCCTAAATGGTAAAATGCTAAGGATGCTTTCTTAAGAAAGCTCCCTTCTCCCTGAGATGTTGCTATTCTCTCTCCCCTGCTACCCATTTCCTTCTTTCGAATTTCCAGCTGAAGAGCATCCAGCCCCATTCCGAGCCTGGACCACATGGTCTGCAGTCACCAAGCTGAGCTTTGGTGTCGTGCTGTCAACCACACTGGAAACAGCCCCTGGCAACGCACTGCTGTCTTCAAGGCTGCCATGGATCAAGTCACTCGTGACATTCCAGAGCACCTTCCCTAGGAGTACCTGTGGGAGAACGTTTTTCAGTCTCACAAACAACCAATCGTGCTTACCTTGGGGGCACTGGGAATCGTATGATTTATCATGTTTCCTTTCTTGAGATGGCTGCTAAAAACCTCAAAACTCAACTTGTTATCCTTCAAAATTTTATGCATAGAACTCCCATGTGATCCAGCCGTTCCACTTGTGTATATATCCAAAAGAACTGAAAACAGGTCTCAAAGACATTTGTTTATTCAAGTTCATCGCAGTGTTATTCCCAATAGCCAAGAGGTGGAAGACACCCAACTGTCCATCGACGGATGAATGTACAAGCAAAATGTGGTATAAACATACAATGGAATATTATTCAGCCTTAAAAAGGAAGGAAATTCTGACACCTGCTATAGCATGGATGAACCTTGAAGACATTATGCTAAGTGAAATACGCCAGGCACAAAACGACACAAATACTGTATGATTCCACTTCTGTGAGGTATCTAAAATAGTCCAATCAATAGAGACAAAGTAGAATGGTAGTTACCTGGGACTGGGGAGAGGGAGAAATGAGAGTTATTGTTTAATGGGTACAGAGTTTCAGTTTGGGAAGATGAAAAAGTTCTGGAGATGGTTGGTGGTGATGGTTAAACAACAAATGTGAATGTTCTTAGTGCCACTGAACCGTACATTTAAAAATAGTTAAAACAGTAAATTTTGTGATATATATATGTATATATTTACCACAATCAAAAAAAAAAACTAAATTTGGGGCGGCCGGTTAGCTCAGTTGGTTAGAGTGTGGTGCTAGTAACGCCAAGATTGCCAAAAAACTAAATTTGCACCTGACCTCTAGCAAATGTAAAGGATCTCATAGCATTTATACTTATTTCATTAATGCTTTAATTAATTTTTCCTACTCTTACATTATCTTTGTCTTATTTTCCTCATTGACTCTTCTAAAATATTATTCTATTGTTGTGTGTTAGTTTTTGTTGTACAATTACTTAAATCATTGCAGGGGGGAGAACAAGAAAGGATTTCCCCATTAATATACATTTTAGATATAAAACTGAAAGCAACAAAGGAAAAAGACAAACAAAAACACATAGACACTGACAACAGCTTAGTGGTTACCAGAAGGTAACGGGGGATGGGGAAGATAGAAGAGAGTAAAGGGGGTCAAATAATTACATGGTGATGGAAGGAGAACTGACTTTGGGAGGTGAGCACACAATGTGATATGTAGATGATGTATCGTAAAAATGTGCACTTAAAACCTATGTAATTTTACTAAGCATTGTCACCCCCAATACATTTAATAAAAAATATTAAATAAACACACCAACTTTATGTTAAAAAAATATGTATTCAGGCTGGCAACACAAAGCTGTTGGTTATTGTGTCCCAGGGAGAGAGTGAGAAATATCTGTTTCTGACATGTATTAGTGACACTGAGATGAGACATAAAATCTCTGACAGGGAAGCCTGCCTTCTCACTCCTCCTTGAGTCGGAGAAGCACTCTCTCCTCAGAACCTCCAAGGGACATTGTACAGAGCTCTCCTGGGCCCTTTCCCCAGACTTGTATTGATTTCTATATTCTGTCTCTCCCCGAACTTCCAGCCAGCCTTATGGGTACTCCACCTCTGCAGTCTCACAAAGCCCCACCCTCAAAAGTGTATTTGGTTTACTGCTCTACAGTCAAATAGGAAATTTCTTAATAAATTGTAAACAAGAGCCCCAAATTTTCATTTTTCACATTTCCAAGTTGTGCAGACTCACAAATTGTGTGGTTGGTCTTTCCTCCACCAGAGAATGAGCATCTTAGGGGAAAAGGATCTGCCTTAGTTTTCTTCAACTAACCAGTCCCAACCCCAGTGCCTGACGGACGATTCCACAGGAGATATTCAACAAGTATTTGTTACGTGAATGATGACAAAAACTACAGGAAGCCCTTTATTTCACCGTGCTGAAAATTCCTGCCTCGTAATCACTATAGTAAACCCATTCCAGAAAAACCCTGCAAAAGCAGGAAGGGCAGGCTTCATGGAGGAAAAGAAGGCTCATGAACGTGACCAAGAATGAAGAAGTCACTGTGTCCCTTGTCTTTCTCAGGCTGGAATCCACATATGGAAGTCACCTAAGATGTAAGGAACATGTTGTGTGTCACACCCACAGCTCAGGTGGCCATACCCCCAGCCTCAGCTATCTCAAGAGAAAACCATGCATGGATTCATCCCGGCAAATCACTATTGACACTATTTTAAAAACTCTCTAGAGATGTGACACTATTCACAAGTTTCCTAGGTAACACTCACTGGACATCCCATTAATTCTTTACAATTTCCCTGCGAGTTAGGCTTTAATAGCTCTCCATTAAACTACACAGAAATGCAGAGAAAGAAAATAGAGCTGGAAGAAAATTGGGAGAAAAAAGAAAGCTAAGGAAAGAAGACAGAAATGCAGACAGAAAGAGAAAACGACCATCCTGGATCATAGCTCAAGGCTCAGAGCTCACTTCAAGTCCAACACCTTTACAATATCAAATATCCAGAGAAGGTTGTCCAGAAGCTGCGGGAATTCTAGATCATTTTTTTCATTTCCCCAAACCTGAAAAACTGTAAAGAAATTTCAACCGAAGTATGGCCTTTGGGCTCTTTCAAATTTGTCATTTAATTTCTATTTACATGAGGACCAGGTGAAATCAAAGATATTAATTTGAGGCAAGACGGGGGAATTTTTTTTTAATTGGGTGTGGAGGGTGAATTGGGGATTCGAGAAGAAATGGTGCCCAGGGTAGCATTTCCTAATTTGCACAATTTCAGTAGCCATCCCCCACCCACACGCTCACACTGTTCCTAAGACCATCTTCATCAATTAAGATTCTATGAGACTGGCAGGCTCCAAGATCAACAGCACCATCCACATATTCGCTATTCCACTGGCAAGACGAACAATTCCCAATATTAAAAGTAAAGCAACACATTCTGCCATGTCTTTGGTATACAGACAGCTGGAGCTGTGTGAAAGTTTGGCACCAAAAGGCCAAGTACCATATTTTCAGCCACCCACACGCCAAACCCTATAATAACTATAGACTTTAGATGTGAAATTTTCAGACACTTGCAGCAAAGCAAAACTAATAGTCATGTTTCTTCGTGTGCTTCCTTCCCTAACAGGGCAGTTTCTCCACTTTAAAACCTCATCAGAGTAAGCTAAAGAGAACAAAAGGGTACTGCGTAGATATTTTCACCAGATGTCAAATGGTGCTTATTTATTTAAACAGAAAACCCCACTTTGTACATTTGGTTCATTTAGTGGTATGTGCTCTGCAACAAGTATTTTTTTATGAGTAAAAAAGCTGCCACCAGTGTGCTTAAGTTACAATAGGGCTTTGGGAAAGTCTGTTAGCTAAGACTAAGTATTGCTCTTTTTGCTTTCAGTTGAAATGTAAATTCTACTCCCATTCTCCTTCTATTATAGGAGAAACATTGGTGCTAAAGTCGTAACAGAACTAATACTTAGTCCTGCTTCTGTGGTCAAATCTAGAAACAAAGATGTTCAGTTCACTTGCTTTTTAAGGTAGGTGGTAAGCTACAGAGCATTGATTTCTCTCAAACACCAGAAAACACATTAATTTCTTCCTGCTTGATATCTGGTTTCCTGTGGCATGAATGGGCTGTAGAACCTAAACGTTGAGAGCTTATGTTGCCCATTCATTGAAGATAATGATTAACCTCAGCCTCTGTAAATAAGGAGAATGTTAAGTTGTTCTATATCAAAAGGGCCTGGAATTACCTCATTCTGCCCGATAGAAAATGTAATTTTAGATCAGCTGTCTGTCAGTATGTCCACCATTCAAAGAGGAGGTGTTTGAGATACCACATACCTGTGAGTGGCTGAGCCAGGATCCGAATCCAGGCAACAGGCCAGAGACATTTTGGCAATTCTAATGGGTGTATCGTGATATTTCATTGTGGTATTAATTTGCATTTCCTAGCGACACATGATGGGGAGCATCTTTTCACATGTTTTTTTATCATCTGTATATCTTCTTTGGTAAATTGTCTATTAAGGTCTTTGGTCAATTTTTTAATTGGGCTGTTTGTTTTTTATTGTTGAGATTTAAGAGTTCTTTGCATATTTTGGTAACATTTCTTTATCAGATGTGTCTTTTGCAAATATTTTCTCCCATCTGTGATTTGTTTTTTCATTTTCTTAACATTGTCTCTTGCAAAGCAGAAATTTTTGATTTTAATGAAGTGTAGAATACAATTCTTTCATGGATTGAGACTTTGGTGCTATATTAAAAAGTCATCACTAGGTTCTCTCCTGTTACCTTCTTCATAGTTCATAGAAATCTATAGAAAACTATAGATTTCATAGTTTTGCATGTCACATTTAGGCCTATGATTTATTTTGAGATAATTTTTATGAAGCATGTAAGGTCTGTGTCTAGATTCATTTTTATCCATGTGGATGTCCAGTTGTTCCAGCAGCATTTGTTGAAAAGACTCTTTTCTCCATGGTATTGCCTCTACTCCATTGTCAAAGATCAATTGATTATATTTATGTGGATCTATTTCTGGGCTCCTTATTTTGTTCCATTGATTTATTTGTCTATTCTTTTACCAGTTCCACACTGTCTTAATTACTGCAGCTTTATAGTAAGTCTTAAAGTCAGGTAATATCAGTCCTCCAACTTTGTTCTCCTTCAATATTCAATGTTAGCTATTCTGGGTTTTTTGCTTCTCCATATAAACTAGAAAATAAGGTTGTTGTTGATAGCCACAAAATAACTTACTGGTATTTTAATTGGGACTGCATTGAATCCGTAGATCAAGTTTAAAAGAACGGACATCTTGACAATATGAGATACCCATGAACATGGGATATCTCTCCATTTGTTTAGTTCTTCTTTGACATCTTTTCTCAGTTTTTTTCATTTTTCTCGTTTAGAGCTTGTACATATTTTTTAGATTTAAACCTATCTGTTCTTTTGGGGAGGTGCTAATGTAAATGGTGTTTTTTTATTTCAAATTCCACTCTTTCCTTTTTTGTTATATAAGAAAGTAATTGACTTTTGTATATTAACCTTGTATGCTGCAATCTTGCCATAATCATTTATTAGTTCCAGGAGTGTTTTTGGTTTTCTGAGGTTCGTTTTTGGTTATTTTTGATTCTTTCAGATTTTCTACATAAACAATCATGTCATCTGCAAACAAAGACAGATTTCTTTTTTCCTTCCCATTCTGTATACCTTTTATTTCCTTTTGTATTATTGCATTAGCTAGGACTTCCAGTATGATGTTGAAAAGCTGTGGTGAGAGTTTATTCTTGCTCTGTTCCTGATCTTAGTGGGATAGCTTTGAGCTTCTCACCATCACGTATGGTGTTAACTGTAGGCTTTTGGTTTTTTTAGATATTCTTCAACAAATTTTCTTCTCTTCCTAGTTTACTTCCTAATTTTCTTCTCTTCCTAGATAATAAATGGGTGATGGAATTAGTCAAATATTTTTCTGCATCTATTCACATTATCATATGATCTTTTGTCTTTAGCCTATTTTTTTTATTAGTTTCAGGTGCACAAGACAAAGTAATACTTAGACATTTATCATTTATATCCCTCACACTGTGTGAACCCCCTCCCCTATCCACTATCCCTCTGACATCGCACAGAGCCATTACATTTCCACTGTCTCTATTCCTAATGCTATACTCCGCTTCTTGTAAGTATATACATACATATATACACATGTATATATACATATATATATATATAAAATTATAGTTGGCATTCATTATTGTTCAGCTTCTGGTGTACATTGTGGTGATCAGACATCTACATCATCCCTGAGGTAGTCTCCCAAATGGGACACATGTCCATCTGATACCCTACAAAATCTTTACGACATTATTGGTTATGTTCCCAAATTAATTTTCAAAACCCCGTGGCCATCTTGTGGTTACCGACTGCTTCTTTTTTTTTTTTTAATTAAATTTATTGGGGTGACAATTGTTAGTAAATTTACATAGATTTCAGGTGTACAATTCTGTATTACATCGTCTATAAATCCCATTGTGTGTTCACCACCCAGGGTTACCGACTGTTTTCTAATCCCCTCACCTTCCCCTTTATCCCCACCTCCCCTCCCCCCGCCTACCTAGCAACCCTCAGTTTTTCCTCTTTGTCTCCAAAACTGTTTCTGATTAGTTCATTCACTTATTCTTTTCTTTAGACTCCTCATATAAGTGGGATCATATGGTATTTGTCTTTCTCTGTCTGACTTATTTCACTTAACATAATGTTCTCTAGGTCCATCCATGTTGTTGCAAATGGTAAGATTTCTTTCTTCTTTATGGCTGTGTAATACATGTGTATAAATGTACCACAGGTTCTTAATCCAATCATCTACCAATGGGTATTTCAGTTGTTTCCATGTCTTGGCTATTGTGTAAAGTGCTGCAATAAACATAGGAGTGCATAAAGATTTTTGAATTGGAGTTTTGGATTTCTCCGGATAGATACCTAGGAGTGGAATTACTGGAGAAGGTAGTTCCATTTTCAGATTTTTGAGATACCTCCATACTGTTTTCCATAGTGGCTGCACCAATCTACAATCCCACCAACAGTGCACAAGGGTTCTCTTTTCTCCACATCCGTGTCAGCATTTGTTGTTTGTTGATTTATTGATGATAACCATTTTGACTGGGGTGAGGTGGTATCTCATTGTGGTTTTTATTTGCATTTCTCTGATGGTTAGTGAAGTTGAGCATTTCTTCATATGTCTGTTTGCCATCTGTATGTCCTTTTTAAAAAAATGTCTCCTCAAGTCCTCTGCCCATTTTTCAATTGGGTTGTTTGTTTTTTTGGAGTTGAGTTGAGTGAGTTTTTTCTAAATTTGTGATATTGACCCCTTATCAGATATATCATTGGCAAATATCTTTTCCCATTCAGTAGGATCCCTTTTTGTTTTATTGATGGTTTCCTTTGCTGTGAAAAATCTTTTTAGTTTGATGTAATCCCACATGTTTATTTTTTCTCTTACTTCCCTCGTGCGAGGGGATATATCAGTAAAAATCTTACTCCGGGTAATGTCTGTGAAGTTTCTTCCTATATTTTCTTCTAGGTATTTTATGGTTTCAGATCTTACAATTAAGTCTTTAAGCCATTTTGAATTTATTTTTGTATATGGTGTAAAGAGGTGGTCCAGCTTCATTTTTTGCATGTGTCTGTCCAAGTTTCCCAGCACCATTTATTGAATAGACTGTCTTTACCCCACCATACGTTCTTGCTTCCATTGTCGTAGATTAAATGGCCATATAGGCATGGATTTATTTCTGGACTCTATTCTGTTCCATTGATCTATGTGTCTATTTTTATGCCAGTACCATGCTGTATTGATTACTGTAGCTTTGTAGTATAATTTGATGTCAGGTATTGATATACGTCCCACTTTGTTCTTATTTTTCAAGATTGCTGAGGCTATCCAGGGTCTTTTATGGTCCCATATAAATTTTAGGACTATATGTTCTATTTCTGTGAAAAACGTCGTTGGTAGTTCGATAGGAATTGCATTGAATATGTATATTGCCTTAGGCAGTACGGACATTTTTACTATATTAATTCTTCCTATTCTTGAACATGGTATGTGTTTCCATCTATTTGTATCTTCTTTCATTTCTTTCTTCAGTGTCTTATAATTTTCTGAGTACAGATTATTTACTTCTTTGGTTAAATTTATTCCCAGGTATTTTATAGTCTGTGGAGCAATTGTAAATGGGATTGCTTTTTAAATTTCTCCTTCTGATGTTTTATTATTGATATATACAAATGCAACTGATTTCTCATTATTAATTTTGTATCCTGCTACTTTACTAAATTCATCTATCAGCTCTAATAGTATCTTGGTGGAGTCTTTAGGGTTCTCTATATATAGTATCATATCATCTGCATATAATGACAATTTTCCTTCCTCCTTACCAATTTGGATGCCTTTTATTTCTTTTTCTTGTCTGATTGCTATGGCTAGAACTTCCAGCACTATGTTGAATAGAAGTGGAGAAAGTGGGCAACCTTGCGTTGTTCCTGATCTTAGGGAGAATGGTTTTAGCTTTTCCCCATTGAGTATGATGTTAGCTGTGGGTTTATCATATATGGTCTTTATTGTGTTGAGATATGATCCCTCTATTTCCACTTTCTTAAGGGTTTTTATCATAGATAGCTGCTGGATTTTATCAGATCCAATCTGCATCTATCCATATGATCATGTGATTTTTATTTTTCATTTTGTTAATGTGGTGTATCACATGAATTGATTTGCGGATGTTGAACCACCCTTGCATACCAGGGATGAATCCCACTTGATCATGGTGTATGATCTTTTTAATGTATTGCTCAATTCTCTTTGCTAATATTTTGTTGAGGATTTTTGCATCTATGTTCATTAGCAATATCGGCCTGCAGTTTTCTTTTTTTGTAGTGTCTTTGTCTGATTTGGGGATCAGGGTGATAGTGGCTTCGTAAAAAGTGTTTGGGAGTCTTCCCTCCTTCTGAATTTTTTGGAAGAACTTGAGGAGAATAGGTGATAATTCTTTTTTGAACGTTTTGTAAAAGTCACCTGTAAAGCCATCTGGTCCAGGGCTTTTGTTTGTTGGGAGATTGTTGATTACTGATTCAATTTCCCTGGTGGTAATCAGTCTATTCAGGTTTTCTGTTTCTTCTTGAATTAGCCTTGGAAGGTTGTACGCCTCTAGAAAATTGTCCATTTATTCTAGATTGTCAAATTTGTTGGCATATAGTTGCTCATAGTAATTTCTTAAAATTTTTTGTATATCTGCAGTGTCTGTTGTCACTTCTCATCTTTCATTTCTGATTTTATTAATTTGGGTCCTCTCCTTTTTTTAATGAGTCTGGCTAAATGTGTGTCAATTTTGTTTATCTTCTCTAAGAACCAACTCTTGGATTCACTGATCTTTTGTATAGTTTTTCTGATTTCTATTTCATATATTTCCGCTCTGATCTTTATTATCTCCTTCCTTGTGCTCCCTATAGGCTTATTTTGCTGTTCTTTTTCCAGATTTCTTAAGTGTGAAGATAAACTGTCAATTAGTGATGTTTCTTGTTTCTTTAAGTAGGCCTGCAATGCTATGAATTTCCCTCTTAGGACTGCTTTCGCAGCATCCCATAGATTTTGGGTTCTCGTGTTTTTATTTTTGTTTGTCTTGAGATATCTTTTGATTTCTTCCTTGATCTCCTGCTTGACCCTTCATTATTTAGTAACATGTTATTCAGCCTCCATGAATTGGTGTGTCTTCCAGTTTTTTTTCCTGTAGTTCATTTCTAAATTCATAGAACTGTGGTCAGAGAAGACAATTGGTATGATTTCAATTTTCTTAAATTTATCAAGACTTGTTTTGTGGCCTAACATATGGTCTATCTTGGAAAATGTTCCATGTGCGCTTGAGAAGAACATGTATTTTGCAGCATTGGGGGGAAATGCTCTGCAAATATCGATTAAATCCAAGTGGTCCAATGTATCATTTAAGGCTGTTGTTTCCATATTGATTTTCTCTCTGGAAGACCTGTCCCTTGTTGACAGAGGTATGTTGGAGTCCCCTACTATGATAGTGTTACTGTTGATCTCTGTCTTTATGTCAATCAATATCTGTTTTATATATTTAGGTGCTCCTATGTTGGGTGCATAGATGGTTACTAGGGTTATGTCCTCTTGTCAGATCCACCACTTTATTATTCTATAGTGCCCATCTTTATCTTTTAATATGTTCTTCATTTTAAAGTCTATTTTGTCAGATATAAGTATTGCAACTCCATCTGTTTTCTCATTTCCATTTGCATGAAATATCTTACTCCAACCCTTCACTTTCAGCCTGTGTGTGTCTTTTGATCTGAGGTGAGTCTCTTGTATATAGCATTTACAAGGGTCTTGCTTTCTTATCCACTCAGCCACCCTATGTCTCTTGATTGGAACATTTAATCCGCTTATATTTAAAGTGATTATTGATAGGTACATAGTTAATGTCATTTTTGAATTTGTAGTTAGATTGTTTTCATCTTTCTTTTATTTACAGAAGTCCTTTTAGTATTTCTTGCAATGCTGGCTTGGTGGTAATAAATTCCTTTAGCTTATTCTTTTCTGGGAAGCTCTTTATCTCTCCATCAACTTTAAATAATAGCCTTGCTGGATAAAGCAATCTAGGTTGTAGGCCTTTGTTTTCCATCACTTTGAGTATCTCCTGCCACTCCCTCCTGGCCTTCAATGTTTCTGTAGAAAAGTCATTTGATAGTCTTATGGGAGTTCCCTTGTATGTAACCCTTGTTTTTCTCTTGCTGCTTTTAGGATTCTATCTTTGTCTTTAAGCTTTGCCATTTTAACTGTAATGTGTCTTGGTGTGGACATGTTTGGCTTTATCCTGGTTGGAACACTCTGCACTTCCTGGGCTTGTATGTTGGTTTCCTTCATCAGGTTAGAGAAGTTTTTGGACATTATTACTTCAAATATGTTCTCAATCCCTTGCTTCCTCTCTTCACCTTCTGGTATTCCTATGATGCGCATGTTGTTGCGCTTGATGTTATCCCAGAGGTCTCTTAAACCGTCTTCATTGTTTTTTATTCTTTTTTTCTTTCTGTTGTTGTGTTTGGGTGATCTCTGCTAACTTGTCTTCTAAGTCGCTGATTCGATCCTCTGCTTCATCTAACCTGCTGTTAATTCTTTCAAGTGAGTTCTTTATTTCGGTAATTGTGTTCTTTAGTTCTAACTGGTTGTTCGTTATGATTTCTACATCCTTCTTTATGTCGTCTCTAAGCTCCTTAAACATTCTTATCATCAGTGTTCTGAACTCTGTCTCTGATAGGTTGGTTACCTCTGTTTCATTTGGTTCCACTTCTGGAGGTTTCTTCTGTTCTTTTATTTGGGACATGTTTCTTTGTTTCCCCATTCTGGCTGACTCTCTGTGTTTGCTTTGATGTATTAGGTAGATCCCATAGAGTTCTTAGTTCTTGCTGGGTTATCTTATGTAGTATGTGTCTTTTATATTTGACTTGCAGTACTTCGTTCTTCTCCTCTGTGTGTGCTACAAAGGTAACTCTTGTGTTGTGTATATTGTCCTGTTAAAGAATATCTTTAATTGCTTTTTGCTTGTGAGTAGGTGGGGTTAACTCCTAGGCTGACTAGTTGTGAGACTTAGCTCTGCCCACTGCAGGGTATTCTGCTGCATGAGGGTTGACCGCATAAATGTGGTTTGGCCTCTATGGGCTTGTGCCTGTAGAGAATTCTCTCTAGGTGTGTGACTTGTAGGTCAAACCCGGTAATACTCTGGTTTGATCTGGAATTGGCCTCTGGATATGTTGAATCTTAAGCTGGGCCCTGGTAGGGCAATTTCAGAACAAAGCAAATCACCAAGCACAACAACAACAACAACAACAACAACAAAGAAAAAATCAAATACATTCACATGTTAAAACAACCGACAACCCCCACTCAACACAGGCAAAGATATCAAACATATAAAGACAAAACAAAACAAAACAAAAAGCAGCACCTGTCTTGGCTTAAGCCCACCAAGTAATCTCCAGGTTGTCCTCTACTGTACCAAAGAGTCCCCTGCATATTGTGCAGGCAGAGCCGGTCACCGGGTGCCCACAATGACATTGGGACTGCAGATTTAGATGAGTGGGGCTGAGGGGTCTGGATGGTAGTTTTTACAGTCAGTGCAGTTTTTGCCCTTGCCTGTACATATGCACACTGAGAGTTGCACCACCAGCCCTGTGTTCAGTTTTCCTGAGTCTTAGGGCACTTCTGCGTGGGGGGTTGGGGGGTTGGGCGGGAGATTTCTGAGTTTCTGAAAGCCAGGAGCTGAGTCTGCCGCTTACTACTGACCCCTGGGAGTGTCTCTGCAGTTGCACTTGCCCCGCCCTAGGCAGGCCAGAAAGGGTGGGAGCTGAGAATGAAGGGGTCTTATCTCTCCCAGCCCAACTGTGTCACATTCTTCCCACAGGCCAGAAAAGGTGGTGGCTGGGAGTAGAGGAGTCTCGTCTCTCCTAGACCAGCAAAAATCACACTCTTCCCAGCCTCTTCCCTGGGTCAGAACTGCCTGCCAGTCTTCCCAGAGCCTGAGCACTAACGCTCCTCTGTAATCTGACACTTCTCAGTTCAGAGGCCAGTTTAAGTCACTTGAAGGGTGGTGGTAGGATTGGAAGAGTGTGGGGGGGAGGGGCCCAGGTATGGAGTTTGTGTCCTTTGTCCGGCCTAGGGCCCAACTGGAGGACCCAGCTGAGGTTATTGTCTCAAATGCTGGACATGCTGCCCCCTCGGCGGGAGAGATCAGCTGTGGGACGCAAGGAAAGAGCCCACCTCCTGGCTTTTGTGTTCTCTATTCCGTCCTGGGATCCCCTGCGTCTCTGCAGCTGTGGATGCCAGCCGTGTCCCCACAGCCGCAGATGCAAGCCACATCTCCACTCCACTCCTGTCCCTCTTCCCCTGCTCGCCATAATTTGCCCACCTGCAAATAATCCTTGCACGAGTCACTGAGCTGTTCTGCGTGATGAGCAGAGAGTTCTTTGATGGGTTATATGTCCCAAACATATATGTCGTTATATGTTTGTGATAAGATCTGAAGGAGAACTCAAAAAGTGCTCCCCGCTGCCACCATTCCTATGACATCACTCCTCTTTAGCCTATTCGTGTGATGATTATATCAATTGATTTTTAAATGTCGAACCAGGCTTGCATACTTAGGATAAATCCCACTTGGTAGTTTTTTCTTTTATTTTTTATGAATTCTAATTTACCGGTTTTTTTCCTACATGTGCTTTTCAAGCCGTATCTTAAAAAAAGATTGCTTAATTCAAGATCACAAAGCTTTACACTTGTATATACAGGTGTAAGTATACACCTGTATATTCTTCTAGTTTTATAATTTTAGCTCTTACAGTTAAGTTGATGATTAACTTTGAGTTAAAAAAATGTATTTGGTTTGAGGCAGGGGTCTGATAACCCCTTTAATCTTCTCATACATAGAATACATCCACTGCCTTCCCAAAAAAGATAAAATGTAGTCCTATTTAATCATTGCATTCATTTCTGATTTAAGATAACATGATTAGGTTCTCTCAATCATTTGTTGATGTGGCTCCTCAAGGCGCAGTGACCTATGAACTAAGAACATAAGTCACATATGCTCCTAACCTGCAAAATATAACAATGTAGTTGGATCAGGATAATTATAGCAAAACTCCATTTAGAAAGGGGAACAACTGCATTCAGAAATCACTGATCCTAAAATCCTGCAAGGGAATCCATGTAAAAATTCTATACCCTGAGGCGAGGGGAAGGGGAGAGGAAAATGGAAGCTCCTTTACTAGATTATTTTCTGTGCTCTCCAAGGACTTCCCCTGGGAAATTTCCCCTTGATCTCTGAGTTCCTCCTTCTGAAAGGTACTTCCATGACCATTGTTCTTCATAGCTATATCTGAAGTGGGCATTGGTAAAGCTATGTGAAAGTTGCGTAGCTTTCACAATGGTGAATAAGACATTTTTGGAGGAAATCATAAACCTTTATTAAAAGATGTTTTTAAAGAGCTAAATAAATGGAGAAATATGTCATATTCAAAGACTGAAAACCTTAATATCATAGAGATGTCAAATCTTCCTTAATTGCCTAAATTGATATATAGATTCAATAGAATTCTAATCAGAATCTCAGCATATTTTTGTGCATATGTGTGTAACTGAAAATTAATCAGTCAGTTATAAAACTTATACAAAAGATTAAGGGGCAAAAATACTCCTGAAAACGAATAATAAGGGAGAAGCGTTTGCCTTACCAAATATCAAAACTTAAATATTAAGACCAGGTGGTATTAATGAAGAGATAGACAAGAGATTTTAAAAAATTAATCAACAGAATAGAATAGAAAGTCTAGAAGGAAATCCACACATATACGGTTTAGAGCTGGCTTTGCAGATCAATATGTAATGAATTGTCAATAAATGGTGCTGAGATAAATGGTTATCCATCGTGGGCTAGGGAGAGGAAATCTCTACCTTACACCTTACCAAAAAGAAGGAAAGAAGGTGGGGTGGATTTTAGGTGGATTAAAGATCTGAATATAAAAGGCAAAATGATAGAACTTTTTGAAAACAAAATACCGAAAATAAGACCCAGCTGGACAATCAGCTCCAATATGTCTTTTGGAGCAAAAATTAATATAAGACTCGGTCTTATTTTAATATAATACAAAACCAGATCTTATGTAATATTATAATATAATATAATAGTGGGTCTTATGTAAGACCCAGTCTAATAAAATATAATATAATATAATACAATACAATACAATACAATACAGTATAATGTAATATAATACAACATAATACTGGGTATAATATAATATAATACCAAGTGCTATATTAATTTTTGCTCCAAAAGACACATTAGAGCTGATGATACAGCTAGGTCTTATTTTCGGGGAAACACGGTAGTAGATTATTACTCTGAGATAGGGAATGATGTCTTAAAATACATAAAGCCAAATACATACATAAAAGATTTATAAATTCAACTTCCTTAAATTTAGGAACTTCTGCATTCTTTAATGCAGTGAGGATTTACATGCAGAATATATTTTAAAACTCTTAAAAATCAGTAAGTAAAAAAAAGTCAAACAACCCAATAGAGAAATAAGCAAAACACTTAAAGAGACACATCACTATAGTAACCTGAACAGCCAATAAACAGATGAAAAGATGCCAAAACTCTTTAGATATCCTTCGAATACAAATTGAAACCACATTGAAATACCATTTTTTCACTCAGCAGACTAGCAAAAGTTTAGAAGTCTGACAATCTAAAGTTGACAAGGATGTGGTATTTGAATTAGTACCACTGCTATAGAAAACACTTTGAGATTATCTAATAAAATTGAAGATGAACATATTCTTTGACTTATAAATTTTCCTCCTATTCATGTACCCTAGAGAATTTTTTGTATACAGATACAAGAATGTTCACAGAAGCACTATGATTACAGGGGGAAAAGAAACAGAAGTAGAAGTAACGCAAAAGGCCACCAACAGTAGTGAAAATTCATGAATTGTCAGCCCATGCAATAACAGAGACGAATCCTAAGAGCATAGTGTTAAGTGAAAAGAACAAATTGAAGAATATTAAAATATGATTCTATTGTCATAAAGCTCAAAAATAATGAAACAAAGCAATGTCTTATCAATGGATAGGTGAGAAGATATGAATAAAAGCAATGAAATACTAACAGGAAGAGTCAGGACAATGGGAACCTCTGACTGGGAGGAGGGAGCAGGGATTACAAAGCTGATCATAGTGAAGTTCCTTTGGGGAGACAGGAGCTGGGCCATATACACCTTTGTGTAGACATATATGAGTACATATGTGTATATACCCCAGCACCAGACTCCCCAAAGTAACTTTATATATATGTGTATGTGTATATATATATATATATATACAATATTATATAATCTTATATAATAGTATATAATATATATACCATATAGTATATATTATATATAATACATGTAAATAGTATAATTATATATACTATATAGTATATATTTTATATAGTATATATTATATATAAATAGTATATATTATATATAATTGTATGTAATATAACATATATTATATATCATATATCATATATATATATGCCTTTTTATCTGTTGAGTATTAAACTACCCCACCAAAATTAGAGATAAGACCACCAATTTACCCACTACTAGTTGTGAAATAAAGCATTACTAATCCATCAGCTTCTATCTTTGTATTTAAAATGTTTTATGATTTTTTATCAGAATATATCTTTATGTGAATTTCTCAAAACTGATTTTGCCAAAACACTGAATCTTCTGGCTTCTCAGTTTTAGATCTTTTAAAAAGTTGGACGGTGGTAGGGAGTAGTAGCAGACTCATCCATAATGAGTTGCAAATTGTGCTCTTGATGATGTTCCTTCTTTATAACCTTTGCCTCAAACATTTTACAGCTGAAAACATTTTACAGTTAGTTACGTTTTTCAGCTTCCAAATTAAGGTTAATGGCAGTTATGGAGAGATTAGTCCTAGAGAGAACATAACAATAATTTTGTATCTGAGAAAGGAACTGTTGGCATTTCTCTGGTAATCTGTCAAGAAGAATATTGAAAAGGAGCCACTCGTGATGAGTGGCATTAAACTAGTTCCTGCTCTAAGTCAGAGTCCCCTTCATAGGCCACAGTCTAAGGATGGTTCTGGTGTTAGAGGTCAGGCAAAATTCTCGACTATTCTCTTCTCTTCCCAAATTTTCTGTGATGAAACAATCTTCAAGTACACATGGCAGAATGGCCTCCTTGGTCTGAACTTTTCAGTGGACAACATCAAGATGGGTAGCCCACCGTGGGGGCTTTGTGGCAGCCTCCACTTACGTGTATCTGTGTGGCCTTGGGAAACTGTGCAATCTGTCCTTGTTTCAGTTTTCAAATTTCAAAATGAGAGATTATCATAGAGTTGTTTTGAACATTAAGTAGGTTCATACACGAAGTACCTGGCACATGGTAGGTGCTCAGTGAAGGTAGTTGCCTTTCTCAGACATTCTCTTTGCAATAGCAAATGAAGTCCTATATGTCAATGTTCTGAACATCTGTGTAGAGCTGGCCAAAAGCTAGAATCTGAAATTATTAAAGAATGATCATTAATAGAGCAGGGATGCCTAAATTCCTATTCTTACCACCTATGATTATTATAGTTCCTCAAAAAGTGCTTTATAAGCATTTAAAGCAGTTTTCTGTTGAATGAGTTTTACACCATAAGCAACTTTACATATATCTTAAAATTCTTGTAAGAAGCTGGAAATTAAGCCGGAGCATGATTGAGATCATCAATAAACTAATGATAAAACAAAACAACTTAAAATATGAAATAAAAAAAACGATATTAGATGAGAGATTAAGGAACTTCATTTGATTTTTTTACATACACATTTAAAAAACAATTTAAAAGATGTTCAGATTTTTTTTTAAATTTATTTATTGGGGTGACAATTGTTAATGAAATTACATAATTTCAGGTGTACAATTCTGTAATACATCATCTATAAATCCCATTGTGTGTTCACCACCCAGAGTTAGTTCTCCTTCCATCACCATATATTTGACCCCCCTTAACCCTCAACCCCCCCCACCCTCCTTACCCTCTGGTAACACTAAACTATTGTCTGTGTCTATGAGTTTTTGTTTCTCTTTTGTTTGTCTTGTTTTTGGTTTATATACCACATATCAGTGAAATCATAGGGTTCTCTGCTTTTTCTGTCTGACTTATTTCGCTTAGCATTATACTCTCAAGATCCATCCATTTTGTCACAAATGTTCCTATATCATCTTTCCTTAACGCCGAATAGTATTCCATTGTGTATATGTACCACAACTTCTTTATCCATTCATGTATCGAAGGACATTTTGGTTGTCTCCATGTCTTGGCCACCCTAAACAAAGCTGCAATGAACATTGGAGCACATGTGTCTTTATGTATAAATGATTTCAAATTCTTTGGGTAGATACCCAGGAGAGGGATTGCTGGGTCATATGGTCAGATTTTTTTAAATTTTGTGTTATTACATATAGATAATATATTATTCTACAATCTGGAAAACAAAAAACTATCTGCTTTTTTAAAATTTTTTGTTGCTAAATATAGGTAATATTTTGACAAATTGGAAAACAAGGAACTATTTTAAGCCCAGTTTCAAGAGGCTTTATCATAATCAGTTGATGTTTATCCTGAGTGCATGGCTTTGCATATTTTTTTGCAGAATATTAAACAACATGAAAATATTAATTCTTGCCCTCTAAGGGTTTACATTCTAGGATATCTCATTCATTTGAGAGAAAACAATTCTTTCATCTTGAAAACAGTAGGCAGATGGTTTAATCCATTGGGTTTAGTTTCAAACAAACAAACAAAAACATTTTTGAGGTGTAGAAAAACTAAATGAAACAGATAAAAACATGTCAAGAGTTTTACATATAATTTGGCTCTATGGAAACATTCAATATTAGGTGTGAAATATGAATAACATTAACACATTTATTCTAAGTTATCAATTTAACATTCTTCTCCAGTTTCCAAGAGATTCCATTGAATTCAACAAAAATTTTTCCAATATCTACAAAGTGTCTGGTTGCTATACAGAAATTCTGTCATCATTGGTTCACTTAACATTTGTTGAGAACCTACCATGTGTCAGACACAATTCTAAGTCCAGGAAACAAAAGGCTTGAACAATACAAACTTACTCCCTGTTCATTCAACATCAATGGTATTCAACTGTTTTCTCAATCTCCTAACACCAATATACCGAGGGTGCCAAAAAAATGTATACACATTTTAAGAAAGGAAAAAACTGTATTAAAATTATAATACTCAATACATACTGATAACAAAAGATGGATACAAGTCATGTGCATGTATTTTTTTTGGCACCCCAGTAGATTCAAGGAACTTTGAAATATGTTTTGTCTGACATTTCACTTTACACTGAAGAATACTAAGACAATGTCAGAATGTGTATTATTTTCATAGAAAAGCCTATAATACATATGTCACAAGTGTCCAAATTATTTGAAGGTAGCCCTGAACAAATGGTGGAGATCAACACAATCACAAAAATTTCACTCATAACTTTGGTTCCTAAGCACAAATTTCACAGAAGTTAGAATTTAAGGTTAATTGATATTTAGTACGTATTCACTTCACTTAGAAAAACTTCTAACTGTGTAACAAAATAATAACAAAGAATGCATGTGGACTGATTGGTTATAAAGCAGAAAAAGCTTTAAAAATCTAGATCCTGAAAAAGAACCTCCTAGCAAGTCTTCCATCTTTCCTTTACCCATCTCTGATCAAGTTTCCCCATGGCACCCAGAAAGAATTTTTGAACATGAAAATCTATTTATGTCTCTTGCTTGCATAACACCTTTAAGATTTTTCAATGCATTGAGATATAACGTGGAGTGATGTCATTAAAATGACGGCGTGAGGAGAGCCCCTTTAAATCTCCCCTGAAATTTACAACAAATGGAACAACTACAACTCCACAATGGACTCCCCACGCAGCACACTGACAAGACTAAGAGGAACACTACTGAAGTCATCTGAAGGTGGGCAAATTGAGCGAGCGGGGGGAGGAAGGAAGGGAGAAGTACAGAGATGGAGCCACGCGGGCGCAGGACGCAGACCTGGCTCAGTGCTCCGAGCTCACTGCATCCCTGAACTACTGCAGCTTCAGGAGAGGGAAGAACTCGGACTACTAGGGCTCGGCTTACGGCCCACAGGGCTGAGGGGGCAGCATATAACATGGCTGAACCCAACGCTCAGGGCAGAGACCTTGGAGAAAAGACTGAGGGAAGAAGGCTGAAAATGGTGATTTAAGTCCTCACTGCTGAGTGGAGAACAGAAGCCTTAGGCACAGAGACGAGCCGCCCCCTCCCTACCCTCCCAGAGCTCGCGCCGCCCCCACCTGCCCGGTGCTAGAAGCGGAACAGTAGCAGTGTCAGATCAAAAGAACAGAATATTTGCAGTTCTGAGAACTATGGTCCATAGACACAAACTATCAGCCCAACTAGTTCTGGCAAAGGGGAGGGAGTTGTGGAAGCAGGATTGGCTGTGGTGGTAGTCGTCGCTATTGCTGTGGGCCACCTCCCAAAACCCACCCTGCCCCTGTCCTCACCCATCTGGGCAGATCCCTGCAGGAGTGCACAGAGCTACTGAAACACATGGGCTCTGAATCTGGTGCAGGAAGAGCTTTGGAACTTCAGAAGCTCTCCTCATACCCACACAGATGCAGCATCCTATGACCCAGGCAAACTGTTAACAGAGGAGAAGCCTGCCTTCCAGGGAATCCCTCCATTGTGTGAGAAGCTGGAATAGTGCAGAGAAAATATAATACTACAATGTGAGAAAGAATAAAAGGCTACAGTCAGAGAGAAAATAAAACATTCTACCAACAGCTACCAGGGAAAAAAACAAAGACCTCTTTCTATCAACCTGTTGTAAAACCCACTCCTGTAGATGCCTAGGAATAGAAATAATAAATCATTAATTGCCATGAATAACCCAGATAACAATATAGCTCAGAAAGAAAATGAAAAGTCTCCAGAAAATGAACTTAAAGACATGGAAATGTGTGACTTAAATGACACAGAATTCAAGATTGCAATTCTTAAAAAACTCAATGAGATGCAAGAAAACACAGACAGGCAGTTCAATGAACTCAGAAACACAATCAAAGAACAAAATGAATATTTTACCAAAGAGATTGAAATTTCAAAAAAGAACCAAATAGAATTTCTGGAGATTAAGAACTCAATAAAAGAAATGCAGAATGAAATAGCCAGCTTAGGTAGTACAGTTAACCAGATGAAGGAAAGAATCAGTGACATCAAAGCTAAAAATCTGGAAATGCCACGGATGGAAGAAGAAAGAGAAGGGAACAGAGAGTATATTCAAAGAAATAGTTGACGAGAACTTCCCAAACTTGTGGAAAGAACTGGATCCTTGAATCCAAGAGGCAAATAGAACACCTAATTACCTGAACCCCAACAGGCTTTCACCAAGGCACGTTGTATTGAAGCTGTCTAAAATCAACAACAAAGAAAGAATCCTCAAGGCAGCCAGGGAAAAGAAGACGGTAACCTACAAAGGAAAGCCCATTTCATTATCATCAAATTTTTCAGCAGAAACTCTTCAAGCCAAGAGGGAGTAAAATCAAATATTCAAACTATTGAAAGAGAGAAATTGTGAGCCTAGAATAACATATCCAGCAAAGATATCCTTTAAATACGAAGGAGGAATAAAGACCTTTCCAGACATACAGAAGCTGAGGGAATTTTCTAACACATGGCCTGCACTACAAGAAATACTGACGGAGGCTATTCGGCCAGCATAAATAGGGATAATTTGTGACAACCAAAACATAAAAGGGGGGAGAGTAAAAGCCTGAACCAGAATATGGGAATGGAGAAAGTAAGCATGATGAGAGAAAGAGAAAGAAAATGGAATACTCTAAACATGAAACTTTCTTTTACATAAACTTAAGGGTAACCACTCAAAAAAAAAATCCGGAACTGAAATATATAACATAATAAAGGAAGAAACAGAGGGAAACATCATAGAATACCACCATACAGAAATAATAGACAACATGGGAGACCACCTCAGGGATGCTGTGGATGCCTGGTCATGGCATTGTACACCAGAGGCTGGACATTAATGAATGCCACTGTAATTTTATGTGTATAATGTGATGGCTTGGTGTGAGGTCGGGGTGGTGGTGGATGGGGGTAGGGGGGTTCATGGTGTGAGGGATGTAAAAATAAAATAAAATAAAACTATAAAAAAAAAGAAAAAGAAATAAAATTCTGACTACTAGGGTCTATAAGGAAGGCTAATAGGCATATGGGTCCACTGCTTTAACAAAAAACTAAAGATGTTTCTTCTCATAAAGTTCTCTAGAGCCATGCTGGTCAATGGTAACCACTAGCCACACAGGCAGACTGAGAGTTTCAAACGTGGGACTCAATTTTTAATTTAATTTTGATTACGTTTAATTTAAAAACTGATAACTTGAGTCAATTAGAAAATTTTAAGCATGTTTGGAACAATTTCAAAATCTACTTTTTCAGCTAAAAAACGTATTGCATCTACAGAACAAGTATTTCCAATGAATATTTACTGAATTAAGATGTGCTTTGGTTATAGGCCCACACTGAATTTCAAAATCTAAACACAAATGAAAAAAAGGAAAACACTTCATTAATAATTTTCCATACTGATTATAGAGTAAAATGTTTTTGGTATATTAGATTAAATAACATTTATTATTTAAAAAAAAAAAGAAAAGAAATAATAGACAACAGCAAAAAGGCAAAGCAAAAATGAAAACACAGTCTTACCAGAAAACCAAAGATAGAATGATAGGAAATCCTCACATATCAATAATCACCCTAAATGTAAATGGAATGCAATCACCAATAAAAAGGCACAGAGTAGCAGCTTGGATCAAAAAACTAAACCCACTATATGCTGCCTCCAAGAGACATATCTCAGCTACAAGAACAAACATAGACTCAAAGTGAAAGGGTGGAAATTGACACTCCAAGCAAATGGTATCCAGAGAAAAGCAGGTGTACCCACACCGATATCAGATGAAACAAACCTCAGGGTAAAAAAGGTAACAAGAGACAAAGATGGACATTTCATAATGGTAAAGGGGACTATACAACAAGAAGACATAACAGTCATCTATATTTATGCCCCCAATCAGGGAGCACTGAAATATACGAAGCAGCTACTAAAAGAACTAAAGGGAGAGATTGACCAAAACACGATTATAGTAGGGGACCTAAATACATAATTGACAGCTATGGATAGATCATCCAAACAGAAAATAAATAACAAAATAGCAGCTGTAAATGACACATTAGATGAAATGGACATAACTGACATTTATAGAGCCCTTCATCTTAGAACATCAGACTATACATTCTTTTCTAGTGTGCATGGAACATTCTCAAGGATAGACCATATATTGGGACATAAAACTAGTCTCAGCAAATTTAAGATTGAAATCACACCAAGCATATACTCTGATCATAAGTCTTTGAAATTGGATATCAACTGCAAAAAGAAACCAGGAAAAACCACAAATATGTGAAGATTAAATAACATACTTTTGAAGAACAATCAGGTCAAGGAAGAAATAAGAGGACAAATCAAAAGATACATAGAAACAAATGACAATGAAAATACATCCTACCAAAATTTTGGGGATGCAGCAAAAACAGTTTTAAGAGGGAAATTTATATCATTACAGGCCTATCTCAAGAAACAAGAAAAATCCCAGAAAAGTAACCTCACATTACACCTTAAAGAACTAGAAAAAGAAAAACAAATGAAACCCAAGGTCAGCAGAAAAAAGGAAATAATAAAAATCAGAGCAGAACTAAATGAAATAGAGAACAGAAAAACAATAGAAAAAATTAATGTGACAAAAAGCTGGTTCTTTGAAAGATTAACAAAATTGACAAACCCTTGGCTAAACTCACTAAGATAAAAAGAGAGAAGACACTAATTAACAAAATCAGAAATGAAAAAGGGGAAGTTATCACGGACACCACAGAAATACAAAGGATCATCCAAGAATACTACGAAGGACTATATGCCACCAAATTCAATAACCTGAAGAAATGGACAAGTTCGTAGAAACATATAGCCTTCCAAGGCTGAGCCATGAAGAACTGGAAAATCTAAACAGACCGACCACCAGTCATGAAATAGAATCAGTCATCCAAGAACTTCCCAAAAGCAAAAGTCCAGGAGCAGACGACTTCACTAGTGAATTCTACCAAACCTTCAGAGGACCAATCCTGCTCAAACTCTTCTCAAAAACTGAAGAAAAGACAATACTTCCTAACTCATTTTATGAGGCCAACATTACCCTGATACCAAAACCTGGTAAGAATAACACAAAAAAAGAAATATCTCTGATGAATACAGATGCAAAAATCCTAAACAAAATTGTAGCAAATCGAATGCAACAATGCATTAAAAAGATTATTCATCACGACCAAGTGGGGTTCATCCCAGGGACTCAAGGATGGTTCAACATTGGCAAATCCATCAATGTGATACATCACATATACAAAATAAAGGACAAAAATCATATGATTATATCAATTGATGCAGAAAGATGTATCATTTGACAAGATACAACATACATTTATGATTAAAACACTTAATAAAATAAATGTAGAAGGAAAATATCTTAACATAATAAAGGCCATATATGAAAAACCCTAAGCTAATATCATAATTAATGGTGAAAAACTGGAGCCCTTTGCTCTACATTCAGGAACACAACAGGGCTGTCCCCTATCACCTCTGCTTGTCAAAGATAGTGTTGGAAGTCCTCTCCAGAGCAATCAGGCAAGAGCAAGAAATAAAAGGCATCCAAATTGGGAATGAAGAAGTTAAATTGTCACTCTTTGCAGATGACATGATACGATACTACATATAGAAAACCCTAAAGACTCCACCAAAAAGCTATCAGAAACAATAAACGAATACAGTAAATTTGCCAGCTACAAAATCAACGTACGAAAGTCCATTTTATTCCTATACACTAACAATGAAATCTCAGAAAGAGAAATTAAAAGAAATTCCTTTTGCAATTGCAACAAAAAGAATAAAATACCTAGGAATAAACTTAATCAAGGGTGTGAAAGAGCTATATGCTGAAAACTACAAGACATTGTTAAAAGAAATTGAAGAAGACACAAAGAAATTGGAAGACATTCCATGCTCATGGATTGTCACTATGTCTCAACATAGTTAAAATGGCCATATTATCCAAAGCAATATACAGACTTAATGCAATCCCCATTAAAATCCCAGTGGCATTTTTTAAAGAAATAGAAAAAAAAATCATCACACTTGTTTGGAACCACAAAAGACCCCGAATAGTCAAAGCAATCTTAAGAAAAAAGAACAATACTGGAGGTATCACACTCCCTGACTTTAACTTGTACTACAGGGCTACAATAATCAAAACAGCATGGTATTGGCAGAAAAACAGACATACAGACCAATGGAATACAAATATACCCACAATAAACCCAGAAATAAACCCACATAAATATGGACAGATAATTTTTGACAAAGAAGCTAAAAACATACAATGGAGGAAAGATAGCCTCTTCAATAAATGGTGCTGGCAGAATTGGAAAACCAAGTGCAAAAGTATGAAACTGGACTGCTATCTGTCACCGTGTACCAAGATTAATTCAAAATGGATCAAAGACTTAAGCATAAGCCCTGACACAATAAACTGCATAGAAGAAAACATAGGTACTAAATTTATGGACCTGGGGTTCAAAGAACATTTTATGAATTTGACTCCAAAGGCAATGGAAGTAAAAGCTAAAATAAACGAATAGGACTATATGAAACTTAAAAGCTTCTGCACAGCAAAAGAAATCATCAACAAAATAAAGTGGCAACCAACTGAATGGGAGAAGATTTTTGCAAACAGTGCCTCCAATAAGGGGCTAATATCCAAAATATACAAGGAACTCATGAAGCTCAACAACAAAAAAACAAACAAGCCAATTGAAAAATGGGCAGAGGACCTGAAGAGACATTTCTCCAAAGAGGACATACAAATGGCTAATAGACATATGAAAAAATGCTCAATATCGCTAATCATCAGAGAAATGCAAGTAAAAACCACAATGAGATATCACCTCACCCCAGTCAGAATGGCTATCATCAACAAGACAAATAGTAACAAGTGTTGGAGAGGCTGTGGAGAAAAAGGAACCCTCATACACTGTTGGTGGGAATGCAGACTGGTGCAGCCGCTATGGAAGGCGGTGTGGAGGTTCCTCAAAAAATTATGAATAAAATTACCATATGACCCAGCAATCCCTCTCCTGGGTATCTACCCAAAAAATCTGAAAACATTTATCTATAAAGACACGTGTGCTCCAATGTTCATTGCATCTTTATTTTCGGTGGCCAAGACATGGAAACAACCAAAATATCCTTCGAGAGATGAATGGATAAGGAAGTTGTGGTATATATACACAATGAAAGACTATTCGGCAGTAAGAAAAGATGAAATAGTACCATTTGTAACAACACGGAAGTATCTTGAGATTATAATGCTAAGCAAAATAAGTCAGACAGAAAAAGCAGAGAACCATATGATTTCACTCATATGTGGTATATAAAACTGAAAACAACAAAAGAACAAGACAAACAAATGAAGGAACAAAAATTCATAGACACAGACAATAGTTTAGGGGTTACTAGAGGATAAGGAGGAAGGGGGGCTCTAGAAGAGGGTAAACTGGGTCTAGTATATAGTGATGGAAGAAGAACTGACTCTGTGTGGTGAACACAAAATTTGATATATAGATGATGTATTACAGAATTGTACACCTGAAATTCTACGTAACTTTACTAACAATTGTCACCCCAATAAACTTTAATTAAAAAAAAGAGAAAGAGATAACCTGTGATATAAAATGTGGTGGTTAATCTTGTGTGTCAACTTGACTACACCGTGGGGTCCTCAAATACTTGGCTAACCCTTACTCTGGATATGTCTGAGAGGATATTTCCAGATGAGACGAGTATCTGAATTAGCAGACTGAGTTAAGCAGTTTTCCCTCCCTAATATGGGGGAACATCATCCAGTACATTGAGGGCCTGAATAGGACCAAAGGGTGGATGACAGGAAAATTCTCCCTCTCCCTGTCTCTCTTTCTCCCTGACTGTTTGATCTGGAACATTGGCCTTCTCTTGTCCTCAGACTTGGGACTTGCATCATCAGAACTCCTGGTTCTCAGGCCTGTGGATTCTGACTGAGCTCTACTACTGGCTTTCCTGAATCTTCAGCTTGCAGACAGCATATGATGGGATTTTTCAACCTCCGTGATTGTGTGAGCCAATTCCTTATAATAAATAAATAAATATTAAATATACATATGTATATGTATACAAAGGTAAGATATTAAGATATTTAGATAGATACACACCAATGAGATATATACACATACCTATATATCTATCATATATATACATATATATATATCATTGGTTCTGTTTCTCTGGAGAACCCTGACTAACCCTGACAGCATCCTAAAGTTTCTGATAGTCAGGCTCCTGTCTACCTCACAAGCCTCGCTTCACACAAATCTTTTCCTGCTCATGGGGCCCAAACACACTGACCTACCTGATCCTCAGTACCTCAGGGGGCCCAGCACCTTCTCCACTCAGGACCTACTCATATTCTGTCCACTCCTCGGAGCACATACATGTGTGTTCCTTCCTCAGCACATACATGTGTGCTGTCACCTCCTTTCTGCGGAGTATACTTCCCCTCACCCTATTTTCATAGCAAAACATCTCACAGATCTCAAATTACATGTTGATTTCTGAGGGAACCTTCTTATCCCCAAGTTATTAGGCCCCACATATATGCTCCCATAGCCATGGTCTTGGTCTTTTGTAGTATTTTTCACAATTGTGATTCAATAAGTATTTGTTTAATGTCTGCTTCTTCAGTTAAATTGTGAGGTCCATGAAAACTAAGACCAGTTTTGCTGTACAAGCTGAGTCTGTGTTTTGCCTTTTTACAACTGTATCCTCATCATTGAGCCTGGTGTCTGGTATAAAACAAGAAATATTTAATGTCTGTATAAATCAGGGAGTGAATAAATAAATGAATAAACGTCATCCTTGAGCTGGAGCTATCATTCACTAGTACCTCAGCGACACTCATTTGGATGATTTTGTAGACAACTTTTCATCAGCAAGTGTGACTTGAGGACACCTTTGTAATCTTATTACTTAACATACTGCCTGGTACATAATAAAGGTTTTGTAAATGTTGGGAGATGTATGGATGGATAGAAGGATGGATGGATGGATGGATGGATGGATGGATGGATGGATGGATGGATGGATGGATGAAAGAAACCAAATCCAGTAATTAGGTTTGTCTATAGCTAAATTTATTTATCTTTTTGTATAAGCATAATTATCATCCTCATCAGATGAGCTAAACAAATATGCACAGATTTGAAAAAGTGCAAGGAGATTACAGGATAGAGAAAAATAAAAGGGAAAAACTTACAGTTCTCTGAGCTCTTAAACCCTTGTAATTTGTAATACATATTTGGCATTTATATACTGAACTGTTAGTTAACTTTGTCTATGTGCATGGTCTATCACCACAATTATATTATAAGCTTCTAAGAATACAGCTTATATTTCTCTGTGTCTTCCCCTCAACTTCTCCAGCAGCTGGCATAGCACATAGCATGTAAGAGGTACTCAGTACATACTTCCTGAACGTAGCATGACTCAGTGTCATTGTATTCTGAGTGGCCAGTTTATTCTCCTGTGCTGTGCATAGTACCAGTTTTGTCTCCCTGAGCCTTACCCAGACTTTATCCAGAGGTTCCAGTCTCTGATTACTAGAATGATGTTGTGTTATCTAAGTTGCAAACAAAGGACATAAAGATGAAGAAAGAAAAGATTCAGAGCTCACGTTACTAAAAGTCCAAGTTACTATGGCAATTGTGACAATGGTTAAAATAACAGGAAGTTAAAAATGGTTATTGTGAGTTTTGATTAGAATAATTGTAATTTAATAATTTAGTTTGTGCTGATGATTAATCCGGGAAAAGATTAAAATGCAGTTTCTGAAAAAAAGGCATCTCAGAGACTTGTGTATGTGTGACAAGCTGCTAAAATCCAAAAGAATAAAACAGCATACTATCAAGTCCATAAGTAATATTTTGTTAGTTGCTAAAAGTTCTCATAGACAAATAAAATAAAGAATTAAGGCACTAGATCCCATTGAGACCAAGAACTTGGGAAAAGAAGAAGGAATGAAGGAGGGAGAGAGGGAGGGACGGAGGGAGGGAGGGAGGGAAAAAGCGCAGGAGGGAGGGAGGATCTAAGTCAAGACAACTGTTCAAGACTCTGCTTGCCAGTCCTCGGGTCTCCTTGCTCTGCTCACCTCTCAGCACTGACTGAGCAGCCTGTCACCGGCAGGTTCAGTCCCACTGGGTTTCTGAGCCAACCCTACCCACCTGCACAAAGCTGGATTAGCCAGAGGACTAATCTCCCTGCACCTAGGCATGACATGATAGCACCCCATCAGCAAAGATTATTAAACATGCACCCTATGCATGTACCTTTATTTACGTGTAAATTATACAAGTTCTCTTATACTACTATATTATATACATCATAAGATATACATAGAGTTTATTTTTTAAAGACTGAAATATAAAACGAATATAAATGGCAGTGCTAGTATTTCTGCTCTTCATTCCAATGAACCACCGTGCACACTTTCTAGGAATAACATTCCCAGCTTGGAGACCTCTGGTGGAAGCCTCTCTTGAAAGCCCCAGCTGTGTTTTTCCCATCCGTGTGACTGTGCTTCTGCCTTCCTGATTTGCCCTCAGGCTTCCTCTTCCTCCCTGCCCACCAAGGGCAGGCACCCTCTTCCGAACCACAACCCACTCATTTAGACTCCTAAAACCCTGATTTATTTTGTTTTCAATCCCTTCCTCCTGGGAATATGGACCCTGTTATTATATCTCAGCCACGAGTTGGGAATTTGATCTGCAAATATACAGAACACCTTTAACCACAAAGGTACCACTCACCTGCCTCAAGCTTTGGCTCTACCTGGAAACTTGCTGTTACATTAGATCCTTCAGGGCACTTGGCTATCACAATGCTGCTCCTCAGGAAGTAAGACGGGAGTTGTTCAAATAAAACTATCAAGTGTTTCGCCCATTGACAATAGGTACTTTTTTTCTGTTGAGAAACATAATACACAAGCAGGGCTATGTCGATCTGACAGACTATAGCAGAACCAACCAAAGTGTTTCTTATAATGCATGTCTAATACATCTTTGGTGTCAGTTGTATTGACTTTCCTATTAATCATTAGCATACTAATTAAATACAAATTCATTTATTACCACATTTTAGATTAGATTGGCTTTTTCCCCCTTTATACCATCTGGTGTGTCTTCTTCCAGTACAGTTTCTTTCAAAAATGCTATCTAAGGGTTATTATACACTCTGAAAATATAATCACCAATACCACAGTTTAAAAAATGCCTTCAAAGAACAAGAAAATTGTTTTTGTTGAGCCCTCTGATATCATATCAGTGATAGGAGACAATGGTGAATCTGACATCAACATTAGACCAGCCTGGAATGTACAGCATCTACAAAGTCACGGGATTCTCTAAAATCAGGAGTAGGGGACTTAGAGTTCTGGCCTCGGCTCCTCTTCTCATTCTAAAAACCCTACTATTCTTGAAATTCTCATAGCTGACTAACTCAACCAATTATCAAAGGAGAAAATATCAGGAGTGGACTTAAGAAAATCTTGTTCCAAAAGTGCTATGTCTAGAGGTCAGAACGTATGTTTAAATTTGGTTATCTCACAGAAAATATGGTAACAAAGAAACAAAGGAAAGGTGAAAATAAAAGTCATCTTGAACAAAGAAACAATGGCTTCCACCAGTTCCTCCTTCCGAGAGAAAGCTGCCCTTCCAGCCTTTGTCCTGCAGCCAGACAATTCAGTTCGCCACCATATGTCCTTGTCACCTCTCCAGCTGCTGCCCCAGTGCTGGAACCCAGAGACAGTGATTCTGTCACATTATTCATGGTGGCCAAGACATGGAAACAACCAAAGTGTCCTTCAATAGATGACTGGATAAAGACGATGCATTACATATATACAATGGAATATTACTCAGCCATAAGAAAAGATGAAATAGTGCCATTTGCAACAACGTGGATGGATGTTGAGATTATCATGCTAAGTGAAATAAAACGGACAGAAAATGTCTAGAACCATATGACTTCACTCATATGTGGGATATAAAACTGAAAGCAAGGAACAAGACGAACAAACAAAGAAACAAAACCTCATAGGCACAGATAATAGTGGTTACCAGAGGGTATGGGGGACAGGGGGTTACCAGAGAGTAATAGGGTTAAATATATGGTGATGGAAGAACTGACTCTGGGTCGTGAACACACAGTGCAATATATAGATGATGTGTCATGAATGTACATCTTGAAATGTACATTTGAAACCTGTATAATTTTACTAATCAATGTCATCTCAATAAATTAAGTAAAAAATTTTTTTAAAAGTTAACGAGAAGTGGACGTTTGGAATAGTCAATGTAGAAAAAATGCTAGAGAAGCCACAAAACGTTCATAAAACATTTTGTCCTCCTACCCCAAGAAAAAGCAGTCCAAACTGCACTGTACATGAAGTCCTGGGCAACCTCAATCATTTCAGTAGTCACTACATTTTAGTCACATGTGTTGTTGATTTGACACTCAAAACTTTTTTTCTTTAGATTATGAAACTGAGATCCAGAGATTACAAAAACTAAGTGACATATGCTATTCAATGGTTCAAATCAAACCAAGTGAACCCAAGTTTTGGAGTGTTTATTTTGCAACCAAACCATACTATTTTCTTATCTGGGAAAACTGATTCATTTCTAAAAGTTACTTTGAAATTGTTTGCAAGGGGCAAGATGACTGTCAAAACATAGCTTTGTTTTGAGAGAATAAATAGTAGAATAAAATGGGGAAGGGGGAGTCATCTTATACCTATATACAAAAGGAGCAATTACAAAACAGCTCTAATACCCAAAACAAAGCATAAAGTATCCTGAACAAGATGACTAAATTGTTACAAAGGAACATTGAGAACAAAAATATCATTATATTTAACAATTACTTTATATCCCACCTTAAACTTGATAAACCAGAACCCATTAGGAAAAATCTAGAGTTAGATAAAAGTATGGCCAGAAAAAGTGAAAATAAAATAGTAACATTCACGAACACTGCATTATTTCAACAAGAAATATTTCATTATTAGAGATTATTAGTGGTGGGGGGGGGGGCAGACACTTCCAGATTGATTATTATATTTAGCTGTTCTTAGCATTTCTAGTTTACTCTCTTTCAAATTTGCAATATCACCTTTTATAGTTTCCATTTCTTGATGAAATGTTTAAGACAGAGTTATACCTGCAGAAGCATAATAAATATCGTTTAAGTCAGTCTGCCTCTGGTAGTTCCACTATCCAGATGGCGCATGGATCTGTTTCTGTGGTCTATTGTTTATGCTGGTTCTCATTCATGTTTTCTTGTCTCCTGGTTATCTTTAATAGTGCAATGGACATCATAGTTGAATTAAAAATCTTAATGCAATCAATTGAAACTGAGGATAATTTTTGTCTTCCTCCAAGAGAAGATTTTCATTGACTTCTGCCCGGACCCCAGGGGCACTGGCAATCTAGAATCCATTTGATAAAACTTCAGAGTTTGAAGTTTTGGGGTTCCCAGATAACTTGCAGCATGGCTGGAATCCATGCAAGAGTTGGTTTATGTTTGATTCATTCACTTCTAGGGTGCCTAACCCACAATTACAAAAGATTCCCATGGACCCTTCATTCATGTATCGCTGAACTCCAGTTTTGATCCATCCTGCATTGCAAAGCTACCGCAAGCATGGCTCAGCCTCTCAGCCCCCCTTTCTGGGGTGGCAAATGCTTCCTCACAAAGCAATAGAGATCCCAAATGTCAGGCTCATTTCTGGATTTCTGTCTTCTCCCAGGTCTTGGCAAGGTAATTCCTTACTATTTTGTCAGTTCTTACTTTTTGAAAGTTTTCAAAATATTCTGTCAAGACTTTTTAGTCAACGTCAACAGGAGTATTTGGTACAAATTACCTAGTCTCTCATTAAAGGGATCAGAAGTCCAAACATCTGTTGGAAACAATGAGATAGCAAGAAGTCAGCTGTTCTTTTAAAGTTCCCTATAGAACAACTAATATATGCCATTGTTTGCTTGTATTTAATTCCAAAAGAAACTATTCAATGAGCTTCATACAAATTTTAGGATGAATTTCATTCATGTATGTATTAAACATAAATAATTAACCTCCACATAATAAATATATTATTTAACAAATGTTTGTTGAGTATCTACTATGTGCTAGTCTCACTTTAGGTTCTTGGGAAACATCAGTGAAGGAAACAAAGAACTTCCTTGCCCTTGTGGTGCTTATATTCTAATGATAAGAGACAAAGAATAAAAATTTAAGTATATAAAAAGATAAATTATATGTTATATTCTGTATTAGTATATAATATCGGAATGTGGTAGATGTCATGGAAAACAGTGGAGCTGGGAAGGAGATTTGAAGAGTCCGGACCAGGAAAAGAGTTACAATTTTCTACAAAGTGGCCAGAGTAGACTTCATTAAAAAGATGAAATTGCAACAAAGACTTGAAGGTGATAAGAGAGTTACCCATTTATCTACCTGGGGCTAGAGGGAGCCAGTAGGAAGACCCTAAGCGAAGATTGCGTGAGCCGCATCCTGACACATCAAGAAAGTCATATTGGCTAGAGTAGAGTGAGAGAGGGAATGAGGAGGAAAGGAGAAGCTGAGAGAGATAAGGGGGGAGGGGCAGGTAGGGCAGGTCCTAAACAGTCTCAGAACCACTGTAAAAGCTTCAGCTTTCACTCGGAATGCAACGAAGAGCAGAGAAGGGACTTGACTATTGTGGGTGAGGTGTTGAGAATAAGTGAAAGGAAAGATGGGAGAGGAGATGGGTGCCCACTGCAGTAACACAAAAAAACAGATTATACTGTGTCAATATGCTTTGGATATATTTTCAAGGGGAAAGAAAAGCCAATGAGATTTTGACAGATTAGATGTGGAGTATGAGGAAAAAAGGTAATGCAAGTATGTGTCTCCAAGATTTCTGACCTGCACAAGTGGAAGGATGGAATTGCGAAGGGGAAAGCAGAGGGCAGAACAGCGTGGGGAAGATTGAGAATGCAGTATGGGTTGAGTTTAACATGTCTTAGCAGCAGTGGCTTTAACCTATTGCTTTAGGTTCCTTTCTTTGTTCAAATTACAACTCAACTTTGTCCCTTAACTAGAAGGACCTTGGCTTTATGGGTGCTGGTAGCAGGTTTTCCTGAAGAGAAGGATCTGAGTTAGCTTCTCAGCTCTGCCCCATCGAAGCTATATGACCTTGGCCAAATCTCTTGTGACAAACCCTGGCTAAACGCTTGTCACGCCTGTTTCCTCTTCTTCCTGAAACCACGTAAGTACCAGCTTTCCTTGAAATTAGATATGGCCATGTCAGAGTTTTTGCCCATGAAATGCGAGCAAAACTGATATGCGTCACCCCTGGACAGAGCGGGTAAGAACAAGCACTCCACACTCTCGCTGACCTCAGCTCCAGCCCGTTGCACAGGATCCGGGGGAGGACCCTAGGACCCTAAGGATGGCAGAGCCACTAGATGAAATGAAGCTGTGCTCAAATGGCTACATGGGGCACAGGAGTCCTCTCCTGGGCCCTCATTTCATGGAGAGAAAAATAAAC
Source organism: Rhinolophus hipposideros (assembly GCF_964194185.1). Lineage (NCBI taxonomy): Eukaryota > Metazoa > Chordata > Mammalia > Chiroptera > Rhinolophidae > Rhinolophus > Rhinolophus hipposideros. Next base: position 61,205,781 of record NC_138059.1, read on the forward strand.
CTTGATTGTGTGAGACAACACCAATGTTGAGGTATTAAGAGCGGTTAGCCAAACTACCCTGTCTAATAAACTCCCTAACATTTTATTTACCCATCTCTAAACATGAAAAGAACAGAACCTACCTCGTAGGGTTGACATGAGAATTAAATAACCATGCTGGGTGTTTGCACAGTGTTTGGCGCAGAGTAAGATTATATAAATGGTGGCTGCTTTACAGTGACCATCATCATCGCCATCATCATCATCTCTCTTTCTCCAAGTGTAGCAGAAACATTTTCTATGTCCCTTAAAACAGCCTGGGGTTCCAAAAATAATTTTTTGGCAGTGCTCCCTGGGCAGCAGCGTACTTCCAAGACCCAATATCTGACCCGTGCAGTCTGATAGCAGAGCTCATGGGATATTGATAAATCTTTTCTGGCTCAGAACAGTTTCCACTGGATAAGGTTAGACTTTTTAATGCCTATCATTTACTGAATAATTAAAGTCATTATTTCCAATTGCTCTTGGGCATGCAAATGTAGAAAATCTTAGAGGTACCATCCAATATAACTTATTTGCTATAAATCACATATGTAGCAAGAAACTCCTTACACACCATGCATGCTCTCTATGTTTTTGTTGACTGACTAAATGGTATGTCTTTTTTTCAATCTCAAGTCTCCTAATCATTGCCTAATATTTTTGCTCGCCAGCTGCTTTTTTCAATGAAACGTTATTTGTCACTTTGATTCATATCAACAGAGCACATCTGCCTTCCAACAGCAGCGTCGACACCATGAGACAGCAACCTTGAATTCACAACAGCCCAGACTACAGCACTGGTAAGTGAGGTTCAGGTTATGCACACATATAAGCAAACCTCACAAGCCAATTTAGTTACTGATCATCAAATACAAGTGAGGAAGTTATACAATTAGTTCTTCCTGAGGAAAAGTATCATGTAAAGCAAAATTTTTAAAGAAAGAAATACAAAAAGCTAAGTTCTAAATAGAAACAAGCACCCTTCTAACACACTCCAAAAACTCTCTAAATTCTTTTCAAATAAATAATTACTTTGCATTCATAACATCTTTATCTCTTTGCCGAACATAATCTAAGTGAATGCTGGAGTACCATGTTGTGTTGAACCCACATAGAATGTCAAGAATCACAGACCTGCTTTATATTCTGTTAACTACTTAAATCTATAACTTAATAAGCAATCATGTTTTCTTTTGCTATATCTTTTTCCAAAAGTGAATTAAGGTGGTTTATAAACACCGGTACAAAAAATTACCTGCATTATAGTGAGATTAAGCAAAAAAGAGGAAATTAGGCAAGTGGAAAATAGGGAATGAAAATAAAGGTAAAGCCATTGGGTGAGGATGAAAAAAGTAGCAAATGCTGTGACGTTCTAAACACTTTCTGAAGATTAGCTACAAGTTTTGCTCTGAGCTTCCTGGCAGCCAATGCAAAAAGAGAAACATCATCAGTCACATAATTCACAAAGTCCATGATTATAACATTACGAAAAATGCCCAGATCAATATCCTTACACTGAATACAATAAATTTCACAGAGCTATTTATTTTAAACTCCATCAATATTAAAAAGAAATTTTAAAGAGTCAACAGGACAAATATTAAAATAAAAGATCTTATTACCTCCTCATGAGACTGTAGAAATTCTTGGGCAGGGCCAAGATTACAATACTATTATTTGTGGAGTTAGGTAGAACTAGATTTATAAAATTTCCTACAGGATTGATTTGGGACACTTTTTTTAAAGGCCAGAAATTATCCAGCATAGTAGATATACAGACCAATGTTTTCCAGACAAAGCATGAGGGAAAATACGTAAGAACAAGTGAACCAAAAGTGGAGATGACAGAAACATTTTCCTTGGTAAGAAGAAAGTGAAACTTGACAGGAAAGTCTGGTTAGGGGACAGAGGGAGGGAGAGAAGGAGGGAGAGAGAAAAGGAGGGAGGGAGGGAGAGAGACAGAAGGCACACATGCTTCCATTGGGATGGGAGGAAACATAACAGAGGATCTTTAAGCGCTCACCACAGTACTTGGTTTTTGATTCACTGGATAATAAGAAAGAGTGAAAGAGATTGACAAGGCATATAAAGTAAGAATGGTGAATTCTCAGGGAACCATTCTAACTGAAACCCACAATCAATTGAATGAGTAAAAAGGACAAAAGAGACTCATCGTTGAGAAAGATTCCATGGTTCAACTGAGTTTGGCTCAACCAATGCCACCTCACTTTCCCACTACTCTGTGCATTCATCAGGAGGAGAGATGGGGGTAGTGAAGAGAAAAAGGGACCCTTACCTCTTCTTTATCTGTATTCTCAGTGTATAATGCAAGAATGGCACGTAGCTGACAATTAAATTTTAGTTTGCTGTTAGAAATAAGCACAAAATCCAATTTGCTCAATTGAAATAATTTACAGTGACTGGGATTGTATAAATGCGTGGATGGTAAGGTAAGGAAAGGAGGCATCAAATAACATTCCCAAATATTAACAGTAGAAAATAGAACGAGAGCAGTGTTTTGAACTAGAGAGGTGAGGTAAGTGTTGAGCAGCTAGAACTACAAAACTCTGCCATATTGTTTCAAGTGGCAATGATTCAACTAAGTATTAGCATTCTTGTGACAAAAATTAGTATGTACTTCAGCAAAGAGAAATCGATAAAAATGATAGATTTAAAACCATGATGTTATCTATATATACATAATAATTAAATTTCAGAGAATTCTCAGCTTTTTAAAGGGGAGAATAAAAATGGAGAATAACAATAAAACTTAGTTTAATGGAAGGAACAATTGATTGGGAGTCAAAAGACTAGGGATTGGATCTGAGCTCTAATGCAAATTCTCTGTCCGTCGGACTTCCGGTAAGTCATTTTGCCTCTGGGTCCTGGTTTTCTCAACTGTAAAATAAAGGTGAAATGTATGAGCGTCATGGTTTTCAATCTGTGCTCTGCCAGCCTCAAGGGTTTCTGAAGGGAAGATGAGGCCAACAGGCCAGGCCACAAGCCCCAGGTTCACGTGAGTTACTAGCAGAATAGATCAACCCTAACCATTTACCTATAACTTCATAAAAGGCTCACATGCGTGGACGGTAGAAAACAGAGACATACTGCTTTCAGAAAGCTGGAATACCATTAGACTAGATGATCTCTAATGTCTTTCACATCTCTAATAAATCCCATTTAAATTAGTAACATAACTGAGCAAAAAGCGTGAGCTGGTACAATTGCTTCCGTCTTACGGGTTAGAAACAAGCAAGAAAATCAAAGCAAATTTTCATTGATGGAAATGGCAAGACTAGCATCTAAGTCAGCTGGCTGTCAAGCAAGGGGTCATATTTCCAAAAGTTTTAAAGCCCTTTATGCTATCAGCTGATTTAGCTATGTCACAATAAGCATGCAGGCACGTGATGTGGTCATTTCACATAAAAAGCATGCAAAGACATTTGCAGCAATATGTTTGAAAACTGTGCACATCTGTAATTAAAATGACTCCAAAAGGATTCTGTTTTTGCTTCCTAAATACAGGGTTTTTTCTCCAAGTCTGGCCTTCTCTGACCTACCCCTCCGCCTTCTTAGTTTGGGTTCCCATTACTATATGATCCTGTGTCTTACTCGCATAACTATTTTAATGAATCACAAAAAATGTTATTTGACACAGAAAACTCACAGCCCTCAGTTTTGTCAGGGCAAATTATGTAAAATGTAGCCATTGTGCAAAATTCACGTTTGATGCATACATTTATGTTGTGTGGGGTGTCCGGCGGGGCAGCCTGCAGGGTCTCAGCTCCTGCTCCCCCATAAGAACGCAGGACATGGTCAGGCCAAAAAGGAACACCCACGGAGCCATAGGTAGGGAAGTCATACCACTATGGTCTCACTAGAGGCTGGGTTTACACGACGTGCGACTTGCTGTCCGCTTTGCTGCCAACCGACCAACTCTCCTCGACTCTGCTTACTCTCCTTCAGTCTCCTCCTTCACTCTCCTCGGCTCTTCTCCGTAGCCGCGGCAGTTATATCAGTGACCAATGGCTTAATGGCTACAGCTGATGGCCAACCAGCCACAGCTGACGGCCATCCACTATCTGAGCCAGCACCTCTCCACATGAGGCCGAGAGCCTGGAAACTACTTTCTGGGACTCTGTCCCCACAGTTTGTCTTTTAATTTTTTAATTAGCACTCTTGCACCAAACTAAGCCATAATTTATATAAAGCAATATGAGCAAAACCTTAAGATCAGTTGTGGCCTTTAAGGTAGATTACATTCATATAGGAATTGGTTTAAGCAACTAGAGTTATCAAGACTGTGGCAGCTACGGGTGGTTATTACAAAGGTGGATTTTGAAGCCAGACTGCCTGTAATCCCATCTCTGTCATTTACTAGCTGTGTCAACTTGAACTAGTTACTTAACCTCTCTGCCTCTCTTTCTTCTTCTTTACTACAGGGATAGTAAGGACTCAGTGAGCATATACATGTGTGGATAGATGGGTGGATAGATAGATAGTCAGACAGATAAAGATATATATATATATATACTTATTTATACCTGTATACACACACACACACACACACACACACACAGGTATAGATCTACATATACAGATAGATAAACGCGTCACTGAAGAAGAGAAGTGAGGGCGGCCAGTAATGAGCAGAACTGATGAAAACATTGCAAACATTCATCAAATTGTGTGTCAGAATCATCGGCTGACTGTGAGAAGCATAGCAGACCAAGGAAACATCGATAGAGAAACAGTTAGGAAAATCTTAACTGAAAATCTTGGCATGAGAAAGGTGTGTGCAAAAATGGTCCCGAAGGAGCTCTTGCATCACGACAATGCACCAGCTCACACGGCACTGTCTGTGAGGGAGTTTTTAGCCAGTTAACAAGTAACTGTATTGGAACACCCTCCCTACTCACCGGATTTGGCCCCCAGTGACTTCTTTCTTTACCCGAAGATAAAGGAAATATTGAAAGGAAGACATTTGGATGACATTCAGGACATCAAGGGTAATAGGACGACAGCTCTGATGGCCATTCCAGAAAGAGTTCCAAAATTGCTTTGAAGGGTGGACTAGGCGCTGGTGTTGGTGCATAGCTTCGAAGGTGACCGTAGTGATATTCAGCGATGAGGTATGTAACACTTTGTCTAGGATGAGTCTGTGAACTTAATTGTCTGACCTCGCGCGCGCGTGTGTGTGTGTGGGGAGAGAGAGAGAGAGAGAGAGAGAGAGAGATCACTTAGAACTGTGCCTAACCCATAAATCCTTAGTGTTAGTTTAAAAAATAAGTTGACAAAAAAATTCTATCTTGTCTAAACCATTATTATCTGGGGTCTCTGTTACATATAGACCAGCTTGGTGATTAGAGCAGGCTGCTTACACTAACATGAACCTGCTAAGGGGGAATATAACTTGTTTCTCATACATGGAAGGGAAATCATTTTTCAATAGAAACTAAAGAAAGCATAACAAGTAGTAAGTTCTACCAGCATCAGCTTCAAGTAAAAAATTTGCAGTTTTTCTCTCATCCTTCTCTCCCTTTCTCCTTTTATGAATAATTGAATCTAAAAGGCATTAGAGGGATGGCTGGATAGCTCAGTTGGTTAGAGCGTGGTGCTAATGATACCAAGGTTGCCAGTTCAATCCCCATGTAGGGCAATGTGAGCTGTGCCCTCTTAAATAAAATAAAATAAAATAAAGTAATAAAATAAAATATAAAAGGCATCAGATTGAGAAGAGTAAAGAAGGAATCTGAGGGTGTGGAGGGGAGGGAGTGTCCAGCTTCTCTGCTGAATGTTGGAGCCTTTCCCATAGAAAGAAAGAGGAGTGCTACAGCCCAGCACCTCCCTACAATATACTTACTGATTACAATGGGGTTAAGGAGTAATTTTATGAGGAACCTGACAGTATTTCAATCAAGGGATCAAGGTTAGATCAAGGTTAACATCACTGGCAACAAGACAAAACTGTGTCATTGCATCTGATAGGATGCAATGAGAGCACAGTATCAATTCTGTGATATTCCTTCCAAAAAAAAGCATAGCCTGAATCTGATCATGAGCAATTATCAGACAAACAATGGACACTCTACAAAATAAATGGCCTCTAATTTTCACAAGTGTCAAGATCAAAAACCTCAAGAAAAGAAGGAGGAGCTGCTCCAGACTGAAGGAATCTACGAAAACATGACCTCTAAAGGTAACACGTAGTCCTGGATTGGATGACTTGATCCCTACAAAGCATTTAGCATAATGACTGGTACAGAGTAAGACCTTAAAAATACAGCCATATATGGAACAACATATTACAATATTAAATTACAAACATGCACACTCGTCATCCCACTGGCAAGCGAGTATGATCAGAAGAGTCAAATGAAAGGACTCAATCAGATGGTTGGAATTGCTCCTGCTAGGAAACAAATGTTAGGACCAGATGACCTTGAAGCACCATTTGTACTTAATTATGTCTGGTCCCATATTGCTAATTACCATATTTCCTCAGCCCTTTCATAAGCATCTTCCTGATTAAAAATCATTTATTAGGCACAGTACAATGTATACTACTCCACAACAGTATGATAAAGGCTAGACTGAACATGGCATTTTTCTGGGCTCCTCTGGTACCCTCACCCACTCTAACTTTGTAAATTAAAAACCTGATTTGTAGGGTCTCATCCAAGGACACCAAACAGGTTGATGGCAGAGACAAGAACAAATACCTCGAGTCACTGACCTTACTGCCCCTGCTGGTTCCAAATGACCAACTACACTGACCAAATTTGAGGACAAGCCTCCAACTCAACCAAGTGTTAATAATAATAGTAACCCTCGTTCAATTTGTCGCTTTTCAACTTCAACTTTGCATTTAGTTCCATATCCAAAAGGATTGTCGGTTGGGCTTAATGAAGCATTTCAAAAGAATGTTATGAGATTTTTTTTTCTTTTGAGAAACCGAACTCCCTTTATTTTGAAAACTGTCATCATAAAAAAAAAAACAAAAAAAAAAGAGAGAGAGAAAAAAAAGAAAAAGAAAGAAACATGCAAACCACTCCGACCCAGTATCAAATTCTCCCCACACTGCCTCATTCCTGGCGTACACAGCTCACTTTGACATCAAGGGGCACTCTGCCAGGAAAGAGCCACATGGCCTGCCGAAGGGAGTCAGAACCTGACCATCTCATCTCCCACTCCTCCCCCTCTCCTGGGCCCCACTGCCAGCTTCACAAACAGTTAATTGTCTTTTCATACAAAGAGTTTGACAGCCACTCTCCCACAAACAACACTACAATCTTACTCCCTGTATGGTTTGTGAAAAAACTGTTTCCATTTTAGGAGCACGTAAGACCTGGCCCATTTTATTTAGAAATTAATAATAGTTTTGAGTGCTCTCTTTTCTCTGTTCTGGAAGAGCAGTGAAGCAGCTCTGAAATGAAGAATTTACTACTGTGTGTGCCAGGACAAAAACAGATGGACCAAAAAAGTTTAGATGGATGAATCTGAAAAATTGGATGACCTTTATTATACCCAAAAAGTTATAAAAAAAATGAGAAGAGCAAAACTTCCATTTGCCAACAAGAGTCTCTCCAATTTACAAATTTCATATTGTGGATTCAAGCACCAGAATAAAAGCTCACACCATTGTCTGGACACCCAGACACCATCCCTTAGCCATCAACCCACCTCTGTCTCCTTACGTGAAAAGTCTAGAAAACTATTCTGTTCATAAAGTAATACCTCCTCATTCCAATAAAAAGAAGGAAGGTTAAAAAAGTCAACTCAGGATCACATGACATCCTGAGATTCCTGAGGCTAGGACAAAGGACGTATGCTTTTCATTAGAACACAATCCAAATGAAATCAAGAACTGGTCCATTTCTCAGGTTGGCCAGCTAACTTCAGGCTGCTACCTGTTCCCATTCGAAGATACTCTCACCTCACAGATTCACCTCTGATCAGAACTGATGTAAGAAATTGCTGATTTATAGAATGTAATTGGATGGGTGCAAATCCAGCACCAATTACAAATCCATTTAAAGTCTCTGTGTATCGGTGATGGGTCAGTAACACAGAACTGTGTATATGCTTTGGGTGTGGATATGGTGCAGAAAATGTTTACTTCACAGACATTCTGAATAATTCCTAGGCGATATATGAATATACTGTTGTAAATTTACAATATTATTTATAAATTAAGAATGCTGTGGTAGAGACATCCAGGGTTCACCCAAACCCAGCTCTGCTCCGCTTTTGGGATATATGAGAATTATACTTTCCTATCACCTTTGTTCTTATATGGGGCAATCCAAGTAGTTTCAGCCAATAAGCTGTGAGATCTGTCATTTCTGAGCTACAGCATTTAACTGCTGACGTAATAGACGCCATCTCTGGACTTTCTCAGGCATCTTGAAATATCAGGCTGATGGAATCATAAGATAAGTGGAATGAAACTGAGAGTAGAGCCCCCAAAAGCCCAACCCCAAGAGCAATCATTTTTTTCTGTTTAGCCTACTGATGTTTGGGGGATCTTTGTTACTGCTACCAATGCCTACATTACACACTTTGCCGATAACACATAGTCTCTAAAGACCTAACTTGAGTCTTATTCCTCAGTCTGACAGAACTTAGCATAAATAGCACAGGGCATGTCAGAACCCCCAAAAGAAGTAAGGGGTATACACCAGGCCTCATCTGAAACCTGGTGACCACATCATGGGTAGGGAGCAGGATCATCCATGTGTACTCATACGGGAAGTCTCTGAAAGCATGGGGTACAGAGGAGGCAATTCAAAGTCCTGGGAGAAAACCTGAGTCTTAACCTACCTACTACCAATGTGATTAGGCAGTAGATAATCCTGTAAAATTTTACCAGGGTTTACTGCTGTTTCGGATGGCTTATACTGGCACCAAAGGACACAGACGGACTCTCTCACTCTCTCTCTCACTCTGCACTATCCTAAAAAGCACCACATGAAACATGACCAAAATAGAGCTCTCAAATGTTTTTAATTAAGATCTCTTTGAATCCAGCTATTCCTACAGACCTATTTTTTATGTATTTAATTTTATTTATGGTTATCAAAATAGCACCCAGATAGAATCCTCAGTAGTCTCATCAGACTTTAATATCTCCCTTCCAAAATAGTTGACCCAAACACACCAATCACGTGTCATGCCATTTGGATCATCCCCTCTCCTAGTGTAAACAAATACCTGTGCATGTGCCATAGAGCCATAGAATCATGATATTTTTAAATCGTAAAGGAGACTTAGAGACAAACATCCACCCCTCAAAAAAACTGGATGAGAAACAACAACCAAATTAAAAAAAAATAGTTTCCCAAGCTATAGTCTGTTCTTAGTCACCAGAAACTACTGTATCATGAATAAAATGATGAAGCATCAGAGAGGCCACTGTACATTAACTAAACATATCAGAAAAATATCTTACTAATAATTAAATCAGAGCACAAGCTGCTAGTATCCCTTAGGTTTTTTATATTAATAGCAAGATGTTATCATTTGCTCACATTCTTCAGCTTATTAGGAAATTTGGACTGTAATTTTGGACCCTGAGTTGAAAGAACTAATTAAATGATAAATGTCACTTTTTCTCCCAAATTACATAACCAGAATTTTGAATAACACATTTTTCTATTGTGCCAAATCAAGAGAGAAAATATTACTTCTTTGGTCTTCATTGGACCAAAAGGGACTCATAAAAAGTGATTAATGTATAAATAAATGGGACTTTTTGTATTTACTAGGATTTTATATTTTCGCTCTTTTATAAAAGGTAAAGTCATTCATGATCCTCCAAGCATATTACAAACATGAATTCACAATTTTGATAAAATCCTAAATGACTTTAACATTATCATTATTCCCATTTACAAACAAAGTTCATAGACGCAAATTTATGTGTATCAAGCTTGTCCTAAGTAAGACCATGGTAAAACCTAGTTTGGGTTCAAAATCAATTGTTGTTTTAAATTTTAAAGTTGTATTTTCGCTATAGAGTTCAACATTCCAGTTCCTTCCTGCCTTCCTCCTATGTCCTACAAAAATAAACAAATAAACCCACAAATTCAGCCATCAAGAGAAACTGGCAATATTTAACAAGTCAAAATATTAAACAATATTTGTCTGGCTCATCTTTGTATCATTCACATATTTATATGTCCTTATATCATTTTTCAAATCCTCCATCCCCCTTAAAAGAACAGATGATATCCCAGGCATTAACAGACTACAATTTCCTGTTAACTGGTATTTTCTGGTATGGGAATATTAACAATAATAACTAGTATTTACTGAGAGTTGACCATGTGTGGGCACTGTTCTGCGTGCTGTAGACATATTAGTTTATTGTCTCATCAGAACCTCTATGAAGTAGAGATGAGGAAAAACAAATGAGGAACTGCCACACACAGAGGTTACTTATCTTGCCCTGTGGCATTCTGGGATTCAGACCATGGCCATCAGTCCTGGAGTCCCCCTGTAATCCACACTTCCTCTCTTGTTAATCCAGTACCATGCCTAACAAAGATCATTTCATGTAATTTTTCAATACCATATTTCCCCAAAGTAAGACCGGGTCTTACATTAAGTTTTGCTCCAAAAGATGCATTAGGGCTTATTGTCAGGGAGTGTCTTGTTTTTTCATGTACAACAATCTACATGTATTCAAGTACAACAATCTACATTTATTCATTTATTCATGTACACAAATCTACATTTATTCAAATAGTCATGTCATCTTTTTCTGGAACATGGTCATAATTCTCTATAGCCCGAATTCTGGCTTGAATTTCTTGCAACTCCATTTCCTATAGCACCATTGGCCCCAATCTCTCATGTCCAGCAATAGAGCTCTCCTTAAATGAGCTCTTCTTGTCCATGTAGCTCGTAGTGCATTGGCAACACAGCTGTCAGTGATTTTATCCCAGGAATTCTTCACCCAAGTCACGATCTCGTGCAGGCTAAGCTTTACAAAGTATCCCTACTGATTTCTCTCCATTCTATTTTCAATGTAGTCATTGATTTCCATGCGCAAATGGTCCTTGAATGGCTTGTTTCTTGCAATATCAAGAGTCTGGAGATAGGCAGTCATTCCTGCGGGAATCATTATTTGATCTATTTTTCTCTCTGCAAGGAAGTTCTTCATGTCTTTAGCGCAGTGAGTGCTGGCTGAATCCCAGACTAGCAGACCTCTTTGGCCACCTTCAAAAACAAGTGGCAGCATTAAATCGACCCCCTTCCTTAAACTGCTTGTGTGCATCAGGCTTTTTCAGTTTCAAGAACATAAATGCCTGAAACATATTCAAACTTATCTTTCTGTCCCTTAGTGATTATTAGAGGTGGGGCTTTCTTTCCATGCAGATGAATTGCCAAAATACAGGTAACACATGCACTTTCTTAACCAGTGGAGGAAATGTAGATTGATGAGGCACCCCTCTCATCAATTGTCGTTTGAGATCCTTGGCCCATAAACACTGCAGTGTCATCCATAGCAATCATGTTGGAGAGTTGGTATTTAGAAAAGTCGATGCCATCCACAAAGGACTTGAATGCAAGTGCATATTTAATAACTTCAGTATCTTCCAGCTTGAACAGTGTTGTCAATCTTAGAGACAGTTCATATCGCTGAAGGAAGCCATCCAGCCAGTGTTGTGATGCTTTGAATTCTTCTGGGGATATTTCTAACTGTGGTGCCATTGCAAGGGCAAATGCTTGAATATTGGCCCTGCGCACAAACAAAGCCTTTGCTCTCCTGTCAGCAATCCATTCACAGATGATGTCTTCCAGCTCAGGAAATAATGGTTTCCGACCTGATCCACATTTGTGCTTCTTAGCATTTCCCTCGTCCACTTGTTGACTGAGGTTATCGTGCTCTGCTTGCCATTTTCAGACCACTTGGAGATCCTCTTCTCTTTGCAGAAAGCCGTAAGATTCTTGCCCCAGGAGTCTTCCACAATTCCTTTCTTGTACTCGATGATATAGCTCTTTCTTTTTGCACTCATCTTGTATGGAGGTCAAAATATTCCCTTTCAACCATTAAATCAAGTGTTAACTGAAGACTTACAAGACAGGAGTGGCAACAAAAATGGTGACAGTTAAGAATGACGGTCTGCACAAAAGTGACGAAAAATTGCAGGCACCAAAATTCAGAAAATGTTTCTTTATTTCACACGCGTGCATTAAGCACGTCTGTTACAACACATGACCTATTGAATTATGAAGATTCATATTAGACACAACCACATCCGTTAGTTATCAAGTGCGCACGTTATTCGTGCTATTGTCTGTACTTCGACTGGTCGTTTGGCAATAAGTCTCAAGTTCCTCTGTTTACATCAGCGTTTACCTCTCGTTCAAAGGCACCTGCTTGGTTATTTGCAAATACTTAATTATAACTTATAGTATCATTTAAAGTATTAATGTCAATAATAGTATTTATTTATATTTAATTATATGTTAATATTATTGTTTTATAATTCAACACATCTGTCGTGTGTTGCAACAGATGTACTAAATGCGTCCATCTGGATGACAATCTTAACTGAGGCTTATTTTGGGGATAGGGCTTATATTACGAGCATCCTGAAAAATCATGCTAGGGCTTATTTTCCAGTTAGGCTTATTTGGGGGGAAATACAGTAATACAATATAAAAATTATATAGTTGTAGAACTATATCTTATTTCACATGTCTTTATTTCACAGTGATTCAGAAAACATATCAATATTTTGAAGAGTTTCAGGATCAGTAGTCATAAAATAAAAATAATAGAGGGTACCTCAAGAGACTTCAGAGGATTGAGAAAATTTAAATGAAATACTTCAGCAGAGCCTAGTCAATAGTATGTGTTCAAAAATGGTAGTTATTTATTATTATCTTAATTAGATATTTGGAAGAGTAATTTAAAACAATAGAAATTACAATCTGATGAAAGACTACTTGGATCTTTTTTCTAATACTGCTTCACAATACATTTATATTTCCTTCAAAGTAATAGATTCCTAAAAATTTGGTGTAAATTGTCATTTTTATAAAAGAAGTCATACTTTACCATTTAAGGACATTTTCATTCAGAGATACTTTATTATCTTCATGTCTAACTAAATTTCAATTAACAGTGACTACTAAACATTTAATTCTAGTTTTTGAACCACCGGTCTTTGTTAAGGGATTTCTAGTTAATCAAATAGTCAAAGTAAGGAGACAACCTAAGTGTTTGCAGACAGATGAACAGATTTTTTTAAATGTGATATATTTATATATATATATGTATATATATATATATATCTATCTACATACACACACACACACACACACACACACAATGGAATTTTATTCAGTCTTTAAAAAAGGAAATCTTGTCATTTGCAACAACATGGATGAAACTTGAGAGTATCATGCTAAGCGAAATAAGCCAGGTAGAGAAAGACAAATACTGCATGGTATCACTTATATGTGGAATCTAAAATAAAATTTTTAAAAAGTCAAACTCGTAAAAATAGAGAGGAGAATGGTGATTACCTGGTGCTGGGAGAGGGGGAAATAGGGAGAGGTTGGGTAAAAACTTCCAGTTATAAGATGAATAAGATCTGAGGATTTAATGTATAACATGAGACTATAGTTGATACTATTGTACTCTATAATTGAAATTTGCTAAAAGAGTAAAACTTAAGTGTTCTCACCAAAAAAAACAAAAAAGCAAATACGTAAGGTGATGGATGTACTAATTAACTTGATGATGGAAATCCTTTCACAATGTAAATCATCACATTGTACACTTGAAATACATAAAAATTTTATTTGTCAATTATACCTCAATGAAGCTGAAAAAACATATAGAACATTCCTCATATACCCATAATACTTTTATTTAAAAACGTTATGCAAACAATGTTAGATGGGAGAAATGGTATTCTTACATTCCACAGTGAGTGGAGAGACTGCTGGAGAGGTGAACAGACTGAAAGCACAGGTTTGGGAATCAGAAAGACGTGCAACTTGCTGTCTCTGACATTTGGCAAGGCAAACCTCTCTGGCCTGCCGTCACTTCACTTGTATTAGGAGACTAACATCATATCTGTAGGTGAGTGTTACAAGGATTAAATGAATTCAAACATGTAAAGACTCATCAGGTGCCAGGCAGGTACATCATAGGTAAACACTAAGCAAATGGCAGGCATCCATATTTGAATCAACCATTTTAATATTCAGCCTACATGCAGTAAGTTGGGGCCGAAACATCTTCCTTCTTCCTGACGACTACACTTTCCTGTGCTAATGCCCTCAAGAGTAGAGAGACAATATTTTCATTCTGACTGTTTTGATTTAGCTGTTAAAAGAAACTGTATTTCATTTGAATTGCTCTATTAATATCAAATTTCATTTTAAAAGCAGTTGTTAAGAATTCTGAGAATAAACTTATACTGTATTTGATCAAATAAGCTGTTATAATCAGAATAAATATTCAGCAGTGATCAAGCTATTTATTTTTCAGAGCTTCTAAGTTTTTGAAGCCTAAAATGGTTTAGCTCTGTCCACCAAGCAATTAATATGTTCTACTAAACAAATCAGAGCTGGAGAACCAAATTAACACCTTTCAAGAGTGATATTTCAGTGCTGCTTCTACAGAATGCTTTACGACCCTTCCACCTAATTTAATGGATAAATTTTGAGCATCAAAATGCCCCAGTATGGCTTGAGTTCTTTCAGAGGCACGAAAATATACATTTGTATGAAATGTAACTTAGTAGAAAAATTAAACTCCTCCACTATACATGAAATACTACTTTCAAATCCTTACCTTCACCCCAAAAACTAGAATCAACTTCTATTCATTAACTCAAACTAATGCAGTTAGGAAGGATGTTGTGTGTAAATGGATAAGAGCTGAGACAAATTCACACCAGAACCACTTCCAGCCTCACATGACTGACAGATCATGTCCCACCCTAGATAGTAGACCACTCAGGTGTAATGACTTCACCTGGTCTTCAATCTGGAGCAATTAATCAACCTTTCTACACAGCCAGCTGAACAGTGCACTGTGGCCCAAAAGCTCAGCCACACTCCAACTAGAGTAAATCACGTGCACTTACTATTACCTTATTCTGTACCCCTCTGTGAGATAATAGAAAACATATATATTGGTCTTGGCTCTGGTTTCCTGGCACAGAGCTCCTAAAACCCATGTGATTTCCTACGTGATGAGAGCACTAGGAGCATTTCTTGATCTTATATTTGATTTTCGGCCCCATCCTTGACACAGAGCTTCTAAAACACTAGTAAACTTCTAAGAGCATTTTTTGTTCTAATGACATGACTCTGGGTGGGCTCCCGGATGGGGGCTGGTCAACAGAAAGACCAAATCATGATTAGAAGCTTGGAATTTGTAGTCCTGCACCCCACTTCTCTGGGGGAAGTGGAGTTAATCACTGATCATGCATGTGTGAGGAGGCCTCCATGAAAATCCCAGAAGTATGGGGTGTGTCGAGCTTCCAGGTTGGTGAACACATCCAGGAACCGGAAGGGTGAGGCACCCCAACCCCACAGGGACAGAAGCTCCTGGGCTGGGGGCCCTCCCAGACCTCACCCTACGTATATACCTCTTTATCTGACTATTCATGGGCATCCTTTATCATGCCCTTTAATAAACTCATAAACAATTAAGTGTTTCCCTGAGTTCTGTGAACTGTTCTAGCAAATAAATCATCGAATCCAAGAAGGAGGAGGTTATAGCAACTTCCGATTTGTGGCCAAGTTGGACAGAAGTTGTGAGTAACCTGGGGACCCACTATTTGCGATCAGCATTTAAAAAGGGGGGCAATCTCGTGTGACTGAGCCCTTAACCTGCGGGGTCAGATGCTAGCTCCAGGTAGATCGTATCAGAATTGAGTTAAATTAGAGGACATCCAGCTAGTATTTCAGAATTGCTTGATGTGTGGAAAAAAACAACACATTTGGTGACCAGAAGTGTCAAAGTGTATTGTTCTGTGGGAAAGTAAAAAAGACACAGGAGAACTGTAGGTTTTACCAATTAGCCCTCACTCCTGGTCTTCATGGATTTAAAGTTGTTTGGGGGACATAGTCAAGGAAAATTGCCTTTTGCTCCCTCAAAACCATCTCCAATATTTATTTTAACCTGATTTTAAGGACTAAAATCCAAAAAAGGAGCCAACCCAGAAATTTATACATGAAACAGAAACTGATATACTCTGCTGGAAATACAGAGGGTGTCCCCCCCAAAAAAATGTATACACATTTTAAGAAAAGAAAACTGTGTAAAAATTGTAATACTTAATATATAACAACAACAAAAGATGAATACAAGTCACATTTGACTTCTGCAATTACAGGAGGTGCTCAAAGTGGTTACCATCAGCGTCCAGACACTTCTGATTATAGCAAACTAATGCTTGAGCAACGTTGACCAAAGTGTCCACTTGTATACATTTTTTGGCACCCCCAGTATATATTAGATAGTACTGCTAAAGAGGGGAAAGATCCTAAATAGTCCCATGGGCAACAAAATCATTAAAGGGTGCTTCTTTTTCTTGAAAGAGAGAGATTCCAAGTGGTGATTTTCCTTTCTCCAACCCTTCCTGGTTAAAAAGACTGGAAGAAAACACTGCTCTATTTTTACTTTAATAGAACTTAGAGAGTGCCTTTGTCTTAAAAAGAAAAGAGGGAGAATCCGGATCAAAATGGCGGCGTGAGGTGAGCCTCTGTAAAGCTCTCCTGGAATTTACAACTAATTGGACAACAATAACTCCACAAAACACTCCCTGCACAGCAGACAGGCAAGACGAAGAGGTCCACTACTGAATTCACCTCCAGGTGGGTGAATCGCGCGAGCGGGGGAGGAGGGAAGGGAGAAGTGCGGGACGGAGCCCCGCGGGCGCAGGACAAAGACCTAGCTCAGTGCTCCGAGCTCGCTGCATCCCGGAACTACCGCAGCTGCGGGAAAGGGAAGGACTCGGACTGCTAGGGCTCCGCTTACGGCCCACAGGGCTGAGGGGGCAGCATATAGCACAGCTGAACCCAACGTTCACGGCAGACCTCGGAGAAAAGACTGAGGGAAGAAGGCTGAAAACTGTGATTAAGCCCTCACTGCCGAGCGGAGAACGGAAGCCTTAGGCACTGAGACTAGCCGCCCCTCCCTACCCTCCCAGAGCTCGCCCCACCCCCACCTGCCCGGTGCTAGAAGCGATAAACTAGCAGTGTCAGATCACAAGGACAGGATCTTTGCTGTTCTGAGAACTGTGGACTGCAGAAACAGATTCGCAGCCCAACTAGTTACGGCAAAGGGGAGGGAGCTGTGGAAGCAGGACCGGCTGTGGTGGTGGTCGCCGCCATTGCTCTGGGCCACCTCTCACAACTCACCCCACCCCTGGCCCCACCTATCTGGGCGGATCCCTGCAGGAGTAAACAGAACTGCTGAAACATACGGGCTCTGAATCGGGTGCAGAAAGAGCTTTGGAACTTCAAAAGCTCTCCGCACCCCCACAGGGACGTGACGCCCTATGACCCAGGTGAACTGTTAACAGAGGAGAGGCCCGTCTCCCAGGGAATCCCCCCATCGTGTGAGAAGCTGGAAAAGTGCAGAGAAAATATAGCACTACTGTGTCAGAGAGACCTCTTCCTATCAACCTGTTGAATAAACCACTCCTGTAGATATCTAGGAAGAGAAATAATAAATCAGTAATTGCCATGAATAACCAAGGCAATAAGACAGCTCAAAAAGAAAGTGAAAAGTCTCCAGAAAAGGAACTTAGAGATATGGAAATATGTGACTTAAATGATAGAGAATTCAAGATTACAGTTCTGAAAAACCTCAAAGAGATGCAAGAAAACACAGAAAGGCAATTTAATGAACTGAGAAACGCAATCAAAGAACAACATGAGCATTTTACGAAAGAGATTGAAATTTTAAAAAAGAACCAAATGGAATTTCTGGAGATTAAGAACTCAATAGAAGAAATTAACAATAAAATATCCAGCTTAGGTAGTAGAGTTGACCAGATGGAGGAAAGAATCAGTGACATCGAAGATAGGAACCTGGAATTTACACAGAGGGAAGAAGAAAGAGACTTGAGACTTAAAAGAAACGAAAGAACTCTACAAGAACTTTCTGACTCCATCAGAAAGAGCAATATAAGAATAATGGGCATACCAGAAGGAGAAGAAAGAGAGAAGGGAACAGAGAATATACTCAAAGAAATTGTCAATGAGAACTTCCCAAATTTGTGGACAGAACTGGATCCTCGAATCCAAGAAGCAAATAGAACACCTAATTACCTCAATCCCAACAGGCCTTCTCCAAGACACATTGTATTCAAGCTGTCTAAAATTAACTCCAAAGAAAGAATCCTCAAGGCAGCCAGGGAAAAGAAGACGGTAACCTACAAAGGAAAGCCCATTAGATTATCATCCGATTTTTCAGCAGAAACTCTACAAGCCAGGAGGGAGTGGAACCAAATATTCAAACTATTGAAAGAGAGAAATCATGAGCCAAGAATAATATATCCAGCGAAGATATCCTTTAGATATGAAGGAGGAATAAAGACCTTTCCAGACATACAGAAGCTGAGGGAATTTTCTAATACACGACCTGCACTACAAGAAATACTAAAGGAGGCTATTAGACCACCATCAACAGGGACAATTTGTGGCAACCGAAACATAAAAACGGGGAGCGTAAAGGCCTGAACCGGAATATGGGAATGGAGAAAGTAAGCGTGCTGAAGAAAATGGAATACTCTAAATATCAAACTTACTTTTACATAATCTTAAGGGTAACCACTCAAAAAAATTCCAGAACTGAAATATATATTGTAATAAAAGAAGAAACAGAGGGAAACATCATAGAATACCACCACACAGAAATAATCGACAACAACAAAAAGGCAAAGAAACAATGGAGACACAGCCTTACCAGAAAACTAAAGCTAGAATGACAGGAAATCCTCACGTATCAATAATCACCCTAAATGTAAATGGACTGAACTCACCAATAAAAAGGCACAGAGTAGCAGATTGGATCAAAAAACTAAACCCAACCATATGCTGTCTCCAAGAGACACATCTCAGCTACAAGGACAAGCATAGACTCAAAGTGAAAGGGTGGAAACTGGCACTCCAAGCAAATGGTACCCAGAGAAAATCAGGTGTAGCCATAATGATATCAGATGAAACAGACTTCAGGGTGAAAAAGATAACAAGAGACAAAGATGGACATTTCATAATGGTAAAGGGGACTATACAACAAGAAGACATAACAGTCATCAATATTTATGCCCCCAATCAGGGAGCACCAAAATACACCAAGCAACTACTAACAGAACTAAAGGGAGAAATTGACCAAAACACAATTATACTAGGGGACTTAAATACATCATTGACAGCTATGGATAGATCATCCAAACAGAAAATAAATAACGAAATTGCAGCCCTAAATGACACATTAAATGAAATGGACATCATTGACATATATAGAGCACTTCATCCTAAAACATCAGATTATACATTCTTTTCGAGTGTACATGGAACATTCTCAAGGATAGACCATATATTGGGACATAAAAGCAGCCTCAGCAAATTTAAGAAGATTGAAATCATACCAAGCATATTCTCTGATCACAAGGCTTTGAAATTGGATATCAACTGCGAAAAGAAAGCAAAAAGAAACACAAATACATGGAGATTAAACAACATACTTTTAAAGAACGACTGGGTCAAAGAAGAAATTAGAGGAGAGATCAAAAGATATATAGAAACAAATGACAATGAAAATACATCCTACCAAAATTTTTGGGATGCGGCGAAAGCAGTTATAAGAGGGAAATTTATATCATTACAGGCCTATCTCAAGAAACAAGAAAAATCCCAAATAAACAACCTCATGTTACACCTCAAAGAACTAGAAAAAGAAGAACAAGTGAAACCCAAAGTCAGCAGAAGAAAGGAAATAACAAAAATCAGAGCAGAGCTAAATGAAATAGAGAACAAAAAGACAATAGAAAAAATTAATGTGACAAAGAGCTGGTTCTTTGAAAAAATTAATAAAATCGACAAACCCTTGGCTAGACTCACTAAGATAAAAAGAGAGAAGACACTAATTAACAAAATCAGAAATGAGAAAGGGGAAGTTATCACGGACACCACAGAAATACAAAGGATCATCCAAGAATACTATGAAGGACTATATGCCACCAAATTTAATAACCTAGAAGAAATGGACAAGTTCTTAGAAACATATAGCCTTCCAAGGCTGAACCATGAAGAACTGGAAAACCTAAACAGACCGATCACCAGTAAAGACATTGAATCAGTCATCCAAAACCTTCCCAAAAGCAAAAGTCCGGGACCAGATGGCTTCACTAGTGAATTCTACCAAACCTTCAAACAGGATCTAATACCAATCCTGCTCAAACTCTTCCAAAAAATTGAAGAAGGGTCAGTACTCCCTAACTCATTTTATGAGGCCAACATTACCCTGATACCAAAACCTGGTAAGGACAACACAAAAAAAGAAAACTACAGACCTATATCTCTGATGAATACTGATGCAAAAATCCTAAACAAAATTTTAGCAAATCGAATACAACAATGCATTAAAAAGATTATTCATCATGACCAAGTGGGGTTCATCCCCGGGGCACAAGGATGGTTCAACGTCCGCAAATCCATCAATGTGATACATCACATAAACAAAATAAAGGACAAAAATCATATGATTATATCAATTGATGCAGAAAAAGCATTTGACAAGATACAACATCCATTTATGATTAAAACACTTAATAAAATAGGTATAGAAGGAAGATACCTCAACATAATAAAGGCCATCTATGACAAGCCCTCAGCTAATCTCATAATTAATGGTGAAAAACTGAAGCCCTTTGCTCTACGTTCAGGAACACGACAGGGCTGTCCCCTATCACCTCTGCTTTTCAACATAGTGTTGGAAGTCCTTGCCAGAGCCATCAGGCAAGAGAAAGAAATAAAAGGCATCCAAATTGGGAATGAAGAAGTTAAAATATCACTCTTTGCAGATGATATGATGCTATATATAGAAAACCCTAAAGACTCCACCAAAAAGCTGTTAGAAACAATCAATGAATACAGTAAAGTTGCTGGCTACAAAATCAACGTACAAAAGTCCATTGCATTCCTATATACTAACAATGAAATCTCAGAAAAAGAAATACAAAAAACAATTCCCTTTGCAATTGCAGCAAAAAGAATAAAATACCTAGGAATAAATTTAACCAAGGATGTGAAGGATTTATATGCTGAAAACTATAAGACATTTTTGAAAGAAATTGAAGATGACACAAAGAAATGGAAGGACATTCCGTGCTCATGGCTTGGAAGAATCAACATAGTTAAAATGGCCATATTACCCAAAGCAATATACAGATTTAATGCAATCCCCATCAAAATCCCAATGGCATTTTTTAAAGAAATAGAACAAAAAATCATCAGATTTGTTTGGAACCACAAAAGACCCCGAATAGCCAAAGCAATCTTAAGAAAAAAGAACAGTGCTGGAGGTATCACACTGCCTGACTTTAGCTTGTACTACAGGGCTACAATAATCAAAACAGCATGGTATTGGCGGAAAAACAGACACGTAGACCAATGGAATAGAATTGAGAACCCAGAAATAAAACCACATAAATATGGACAGATAATTTTTGACAAAGAAGCTAAAAACATACAATGGAGGAATGACAGCCTCTTCAATAAATGGTGCTGGCAGAATTGGATAGCCACGTGCAAAAGAATGAAACTGGACTGCTATCTGTCACCATGTACCAAAATTAATTCAAAATGGATCAAAGACTTAAGCATAAGACCTGACACAATAAACTGCATTGAAGAAAACATAGGTACTAAACTTATGGACCTTGGGTTCAAAGAGCATTTTATGAATTTGACTCCAAAGGCAATGGAAGTAAAAGATAAAATAAACAAATGGGACTATATGAAACTTAAAAGTTTCTGCACAGCAAAAGAAACCATCGACAAAATAAAGAGGGTACCGACTGAATGGGAGAAGATTTTTGCAAATAGTTCCTCCGATAAGGGTCTAATATCCAAAATATACAAGGAACTCATGAAACTCAACAACAAAAAAACGAACAACCCAATTGAAAAATGGGCAGAGGACCTAAAGAGACATTTCTCTAAAGAGGACTTCCAAATGGCAAATAGACATATGAAAAAATGCTCAACATCACTAATCATCAGAGAAATGCAAATAAAAACCACAATGAGATATCACCTCACCCCAGTCAGAATGGCTATCATCAACAAGACAAATAGCAACAAGTGTTGGAGAGGCTGTGGAGAAAAAGGAACCCTCATACACTGTTGGTGGGAATGCAGACTGGTGCAGCCGCTATGGAAGGCAGTGTGGAGGTTCCTCAAGAAATTACGAATAGAATTACCATATGACCCAGCAATCGCTCTCCTGGGTATCTACCCCAAAAATATAAAAGCATTTCTCTATAGAGACACGTGTACTCCAATGTTCATTGCAGCTTTGTTTACGGTGGCCAAGACATGGAAACAACCAAAATGTCCTTCGATAGATGAATGGATAAAGAAGTTGTGGTACATATACACAATGGAATACTATTCAGCGTTAAGGAAAGATGATATAGGAACATTTCTGACAACATGGATGGATCTTGAGAATATAATGCTAAGCGAAATAAGTCAGACAGAAAAAGCAGAGAACCCTATGATTTCACTGATATGTGGTATATAAACCAAAAACAAGACAAACAAATGAGAAACAAGAACTCATAGACACAGACATAGTTTAGTGGTTACCAGAGGGTAAGGGGGGTGGGGGGAGGGAGATGAGGGTAAGGGGGATCAAATATATGGTGATGGAAGGAGAACTGACTCTGGGTGGTGAACACACAATGGGATTTATTGATGATGTAATACGGAATTGTACACCTGAAATTATGTAATTTCATTAACAATTGTCACCCCAATAAATAAATTAAAAAAAAAAATAAATAAAAAAATAAAAAAAATAAAAAAAATAAAAAAAATAAAAAAAAAAAAAAGAAAAGAGGAAACTAAGAAAGAGAAAAGAAGTCATTATTATTATTATTGTTGTTGTTGTTGTTGTTGTTATTAATACACCAGAACCAGGACATTGGCAACAGAGGTCAAATTCAGCTGCTAATTGTTCTGATATGAGCAGAGGAGTAAGAACTTATGCTGATAAATGGGAAACCAATATAGTAACTGATCAGAAAGATGCCGATATATTGACCAGAAGACAAAAGGTGAAAAGGAGGATCAGTGTGGGCTACAGACCTTGGGCAGGATTCTAGAATGTTGGATTAGGGAACACGGCAAAGGAGAATGATGGGTTAGGTGAGAAACGTAAAATTGCCAGGCTGACTACTGCCAAGTACTGGGGCTGAGCTTGGCTGATGAAGTCAGAAAAGCCATGAAGGTGAGTACTGCTGAGGCGTAATCCTTACAAGGTGGTTATATCCAGAGTAACATCCTAAATGAGAACTTCATTATAACTTGATGACCTAGAAACTTTCCTTCGGTCATTTAGGACAATGTTCAAGGGAAAGATAAGCTAGAACAAAAGAGTCTGAACTGACAGGGTGTAAGTAACATCATTAGGGTAACACACACACACACACACACACACACACACACACCATAAAATAGCTTGTGGTATCCTGGAAAATCAAATAAGCTCATCCCAGGAAATCCCTTGGAGTTCTAGAAATCTAGGGCTATAACTTGATGTTGTAAATACTCTCACAAGGCATAAGAATGATATAAATTTAAAAGTAATAATGATGACAACAACCATTCAATAGTTTAGAAAGTAGGTATTGGGGTGACGCTGATCTCAGCATCCAGCTCTGACCTTGGACACGCTTGCGCTACCTGTTCCTCAATGTTATCTGTGAAATAGGAATGATACCTACTTATGTGCTTGGGTCATTCCAAAGTGACACTTGCATAAAGTGCTTAGTACTTCCCTGAGCACATAACAGCACCCAAGCGGACACTGATGATGGTGATGATGATGATATATGTTAATATAACTCTGATGTCCAAAGAGTTCAATTCATCTTCTTTGTTAGTGTTTCCATCCTACCTATAAATCAGACACATAATCAGCAAAAACAGGAGCCTCACTCTGACGGAATCAGAATTCATTCACTTTAAATGCATTACATTGCATTGGGCCTGAGGAAGTCCTGACATATAATAAATCAATATAATAAACAGTATTATTTAGTAATATTATAGTATTAACATTGTCACAGAGAAAATAAGATAACAAGAGGTAAAACGATAGCTCTCCCATTTAATAACTACGGAGACAAATGGTAAAAGGAAGAAAGAAGTGTTCTAAGATCTACCATTAGCTGAACATTTTCATGGTACTTGATATTATTTTATTTAATCATCCCAACAACGCAATAAGGAATATATCATCCTTTCTTTACAAGTGAGAAAACTGAGGCTTACAAGTGCTAAGCAGCATGCTTGTAACTGGAACCTAACTACACACTCATTTGCCTCAAAAGCCTGTTTCCTCCATTTGTGGCTTATGGTTACCCCAGCAGGTACCAAGCCAAGTTACTAAATCTAAGACTGGTATTCCAGTAAACTATATTGATGCAAACTTGACTATCCCTTTCCATAAAAGAAAACAAACTGAATACAAACCACAAGCATGAAAATGGTTTCACCTAGAACCCAATAGGTATTTTAAAAAAAAGTATTTTTTAACTACAGCAAGCACCTATAAGAAGGTAGATAAAAACTGCTATTCCTCTTGCAAACAAAACAGAAATCACAGAAATAAAGCAGAGTAATATAAAACATAAAATTTTGCCCAGTGGTGGAATACTTATACCTCCAGTGCTCATATTAAAATTTGAGACAGAATATGTGGGACACAAGGGCAGAAGTTCTATGATTCTATGTTCAATCATGTTAAATTAGGTATGTGTAAATATTAGGTCTTGTACATATAGTCTTAACATTTTTCTGCAGGACTTATCTAACCTATAACTCTATAAACATATTTATACATATATTTTTAATTAAATTCCTCACCCTGCCACGACTAATAGAATATTTTTGGGAATTAATTTATTAAAATTAAATTGCTTCATTAATTTATCCTTTCCTCCTTCCTTTACCTCTTTACCACATATTTACTTTAGCTGCGTGGACAGTTTGGCAACAACCATTGAATGAAAATGAGGAAACCACACAGTATTATGACCAAGCCCTCTCTCAGAACAAACCCACAAAAAAAAAAAAAAGAAACAAAATGCATGTGAGGCTCCTAGAAAGCTGGCCCATCAGTGTTTTCAGATGGGCCTCATAACCAAAGTCACCATAAGAACTAGTCATTCAATGACTGTATATTTACTGGATGACCACCGTGTTGGCAGTAGGCTGGATTCTGAGGACACAGGCCCACCTAATAGAAGATCAGAAGCCTATTAAGAGAAAGATAAGTAAACCAACAATTACAGAACCATTTGGTCAGGGCTCTAATTGTCGTATGCACAAGACGCAGTGGCAACGGAAGGGTATTTATCCTTGAATACTAAGGGCAGGCTTATTCTGATGTATTAACATGTGCCGCATAGAAGTATTCGCTGACAGAAAGTACAAATTAGAAGGGGCCATGCTGAGATCTAACAAAATCTATTTTTAATTTCACTTAATCTTTAGGATACACTGTGACAATGTTTGCGAGTATTGCATCCCAATAAACCTTTATTTATCAAGTCCCTATCAACTCCAAGCTGTAGACTACTGCCATTCCTGCATCTTACAAGTTTTTTATTTTTGTTTTTTGGTCCACTTTTAGTTTCCAAACCAGCCTGAATTTTGTCATCCACCTTCCAGTTTGGGGTGAAGGTCATCACCTGGTCATTTATATTGCTGTGTTCTCAATATAATAGAGACATATGGCTAATGTGTCCTTAATTGTGTTATTTTGTTGTGCTCTGCTGCTATCACCTCTCCTGAATTTTCTTCAGCCAATTACTGTCAAGTGCATTTAATTTCTTCTATTTCATGTTAGCCCATTGCCAATATTCTCATCCCCACAGAGCCGATATTCTGCTGGAGAAATACTGGGTTTTTATTTTACACTGATACAGTCATTCTGGGACAGTTTCTTGAAAGTGAAGGTCTTACTTTCTGGAGGGCCTAGACAGCCATTGTAAGACCTGGATTCTTTTAGCCTTCTAGTATGTGTCCACATTCTTTATTCAGTATGTCACTGATCCCTGTTCTACTTAATAATGTGATATTGTGGAGAATGCGACAGTAGCCTGAGAAAATAGGTTGAATTATTCTAGGTTCCACAACAAATGGCAGAGCTCACAGACTGGCATTTACTCACCCCCAGTAAATTAAAAAGTACAACTAAGATCCTAGTGGAATGATCTGAAAGCATAAATGAAAGATCCAAAATCTCTACACTCCTGTAAAATGAAATGTGCTTCCCCTAAATGTACTGTATTTACTACAGTTTCAATACAGTTGAAATCCTTCATATAGAAATTGGAAAAGTACTGTGATTATACCTGGTATTCAGAATGCCTTCTCTCTGATTTCTTACGCCATAGTTTCTTTTTTTGTTTGTTTTTAACCACAGAAACCCAGCAGGTTACTTCCTCCCTCCAGGATACAATTTAAATTTCTTTTTATTCCTTTAATTTTTTTAAGTGCATTATTTCTACAAGTTTCAAGAGTTGGTTTAAAGATGGAATTTATAATTTGCAACTTTTAAGTTAGATTACATCTACATTTTTTTTAGTGCATATCTTAAATGTACTAAGAAGTGAAACATTTTTTAAAACTCGATATAACTGCTTAGTCCAGAGCATGATTTTCATCATTTTATCTATTTAGGAAAAACGTTAACTTTTTTTTTTTTAAGAACAATATTGCATTATGAAATTTACAGTGCATGGAAACCAAATTTTTCCACAAAGATTTTTCCAAGGTATGTAGGTACCAATTTTTCCACAAAGATTTTAAAGAGGACACTAGAAGTGGACTTAGGATACTGGGTGGCAGCTGGTCTGACATGACAGGCATGAATAAATGTGCCAACAAAGCCCTTATGGTTTATTGGGTAATTACGGGAAGTGGCATTGGTGCCAGCCAATCAGACTTCTGGGCAGCTACTTCGAATCCCACTTACTCTTAAAGTAGATCATTAAAAATGCACTTCAGTGGAGAAGCTTTGCTCCTACTCGACATAAACAGTCTATTTGCAAAGTTAGTCATTTGGTCAAAATGCAGCACATCAGTGATGGTACAGTGAACAATCACCTCGATATTATACAAACATCTTCCATTAAAGGCATTTTGGAGTGGAGCTTTCAAACATGAGAGGAACGAATGAGCATGCAACGGGCATGTGCCCATCCATTTCATCCATAAAACCACATATTGACACACAAAAGCGAGTTCATTCCATTTGTTTGCAGGTTTCTGAAATGTAACTCTAGAGCTTATGTGTACAGTGCAAATTGAATCACATTTATTTAAATGCCAAACAGAGGACAAATTTTTTTCTTTTTACTTGAAAAGACAAATCTTAAATCTTGGAAGCTGGTTAAATCCATATCCCCTCCTGCCAAACCACTAAACAAAGAAGTGATAACTAAAAAGCTTTCCAAAATCGCTCAGGAAAATTCAAACTTTTTCTTAAATTCTTAAGAAATGAAGGTGACTATTCTTTTTTTTATTTTTAATTCTATGTGTACAAAACACTATAGTAGTTAGACATTTATCATTTATACCCCTCACAAAGTGATAACCCTCCACCCCCAAACTACTACCCCTCTGACTATTCTAAAACGTGTAATATCCCTTTGCCCAAAACTTCAAAAGGCAAGTTGGCTCCAAGTACTGTCTTGGGAAGAGGGATGTTGGAACAATACCAAGAAAAGCATGAAGACTTTAGCCTAGGTCTGAGAAACTGTTTCAAACTACAATTGGGTTGACATGAATATGTTTATTTTCTAATATGACATTCATCTTCATTTCCAGAAGGCTATTGATATCTAATCCTGGAAGTCAAGCTTCTCAACAAAAAGTTTAAGTCCCCAGAAAAGGTATACATATTAAGGTCTGGAAAGCTCTGCCAATAAATTTGATTTGACTCATAATCAGGGCCAATGCTCAAAATATTTATACTGTTGACATGGGTACTAACCGATCAGAATGGATTCCTGGATACCATTGCCCTGCAGGAGGGTCTGAAAGGTCCCTACATGGGGAATTCCAAGGGATGAGTTCCAGAAGAAGGGCCAAGGAAGCCAGAGCAGTGGGGGAGTACCACAGCCTAAAGAAAAGAAGTTATTTACTGACCAGTTCAGGCATATTTTAATATTTTAACAATCTGGTGTAGATATACCTGTGTGTATTGACTCATCAACTTTGCTCCTACCTATATGAAACATCTATCACACTGGGTGGGACCTAGAGAAGAAGCATTTTCAAAAAACATCGGTAATTTGCATTAAAAATATAGACTCGGATCAGATGCACCTGAGGTCCTCCCGTGAGAACACGGGGCAGGTAGGAGGGGAAGGAAGAAAAGAAGGAAGGATGAGTTCAGGGATAACTATAATCGATCACAGCATCTAAAGTATATAGTACAGCAGGCCTTAAGGAAAGAGAAGCAGTATTGATTAGAAGGAAACCTTCAATAAAAAGAGGATTAAGAAGGTGAAAGGTAGCCTTTTCTCTGACTGACAAGAATGACAAGTGTGCAAGCCATCAGGCTCAATGAGGTAGGCACTGGTTTCCATCAGCATCCTAAATCCAATTTGAAACCAGCATTCCATCTTCAAAGGAATAGATGAAGAAGTTTACACTGAAGACAAAGCACCTGAAGTTGAATCACATCATCAACCTGGGGCTGATGAGACACTGAGTGGATTTTCTATTACATTTCTACAGACTGAATATCTGTCTTAGAGTGAACTTACTGAGCCTCAGCCAAAAGCGTTCATATCTAGGCTTACTCATCACCATCGGAGGGCACTGAACTGAAAGATACTCTGAGGAGACAAGACCATTGGGAAATCATTTTCACTCATGAATGCTTATCCTGAATAAGAAAAAACACCCCAGATGAAGCTGCAGGAGAAAGAACCTATGACCTAGCAACCAGGTTCTTTTAAAAAATTAGTCTCACACTGTTGCTTTGAGCAAAACGACCTTCCACTTTCTGAAGAGGCACCAGGTACCAATAGGTGACTGACTTATTAAAAGCACAAAACACTATCACTGAAGGAGAGGAAAAGTTATGTACTTCTATTTTCACACTACAGGCATCTAAATGTTGACCAAAGAATAAGGAGATGGATATGCTCAGCTCATTGTGTTATTCTGAAGATAGGCAGTTATGACTTTAAATCTCCCTCTGAAAACATTAATGAGGATAAGATCTGGAAATACCAAAAGAGACAGAGATTAAATATAAGCCACACCCTACCTTCCTTCAAGAAATCCTTATGGAGGCCTCATAGGTTCCTGTAATTCAAAAGATTAAATTTGGAAAACCATGACAACATACCACATTATATAGTGGTCTCTTCCATTTCAATTTATTGCCCTTTTTTGCGGCTCTTCTACAAGGAGGAAACAATTGGACGTGATTAACTTCTCCAAAATAGTTTCCCCTCAACCCCACCACAAGTAAGCAGATTAAATCCTATGTCTTAGTTCTCCGGCAGAGATCTAAAAGAGAAGACCTATGTGTTAAATAAATAACACTTGGAGCAAGCATACGTTAAAGCCATGCCTTCTTTCTCGTGCCTTAAGTTCTGAAATGTTTTTGCAAATAGGGTGGGTGTGAAGGAAAATCTCCTGGACTTTCTCACCTGCTCTTAGAGCTCTACTGCCAGACACTTGATCACAATTGGTCTCCTTGAGATGCTGACAGATATCTCTCAAAGCAATGACATGGTACATTTCACAGCAAGCCTCTCCCTGGAAGGCAGGGCTCCTTGGAATGGTACCACATTGGCCAGAAACCCTTATTTCCTGCAGTGCAGCATCCATCCAAGAAAAGTCTCTCCAGGACTAATATTGCCAAGAATAATACAAACATGTTGGCATTCACAAACTTTGAAGGTAGCCCAGAAACTGAGATGCTCAACCCACTCACAGCAGAGAAAGGCACGCACCCCTACTTCTTTGTCTGGATTACCTATGACATACCTGAAAGATTTACCTGGCTCGATACTAGTGAGCAAAGACTAGCTCCAGGAATAACAGGTCTTTGAAAAAAGCAGCTTATGCTCAAGAGTTGGAGATTTGGGCAAAGTCTGATTCTTTAGAACAGTACCTCCCGATGATGCTGGGCCGGGTCCTGCCAGCATCTCTCTCTACGTATATATTCAACTTCGTGACTGAAGTTAGGCACTAAAGACAAGGGTCCCCAAGAAGTCAACTAAAACTAATTAACTGACCTCAGTCTTGATCCAGTAGAATACACACATTCCGTAAAGCTAACTCAAAGTTTGTTTCATAAACCTTTCAAATGCCCTTATGTTTAGAGAGAGTCAGCATGTAACCACAGGTGGTTATAAGGATCTTCCTGGACCTTTGTCCCACAGTTTTTTTAACAAGGAAGAACAGTGTGCAGAAGCTACAAGAGGTTTCAATTTTAACGGGAACTCTTACAATATACTCCCTTCAATTGAACAGGAAATCCTGCTCAGAACTTTCTAAACTCCTTTCCACATTCTCAGTAACTACCAACCCATGTAACAGCTTCACAAACCCATTTGTGCCCATCACCTCTGCTGGCTAAAATTAACTCCTTACTTTTAAAAGAGGGACTACTCTCTTAAAAGGATAATTTCATTTCAGAACATTTGCATGTTTCAATCTATAAATATTCTCTAAATAGTAAGTATTTTGGCACATTGCACTAAAAATAATTCATGGCTGAGTTAATAATAATAACAATAATAATAATAATAATAATAATAATAAATGGCTGACTTAACACAATTTCACAAGTAATTAACTTATAATTTAGAAACTGTTTACTGTCCTGGACTAATCCAGACAACTATACTTTCAAGTATAGACAACTCTACTTTCATGTTCTCATCTGAGTTCCATAAGCCAAATCTGAAGATATTTAATAGCAAGATTTGAGATGAAGAAGATTCGCAAACACCTTGAAAAAAATGTTAGACATTGGAATCACAAGGCCATCAAGAGAGGCAGAGTAAAATTAAGAAAGATGGGCAAGGAGAAAATATCTAAATACCTTTTAAATGAGATTTGAAAGGGAGATGGAGGAGCAATGAGGTGTAAAGATAAGACAAAGGCAAACTTTCAGATCCCAGATAAACAAGCGGACATCATTCACACCCAGTGAGATATTTGAGGTAGAGAGACCATCAAGCCTCATAAGGAGCAAGGCTTCCACCACGCACGTTAATTATAAGAGGAAATCTAGTCTTTGTCTGCCATACAGCTAGTTAGATTTCTAGTTTTCCATCTCACCGCTCTAAGGAATCATTTATGTTCACTCAAGCCACCAGAGGCTAATGTATATTCCCCATTCCATAAACCAGCAGGCACATCCATGTGTTTCTATGGAGAGGCTGGTTGGGGGACGCGTATGTAAGATTTTCTCTATAACCAAAACTATCATTCACCAACAACACTGCTGGTAATACACTCCCACATGTAAATCAAGTGGAGCTGTATATTTCTAAAGTGCTGGTCACCTTATCACTTAGGCAAATATCTCTCAGGTCTGGTTGTGAGTGAGTACAAAGCTGCACTAAGTATGAGAAAGAAATTCCAAACTGCACCAGACTAACCCTTGTGTAACAACAAATTGTGAAAACCTACAGTGACCTTCAGGTTTGCTAAGTCGCCTAGGAGAAAGAGAAAGAAGTATGACTGACAGCTCATGACCCAGATCTGATAAGAAAGCTACATAAGATTGCTTGTGGCCCCTACTTTCTACCCAAAATATCATTTTTTTTACCATTTTATTATCAGAACCCTCATCAAGGAAATTTTTGTCAATAGACTTTATTTGATAAAAATTTAAAGTAGTACCCCAAAAGAGAGGCAGGGGAAAAAAAGAAGCAAAACAACTAGTTTATTTTTCTAATGTTTAAAAAAGGCAAAAAATATTGAAATTGTGAGTAACATCACTTGACTAAAAGGTTTAATCACTGATTAAAGCTGAACATATCAGGTGTAACCCCAAATACCAGGCACCCAATGACACCATCTTCTATTCAACTGAGTGGACCCATTACACTTAAAGAAAACAATGAAAAACCAAATCATAAAATTTTGAATTAAATCCCAAGCACCATGAAATTAGTACCAGACAAAAATTAATTGTTGGTTGTTCTAGCTTCATCCTAATAAAGTTCAGGGTTGCGGATTATTTTATTTACATATTCACTTGCCTTTTGTGTTTTGTTTTGTTTTTGTCTACTGAGTTTAGCTAATTTAAGGATGATGCTGGCTAGACATTTTGCTCTATGGCCTAGAACTTAAAGGGCTATCAAATTGCTAATCAAATTTATTTAGCAATAAAGCCTGGAGTCCAATTATTGTGATCCTCTTCCATACACAGTCTACCTTTGTGGTAATTTACAATTCAGGAAGAAGAAATTAATCTCAGGAGAAAATATTTAACTCAGATACTGTAGAACAAATCTAAGTGTTTCCATGAAAATGGTATAAATCTAAACTATTCTATGCCTGAGTCAACATGGAGTTCAATCTCTCTGAACAAGGATTCTCTGCAATTCATGAAGAATCATTTACCCAGCACTATAGAGAAATCAATATTGGTTTTGGTGGTGGGTGGCAGTGCCAGATGGCACTTAACTTTTCTTTACTAAAATCCTGCGTGAACAAGAGTAATCATCATTTTTAAAAAGACAGAATACTTCCTTTTCGTTTTTTTTCCCTTAATATAATAAATGACAACTTCACTTTTTATTCCCTCTCTAGTTCTTAAAGAAAGCTGCAAGATGGAAGCCATGAGAATAAAAGTTCTAACCAAAATGTCCTTCAATAGATGAATGGATAAAGAAGTTGTGGTATATATACACAATGGAATACTATTCCGCGTTAAGGAAAGATGATATAGGAGCATTTGTGACAACATGGATGAATCTTGAGAGTATAATGCTAAGTGAAATAAGTCAGACAGAAAAAGCAGAGAACCCTATGATTTCACTGATATGTGGTATATAAACCAAAAAGAATAAGACAAACAAATGAGAAAGAAAAACTCATAGACACAGATAATAATTTAGTGGTTACCAGAGGGTAAGGGGGTGGGAGGTGGGTGATGAGGGTAAAGGGGATCAAATATATGGTGATGGAAGGAGAACTGACTCTGGGTGGTGAACACACAATGGGATTTATAGACGATGTAATACAGAATTGTACACCTGAAATCTATGTAAATTTACTAACAATTGTCACCCCAATAAATTTAATATAAAAAAAAAGAGAATAAAAGTTCTATGGTAGCTGTGAAAAACAGCAGTTTAGCAGCCACTGGAGGAAACAGAATGAGTTTGGAGTTCCCCCAAAGAACTGTCACCATTTTATGTCTGGCAGATCACTGAAAAGCTACATTCTCAGGGCTTCTCTTTATTTGACATGACTCAGAACTCACTCTGTGCAAATAGACCTATCTACGGGGCATTTGTCAAAAATAATCAATGGCAATTGTTCAACATTGCTGCTGCCTAAGGCAGTAGTATTACCAATTGGGGCTAACAACAGGTTGACAAAAAAAGTTAAAAGGAAAAACTAGAGAATGAGATGTCCATACAGGCTTTGAAAAGCTCTGAAATATCCCTGGCAAGCAACAAAATATTGAGCAGGGCTGTGTGCATGCCCAGGGCTGTGCAAAGGCCCAGAAAAGACCTTAGGAAGCCATAATCTCATACCCTTAGCTGACCTTGAGGCTTTGCTCAAGCAGAAAGTGTAGGCTAAGGCAGACTTGTAAGTAACCTTCCATAGCACTGAAAGTGTGCCCCCAACATACACACACACACACACACACACACACACACACACAGAGACACACACACACAGACTCTCAGCAAAGGCTGGGAGCCTTATTTGTTCAACACATTTAAGGAAATCTATGCCCAATAATTAGCTGATCTCTAGGGCAACCAAACAGAGACTTCAGTGGCTACATAACTTTACAGACTTTACACAGTCTACAGAATTAGTTCAGGAACATCACTAAATAAACAAGTAAAACGCAACAATAAAACATTGAAGGGGTGAGGAAGAAGTAGAGAGAAATGAGATTTCTGGAATTCCTACATTATATTATTTTAAATGTTCAGATTGAAAAATAAAACCACAAGATATGCAAAGAAAGGGAAAGTATGACTTATACACAGGAAAAACATCAAAAATAGAAATTTTACCTAAAGAAGCCTAATGTTGAACTTCCTAGGTAGAGACTTTAAGGAAACTAACACATTCAAAGAGCTAAAAGAAATCATGTATAATGAATTAAAGGAAATTATGAGAATAATCTCTCAACGAATAGAGTCATCAACAAGACATAGAAATTATGAGGAAGGAGGAGGGTAAGAGAAGTAGAAGGAAAAGGGGAAAGAGGAGGATGATGAAAAAAGAGGGAAAGGAAGATTAAAAAAAGAGGAAGAAGAGAACCAAATATTCTGGAGTTTAAAAGTACTCCAGAATATAATGGAAATAAAAACTTTATAAGAAGGACTCGACAACAGATTTTAACTAGCAGAAAAAAAGAATCAATAAACTTGAAGATAAATTGATTGAGATTATTTAAACTGAGGAATAACAAAAAAAGAAAAATTGAAGAAAGATGAATGAAGCCTTGGAAATGTACGGGATTACATTCAAGCATACCAACATAACCACAACGAAAGTCCAAGAAGAAGAGACGAGAAAAGTGCAGAAAAAAACATTTGAAGATATAATGGCCAAAATCTTCCCAAATTTGATGGAAAAATGTTAATCTGCATGTCTAAGAAGCTCAAGAAACTCTAAGTACTATAAACTTAAAGAGATACACAACTTAATATCTCATAGTCAAACTGTCAAAAGACTATGGAGGAATCTTGGAAACAGCAAGAGAAAAGCAACTCACTACATACATGGGATCCTTAATAAAATTAAAACTTGACTTTTCATCAAAAACCCGGAGGCCAGAAGGCAGTGAAATAAAATTTCGAAGTGATGAAAGACTGTCAACCAAGAATTTCATATCCAGCAAAACTAACTTTCAAAAAATGAAGGATAAATTAGGACATCCTCAGTGACAGACCCTCTCCTTGACTAAACTTCATTTAGGCTCCTCTGAGCCCTTTTCTAAACAAGACCTAGACCCTGGCCTGCCTTTAGCAATAATTTTAAGTCAGTTTAGCAAGAATCCCCCTACTCTTGGTGTCTCAACTTAGTAATTTTAGATCTACTGACACCTTCACTCTCTTTGTTGGTTATAAATCCCCATTTTTCCTTGTATTCAGAGTTAAGCCCAACCTCTTCTCTCTATTGCAACAATCTTGAATAAGTTTTCCTTGCCATTTTAACAAGTTGTCAGAATAATTTTTCTCTTTAACACTAGATGAACAAAACCCAAGAGAATCTGTCACTAGCAGACAAGCCCTACAAGAAATACTAAAGGGAGTCTTTTGGGCTAAAATGAGAGAACACTAGACAATAACTTAAGTCCATATGAAGAGATAAAGAGCAGCATTAAAGACAAATACATAGAAAAATATAAAAAGAGTGTAAACGTATTTTTGTTTGTAATTCTTTTCTTCTATCTAATTAGAAAAAGACAACTAGATAAAGAAATAATTCTAAAACTGTGTTAATGCAGTATGATGTATAAAAATGTAATTTATATAACAAAAATTGTACAAAGGAGATAAGTACAAATAAGATGATATTGAAGCAAAACTTTGTATACTACAAAAATTAGGTTGGTATTAATTTAACTAAATTGTTTTAAATTAAGATGTTAATTGTAATCCCCAGGACAACCACTACTAAAATAACTCAAAAACATAGTAAGAAAACAACAATGGCACTAAAATGGCATGCTAAGAAATATCTATTTAACACAAAAGAAAACAGTAGTGGAGAAACAAGAGTAACAAAAAAGACATAAGATATACGAGGTCGGACAATTAAGTTTGCAAACTCATCCTAGAGAAAGTACTACATACCTCATTGCTGAATATCACTATGGTCACCTTTAAAATACTCCCTTGGGAAGCTATGAACCAACGCCAGTACCTAGTCCACACTTCAAAGCAATTTTGGAACTTTTTCTGGAATGGCCATCAGAGCTGTCGTTGTATTACCATTGGTGTCCTGAATGTCATCAAAATGTCTTCCTTTCAGTATTTCCTTTCAGTATTTCCTTCAGGTAAAGAAAGAAGTCATTGGGGGCCAGATCAGGTGAGTAGCGAAGGTGTTCCAATACAGTTATTTGTTTACTGGCTAAAAACTCCCTCACAGACAGTGCAGTGTGAGCTGGTGCATTGTCAAGAGCCAATTCATGGCAAGAGCCATGAATTGTTGGCGAAATTCAAGTCGTCTAACTTTTTCACGCAGCCTTTTCAGCATTTCCAAGTAGTAAACTTGGTTAACTATTTGTCCAGTTGTGCAAATTCATAATGAATAATCTCTCTGATATCAAAAAAAGGTTAGCAACATCGTTGCAACAAGTTCGCTAACTTAATTGTCATACATTCATACAGCAAACAAATACAAAATGAATGCCCACCTTAAATCCTACCTTATCAGTAATTACATTAAATGTAATGGACTTATACAATCAAAAGACAGAGACTGACAGAGTGGATTTTTTTGAAGAATGAGTTGGTTTTTTTTAATGATCCAATTATATACTACCTACAAGAGACTCACTTTAGATCCAAAAACACAAATAAGTAAAAAGTAAAAGGATCGGAAAAGATATACTATGCAAACAAGAACCAAAAGAAAGCTAAAGTGACTATACTAGTATGAGACAAAAAAAAAAAACAAGACAATAATTGTTTCAAAAGAAAAATTAGGATATTTTATAATGATAAAAAGGTCAATCGAACTATCTACTTGAT
Organism: Rhinolophus hipposideros; assembly: GCF_964194185.1. Classification (NCBI taxonomy): domain Eukaryota; kingdom Metazoa; phylum Chordata; class Mammalia; order Chiroptera; family Rhinolophidae; genus Rhinolophus; species Rhinolophus hipposideros. Next base: position 61,243,019 of record NC_138059.1, read on the forward strand.
ATTGTTAATGGATCCCTATCTCAAAGTCAATGTGTCTAAAATGAGCTCCTGGTAGGTTTCCCAAAACAACTCTTCCTAATGGCTTCCACATCTTATTTAAAACAAGTATATCCTTCCAGTCACTCCAGGCAAAAACCTTAACTCCTCTTTTCTTTCACCTCCTACATCTCGTCCATCAGTAAATTCTATCAGCATTACCTTCAAAACATATCGTGAATTTGAGCACTTCTCATCATCTTCACCATCATCATCTTGATCCAAAGATCATCCCCCTTCTGGATTACTTCAGTAACCTCCTAAGTTGCCCTTGGTTTTTTTCAAGTTACCCCAGGACTTTAAGGGGCATAATTAGTGAAAAGGGCACTGTAAACAGCATTGACTACTAGATATAAATAGGCAAATATATAAAAACTTCATAAAGTATTCAGAGTAAATTTGGCAAATAACTTTTAAAACTATCCCAAACAAAGCTAAAGACAACTTTCAAGAATTTTAATTTTTCAAGAAAGCTTCAGTATAACAAAGTTTCTTTTCATTACCCAAGAGTTACTTTATAACTCTGCTTTGCATGTACTTTGCAACAAATAATTTGGTGCAACTGATGTTTCCCCCTCATCCTTGTCCATTTAACAGTTGTCCATCACAAGAAGTTCGTAGAATTTACATGTCAGATAAATGGAGCGAGGTAACTGAACCACTGTAACCAAACTCTTTACATCTCTATTAGTCTGCCAGCATGTAGCATTTTCCCTTTAATCATACTCCTAGATTAAAAAAAAAAACTAATAAATTATCTATCAAATACAAACATATATGTTCAGAAAAAGATAGTGAAAAAAGGTGTTGCCTTCATGATACAAATGCGCAGTGCACCCTACCCAGCAGGTTATATAATAATATTGCACTTCAAAGAGAAAACTTGGAATCACACAGGCTTAGGTTCTCATTCTGGTTCCTGCATACATGAGCTGCACAACTCAAATAAGGCACTGAACCTCTGAGCTTCAGCTCCAGCCACCATAAAATGGGTGGTGGCAGGGGAGGGGGATTAAAAGCAGTATTTACTTTACATGACATTGGTAAAGATTAAACGCAATAAATGAATCTATAACACTAACTTCTGTGCCTGGCACAAAGTAAATATTAATAAGTAACATCAGTATTGATTTCATGTAACAGGAAGAAAACAACAGCAACAAAAATCGATCATCACTCAGAGTGAAGAGAATAAATTTTAAACTGTACCCCATCACTAACTAGCTGTGGGTGGGATAAAACTCTACCTAATTTTTATCAGTTCTTCCTATCACATATCCTAAGGACCAGGGGATTCTCTTTTTGTTCAGGATAACCCAACGATGGATTCATAGGTTATGAAAGGTGAGTTCAGGAGCTCATCTAGATGGGGAGACTGAAATGAAACTAAATTATGTAATAAAAGAGCTGGAATTGGGGTAGTTGTCTCTGGGTAACTCCCAGGTTTTAGGAGCCCTGGCAACATGGTAAAAAGATGTGACAAGCTCTCCAGCTATGAAGAAAGGCCAGCTATATGTAAAGAGTTTAGGACGCTCACACATACTATGGCCAGTAAAAGGGGACCCAGAATGGAAAGTGGAAATATCATGTGTGATGTTGAATTTGAAGTTGTTCCTTGTTCTGATTATTCTGTTCTGTGATTACTCTATTTTCCCTGAAATCTTCCTGACAGTCTGTTACTCAGAATAACTTGTCAGTGGTGATTTCAACAATGAAGAACTAAGGGCTAGGTCACAAGTAGAGTGCTGTGGGGTGGGGAAGAGGCAGGAGCCAAAGAGGAAGAGATTGTTGAGGGGAAAATGGAACTGAAGAGCAAGCATGGATTAAGAGCAAAAAAGTCAGGAGAGGGGCGGCTGGATGGCTCAGTTGGTTAGAGCACAAGCTCTGAACAACAAGGTTGCCGGTTCAATTCCCGCATGGGATGGTGGGCTGCGCCCCCTGCAAAGAACGATTGAAAACAGTGAATGGACTTGGAACTGAGCTGCGCCCTCCACAACTAGATTGAAGGACAATGACTTGGAGCTGATGGGCCCTGGAGAAACACACTCTCTCCAAATATTCCCCATTAAAAAATTTTTTTCGGGCAGCCCGGTGGCTCAGGTGGTTAGAGCTCCGTGCTCTTAACTCCGAGGGCTGCCGGTTCGATTCCCACATGGGCCAGTGGGCTCTCAACCACAAGGTTGCCAGTTCAATTTCTCGAGTCCCACAAGGGATGGTGGGCAGCGCCCCCTGCAACTAAGATTGAACACGGGAGTTTGAACTGAGCTGCCTCCTGGATGGCTCAGTTGGTTGGAGCACGTCCTCTCAACCACAAGGTTGCTGGTTCGACTCCCGCAAGGGATGGTGGGCTGCGCCCCCTGCAGCTAGCAACGGCTGCTGGACCAGGGGCTGGGCTGCGCCCTCCACAACTAAGACTGAAAGGACAACAACTTGACTTGGAAAAAAGTCCTGGAGGTCCACACTGTTCCCCAATAAAGTCCTGTTCCCCTTCTCCAATAAAATCTTTAAAAAAAAAAAAATTTTTTTTTAAAAGTCAGGAGAGAATGTGTGCCCCACCAGGAATCCTTGGAAATACCGGGGAGAGCATGGGATTTACATTTGATGTGATGAAAGTTTCGGTTGCTCTGTTTAGAATAGATGTTACACAAAACATAAAAGATGGAGGACTTGGGGATACTTTGGTTACAATTATTAATTCATGTATCTGTTATTAAAATTTTATGTAATTGTACACTTACATCTGGCCCAATCCAAAGTTAGGAAGAGTTAGGAAGTTAAAATTACAATATTTTATTTAAAATATATAAAAATTGTGACTACGTTATCAAAGCTCTTCCATATAAATAAAAGACAAAATATAAATCAGAAACTAAGAAATACCTTAAACATGTCATAGAACATATTGAAATTAACACTGACACAGGAATCAGCCAAAGTAAATGCAAATTCCAGTGTTGCTCCTTACTGTGTGAACTGGAAAATTCACTCGAGCTCTCAATGTTTCATGAGCCTCATCTCTCAATGAGGGTGAAGGGACCCTGCTCTGTTAGACTAGATCTACAGTCCTCACGCACCCACCTCACCATTTATTCATTCAGCTCCCTCCATTCCTATGCTGCCTGTTTCTTTGGCCTCCTTGTTTTGAGGACCCTCAAAATTCCCAGTTGACTTCTTTGGACTCCAGCATACCTTAAGAGTTTGGACTTGGCTCATTCATTTCATTTCAGCAGCTCCTGCACTCTGCCCCTCTCCATTGGCTTGGATGTGGACTTTCTTCTCTGCATCCACCAACCCTGCCACTGCCCCTACTTATGCCCAAGAAGGCCACAGCTCAGCCTCCAGGAGGTGATGGAGATTTGGACAGTAATAACACCCATCACTGATTGCCCATGATAATCAAACAAAGTCATCTCCACAAAAGTTTTGTATAAAAATAAGGCTATTAGTAGCTAAGACATGGAAACAACTGAAATGCCCATTGGTAGATGACTGAATTAAGAGACTGTGGTACATTTATGCGATGGAGTATTACTTGGCCATAAAGAAGAATGAAATCTTACCATTTGCAGCAACATGGATGGACCTAGAGAACATTAGGATGGACCTAGAGAACTAAGTGAAATAAGTCAGACAGAGAAAGACAGATACCATATGATCTCCCTTATATGTGTAATCTAAAGAATAGAACAAATGAGCAAACTAATCAGAAACAGTGTCAGAGATACAGAGAAAAAACTGAGGGCTGCTAGATGGGAGGAGGGTGGGGACAAGGGAGAAGGTGAGGGGATTAGAAATCACAATCAGTAACCACAAGATTGCCACAGGGATACGAAAGACAGTTTGGGGAATGTAATCAATAACGTTGTAAAGATTTTGTAGGGTACCTGATGGACACTTGTCTTATTAGGGAGACCACTTCATGGACGGTGTAGATTCCTGACCACTGCAGTGTACACCTGAAGCTGAAGGTGAATAATAATGAATGTCAACTATAATTTAATATATATATGTATAGTCACGGGATGTGGAGTGCAACACAGGGAATAGAGTCAGTGGAACTCTAACAGCTGTATACGACATCAGAGGGGCAATAGATTGGAGGAAAGGGGATTATCACCTTGTGAGGGGTGTAAACGTCTAATATATATATATATATATGTATTTCTACTTCAAATGAGCACACCAAAAGATTGGTTTTATGTACAAATCTGTCTGCCTGCAGAAGCACTTAGATGCAGATGTAAGAACAGCACACTTACAAATGTTAGCACTACCATGGGGCCTACATGTAAGATACAAAAAATTAGGGTCAACTCTGTTTAACTGACTCAGAATAGGATCAACTCCCAAAGTGCATCTATGAGTCAGTCTCCAATCCCCTCTGTAATACACAGCAGTATGCCGACCTGGTTCCACCCCGCGCCTTCCGGAGCCCTTGAGAACTCTCTCCCTGAGTCCCACCGGCCCTCCTCACACAGACTATAGTCTCCTCCTAACGGAGGAGGTAGGACAATTCAAAGGCCGGATCGATGTCCTTTGCCTCTTCTCCCTTTATTTCCCCAAGGTTGCACTGACCTATGCAATATTCCTTTCCCTCACCTTCCTGTTCCTGACCTCCTTTTCACCTTTTGTATAATGATTCTCAACAGGAACCTCTTTAACTAAGCTATTAGCACCTTAGCCCAGAGGTAAGTTCTGCTGGATGGTCCCAAATGCCAACTAATTTGGTAGCTGTAAGTGAAGAAGTGAGGTTTGTGTAAAATTAATGTACTGAGACACTGTAAATAAGAAACAGATTTGTGCCAATCATTAAAAGTTAAATCATTATTTTAAAAGTGACAAGAAATTTTGTACTAAATTCATTACTGGAATAACACGTAGTTAACATTGCAATTGCAGAGGGAAACTATAAGCATTATGCTCAGTCTATTCTTCTGGACTCCAGTTAGCCAGTTTCTTTAAACCTGTCTTTTATCCAAATAGCGGCCTGTCCATCACTTACAGTCACTTACTGGCTCAGTCACAAAAGCCCCCTGTCGTGTCTGGACAGGAGTCCAACAGCTTCCAGACCATCCGTTCTGTCATTAACACTTATTTCTTTTCAATCTACATAAGATTATATTAATTTCATCAGGCTAGAGACGTTCTTTTTCTATTAAGATCAACCTTGAGGCCAGACCTGTTCTCACTGTGCATTTTTCTGCAGGATCCCTTTCCAGGGCTTTCCCTCCTGTTCCTCTTAGTTGCCTTAGTGGGTGACTCAGTTCGTGGTAACCATGTACGAGATCACAAAAATGTTTCCCTCAGTTGACATTCCATTAACTTTGGAGGTGAATTACTTTAGAGGTGTGCTTCTGCTAAATTATAACTGGCACATTCAGGTCAATTACTCCCCCCTCTATCCATCTTGACGTATTTCTCTCTTGGGCAGTAAGAACTGCCACCTCTCCCAGAACAACCATGTCTCAGAGAATACTTCAGCTAGGTGACTGCCTGGGCTGCCCAGGTGGGGGAGTATTCCAAACTATCTCCTCAAAGAACCCCTCATGCTTTGCTTTCCTGAATTTCTCATGTACATCATAAAAACTCAAACAACACAGAAGTTGTATTGTGGTTATTTTCTGCTCACAGTATACTATAGGACTTTTCGTTGATTTATGAAGAAATGACATGATATGTGTATTTGTGGTCTGCTTTTGCTAACATGACTACAAGAGGATAAAAGAGAATAAAATGCAGGTGTCCAGTATATTGTTGTTTTCCCATGCTCTCCTCCACTGCTTCCTCTTCTTTCGCCTTAGAGTCCAACCCACTCACACTCAGATTTTCTCACTGGCCGGGTGTATTAGTCATATTATAGGTAAGCTGCTTATTATAGAGACTCCCAAGCACAACAATACAGAGGATATTTTTCTCTCTCCCATAACAGCCTGAGGTGTTAGACAGTTTTGCTTCATGAAATCATGCATTCTGTAAGCTCGCCCCTCTGTTTCTAAAGATGTTACCCACATCCCCATCTTCAGAGCTGACTAACCACACCATAGCCTGCCAGACAGAGAAGGAGAAACTAGAGGGTCACATGTGATTCTGCTCACATCCCATCTGCCAGAGGTGGGGAAATGTCCCTAGCTGGGCAGCCATGTGCCCACTGAAATTAAGGGGTTCTTTAACTGAAGGAAGAAGAATTGAAGGAGGGAATGGGCATGGGGGTGGACAATTAGCAGTCTTTACCACAGCCAGTTCAGCTTTAGGCTTAGAGAATCCCAGATTCACCCCGTCTGAGCACAAAAGACTACAGCATTTCTCACACCAGAAGCTTCAGCTATTGGTACAGTACTAACAATTTTTAAGCCTCAAACATTGTGCTTAATTCTTTACATACACTAATGAATTTAACCCTCACAGCAAACATATAAAGTAGATACTATCATCCGTATTTTAGGGACAAGAACTGAATTTAGACAAGTAAAGCAACTTTCACAAGCTCAGACAGCTTATGCGGTAGAGTCAGGAGGACAAGGTACAACAAGGCGATGCCATGGCTTCTAGGTACCATATTTTGCCATGTATAATGTGCTCCCATGTACAATGTGCACTCATGCTTTTGGCCCAAACTTTCAGGGGGAAAAAATCTTTCATTTTAATTTTTTAATTCAAATTTTTATCTGTTTTCATTTAGGTACTTGTTTTTTGTATTATAAACGAATTTTAGCATTTAGTTTTTAACATATTATGGCACAAGAAATTTTTTGTAACAAATAATTACAAAACACAAGAACAGATACAAGATATAAGAAATTTTATGTATTGGTAACAAATTTACAACACCTACATATCACAGAACACCAAGAACTCTTCCTCGTTGCAAGTTCATCGTAAGTTCGACACAACCAATGATCCTATTCCAGGGTATTATTTTGCATACGGAAATCATTATTGATTTCCAGAGTTACACTTTTAACTCATAAGCATAATTTAAAACATTTATATAGATATGGAATGAGTACTACCCATGTATAATGCACATCCTTATTTTTCCCTCACAAATTTGGGCAAAAAAAGTGTGCATTATACATGGAAAAATACAATAGACTTGAAATAAACCAGACCACTGGGCAAAGCTCTGAGCTTATAGAGATGGGATTGAAAGCTAGGTTCCGGGGCGGCCCAGTGGCTCAGGCGGTTAGAGTTCCATGCTCTTAACTCCGAAGGGTGCCGGTTCGATTCCCACATGGGCCAGTGGGCTCTCAATCACAAGGTTGCCAGTCCCATTCCTCGAGTCCTGCAAGGGATGGTGGGCTGTGCCCCTTGCAATTAGAAATGGCAACTGGGCCTGGAGCTGAGCTGCGCCCTCCACAACTAAGATTGAAAGGACAACAACTTGACTTGGAAAAAAGTCCTGGAAGTACACACTGTTCCCCAATAAAGTCCTATTCCCCTTCCCCAATAAAATCTTAAAAAAAAAAAAAAAAGGTAAGCACTGAGTTACTTGGGACTGTCATTGAAAATATGATGGTTTCAACCAAAAAAGCCTTACATTTCAAACTAATATTATATGAATGCAATTATTATCAAAATATCCTCTTTGGATCATTACATTTTACACAACCATGCCAGCCACCCACAGTGGCTGACATTCTTTCACCACTAACAATGGCCAGGTATCAAGTATAATAGGACCAGACATAGCAAACAAATTAAAATGTGTGTCTTTGTCGAATGATACTGTTTCGGGGAGTGTAAGTGACATGGCAATTAATGTTGGTGAACAGCTGGTTTTAAAGATTAAAGAAAGTGATTATTTCGCCCTGCCAATGGACAGATCCTCCTAAGTGTGCTGAAATGTCACCATTTTAAGATATATTTCTGTGAACTACTATAGATGAGAGCATGCTGTTTAAAAAATTGTAATCCATTCTTGCACAGGAGATGACAATTTTGAAGTATTTCAAGAGGCAACCCAGAATATACAAACCAGGAATTTTTATATTGCTGTTTATATGATCAGAGCTGAATCACAGACTTACCAAAGCAGGAAATCATTTAATAACGAAACATGATTCAGATTCTTTCTAGACATGTTTCTTCCTGGATATTCAGCTTCTTTTATTTCCATAATATTTTTCCTTAAATGAGGGAGGGAAGGAAGAAGGGAAGAGGGGAGAAAAGGAGGAAGAGAGGAAAAGATTGATTGATTCCATGTATTTGGAGGACCATCACGAGTTTTAACAGGAGAGTTCTTCAGAATGGCTATATGAGCAGGAAGTTCCAAGGCCATGAGTACAAAGTATGGCCAAAGTCTAAGTATCAATTTCTCTTTAAGTCACAATGTCTCCATTAGTAAACTGGTATGGTGGTCTCGAATGACCAAACCCATTACAGTGGAGCCTTGACATCCCAAAGAAATGTATCCTGAGACCTCACAGATCTAAGAACATTCAGGAACAGTAGCACAGAACTGGCAATGGACTGTATTTTGAAAGACACTTTCACAATGAAACAACACTCTTATCATTCCAAGAGATTTACTCCTTGGGAAATGAAGCCAATTCATTCACACAGCAAATATTTATTGAGGTCTTTCTTTCCTCGCTCAGATACTCCAAATGACAGCTTGGCAATGCCCTTGACTTTGTCCCATTCACACTTCAGCAAATCTACCAGTTGGAGAATTACTACCATATAGTTCATATAAAAATATTAAATTTGCCAATGCAAATATTATACTTTATTTAATACCCACACATTTATAGAAGATTTTTTTTAAAGGTGATAACACAGTCTAAAATTTCCTGAATTTTATTTCTTATTTGGGAAAATACATTGCCCTGGGGTCAAACAAGACCTAATTTCAGACAGTGCACCTGACCTTAAACAACTCCCTTTCTTACCAGGACAGCTCCTTTTTAATTTTTTTTAAACAAATAACCTTTGTTTCTTCTCTTTATAGAGTTATGTTTATCCCAGTATCTCAGAAGCCCGATAATAAATCCAAAGCTCTCTTCACCACAACCTCCAGGAGACTTGGGTCCCTGTTGGAAATAAGTTGTTCTAGTATCCACACTGTTGTCTCAGATTTTTTTAAACTTGCCAATTAGAAACTGAGGTCTAGAGTTGGTGACTTGCCTAAAGTCACATAGCTAATTCATGGTTTAAAAAAATCTGGACTAGGATCAAGTTTAAAAAATCAAATTTAAAAAAATCTGGACTAGGATCAAGGTCTCTTGACTCCCACATTCCTTTACCTAAGAATATGGAATTCATGGATATTCGTCTGTCCAAGTGATTGTACCTGGGCTGCAGAGACTACTAGAGGCTGATAAAAGATGACCCTTGTTGCATATTAGCTAACAAATGGAAATACGCAATAAGCCATGTAAGTGTTATTACATATTTTTTAAAAAAGACTTATGTGAACAGAATAGTTAGGAATTAGATCTTAGAGATAAAGTCGTGACCTTGATCATGAGGAAAGTGCTACAATACCTTGAACAAAGTTGGGAACAAGCACCTCTTTATTGTAGGGCTTGCCTGGAAAGGAGAAACTACGTCTGAGAAGTGGCATGAATAGGTAGAGAGGAGACATTTCCAGCAAAGAAATTCACATTTGTTCAGGAAATTACATGCTTAAGAAGAAGCACAGAAGACTAATAAATATCTGAGAAAACGTGTCCTGTTAAAAACTAGAAGAAAATAAATCAGAAGGAAACTGAACTACAGGGTTGTCTCAATAATTTGAACACAAAATGATAAAAGACAGAATAAGGTCAATAGTTGTAGAAGCAATGAGAAAGAACTCAATGCAACAGACACTGTAGACAGTGAATTGTTAGGACCTGGAGACTGATTGGATAGAAACTGAAGCCGGGGCCAGCATCAGAATAACTACAAAATATTGAGCTAGGAGCACACTGTAGAATTGATACAAAAGGAGGTTGAACCAGACACTATCTAAGGTCCAGTCTTACTGTTATGATTCCAAAAAATAAAAATAAAAAATGGGTGAGGACTCCACAGTTTTTAGAAACATGTAAGTCATCAAACTTTCTTCATTCTAAAAGTACTTATTGGGCACAAACTAGGTATCAGGCATAGTACCTGATGGAGCCTATATTCTAAAGGGGGTACATGCAAAAAGTCATTGAAAGGGCATAAACAGAAATTAATGTGATCCAATTTATGTTTCAAGAAGGTCACTTTGCTGTCTTCTAGAGAATAAGTAGAAGGGGATCAAAGGCTAAAGAGGGAAGATTCCTTTGAAGGCAGTTAAGAAGATGAAGGTGGTCATTTTGGAGATACAAAGAGGGAAAAGTTAATGTATCTGAAGATATGATTCCTGACTGGCTATGAATCCCACCTGGTGGTGAGAATAATGGTGGAATCATGGATAACTGCTATGCCTCCAGCTTAAGTAATCAGGTATGTGATTCCTTTTACTGTGAAATGGAAAATTGGGGATGCAGGGTGGAAGCTTAAAAGGAAAACACAGCTATTAAGGAAAACCTTCTTATTAAGGCATTATTGACTGGATATGCAAGTAAGAAAAGGTACGTCAAGCGTCAGATATTAGAACCACACCACAGTTTTCAGATATATGGGACTCCCCATCTAGGATACATATGAACATTTGGGGCTTGATCTATTGGTTTCTGGGGCATCCAAGTGCAAGTAGGAGGGGTTTCGGTGGATAAGAAGAGAGTGAAGCTTGCTGACTGAAGCTGAGTAGATTCTTTGCTATGCAAGTCAGAAAAAAATTTACAAAGTATTTACCCATTATCAAGTAGCTTATTAGCACTGTCACACCACATACCACTAACAGTGAAGGTGGTGTGATGGTTCTTTACCATCTTGGTGCCACAGGCAAGGCTCAAAGGCAAATAAAAATGTTTTTGAGGGGGTGGAATTAAATGATTTCCCGATAATAAATGAGGCTGAATGGCCAAGTCAAATCCTGTCCCAGAAGCTCATATAATAGAAACTCTTTATTTACAACACTGATCTTTGTTATTATTGCATGAATTGGTATCTAAAAGTCTCCATCTCATATTCATTTACTGCAATAAATCTTATTAAAGAATGTTTTAAAAAAATTAAAAAAGTAACCATCTCTACCTTAATCCTTACTCCTTATTTAAAAACAATCAGTTGTGAAATATATTGATGGTACCCAGCAGCAGCTAATCAATAGTGCAGGGATTCTTTCTGACATAAAAAATCAGAACTTGGCAGAAAAAAGAACTTTCTGTCTTGGCTCTCAAGTCAAGAGGTCAATTGGTAATAGCTCCAAGTATTCAATATACATTTAACCTAAAAATAACGGACTCTTTTGACACAGTTCTATAAATCTCTATTAGTAAGCTATCTATAAGTTATTAGGGAAAAACTAAAAAATAATTCGCAGGATAATACAACGGTGAAAAGGCAGGAAATCACTTTCATATAGGATCTTGGAGACATCTCTAGTTCATTTTTTTCTCTAAATCTTACAGTTACCCCCATAATAGCTCTCAGATCTTTCCCCTCTTCTCTTACCCACATTCACTCTCATTACCTCACTCTTCAATGCAACAGTCTCCAAACTCTCTAATGCTCTTTCATTCATTCATTCATTCACCGTGTATTAATTGAGCAGCTATGGATGTAGCAGGCACTATTCTAGGTACTTGGGAACCAAACAGATAAAACCTCTCTCCTTAAGGAGTTTACATTCTATTGGGGAAAACATACATACAAGAAATACAATAAGTACGTAAATTATGTAGTATGGTTACAGGTGCTAAGTGACACAAAAAAATACAAAAAAAAAACAGAAAGAGAAGTTAACGTAAGGTCATGAGGATCTATATGGTAGAATGAGAGGGTATATGACAGTATTGGATAATTTGGTCAGAGAGTCCTCAAGGAGAAGGTCAAATTTGAGCAGAAACTTGACGGAGGGAGAGAAGTTGGGCAAGCAGATTCCTGTGGGGAGAACATTCCAGGTAGAGGAAACAGCCAGAGCAAAAGCCCAATGCCAGGACCGCAAGGAGGCCCTCGTTGGCTAAAGTGGGGAAGTGAGGTGTAGAATAACAGAAGGGAGGTCAGATTCTTTCCTTTTCCTACAGCAGGACGGAAGTCAGAAAAGGTCGCAGTGACCACAGACTTTTCTTCCCTCAGCCACCCATTCTATCAATCTAACATGGTGATTTTCCCCCTCATAAATATCCTTCTAATGTCTTTTCTGCCTTATGTTATTCTCTCATCATTTCTTATAGCGATTGCTGAAGTAGGTCTTATCTATCTTCCAATCCACTGGTTTTCGAACTGTGTTCCTATAAATTTCAGGAATTCCTCAGCAGTGACTCAGGGATTGGTCACCTTAGGGAATTGAGGGGACCCATCTATCACCCTGATGATAAAGATATGTCCAAGAATGTTTTCCAAAATGTTAATTGGGGTTGTCTCTGCATGATAGGATTTCAGATGATCTTTACTTCCTTTTAGAACTTTTTGTATTGCTTACTTTTTCTTTGGAAAAGTGGATATGACATTTATAATAAATAATATTATAATAATTTTATAATAAAAATGTTAATAATCAGCTCTTTCACTTGTGGAAAGAGTCTTATCCTACTTATTTATTGATGTGGGAAAATGCACTACATTATTGAGTAACAATCAAGCTATAAAATGATATTGTGTCTTTCTTTACAGAAGAGAGACTACAAGATACAAGCCAACATATTAGTGATGGTTTTCCCCAGACACTGTGATGATAGGTGACTTTTCCTTTGGGCGTTTCTATATTGTTATGTGTTTCATGCATTGACTACACATACACATATATATTACTTTGATAACTTTTTAAAAAAAACAGCAGTGTTGTTATTTATACGTTCCACACATTTTAGAAAAATGGGTACTGAAAACCATCATAGTATCACATATTTACTACATTGAAACTACCTTTGTTAATGCTAATTAAATCTCCTACCCATTCTCACCTCTTGTTATGGGCTACTACCCTACAGACTTACTGGCCACAGCTAGAAACCCAGTCAAAGAAGAAGCCATTCACGCAATCATTTCTTTTTGTGCAGCCCTCACATAAGGAAAGATGACGGACAAGATGGCATGAAAAGGCTTCACAGGGAGAGCCTGTCTGCCACTCTTCTAAACACGGATCAGGGTAGGGACTAAACACATCAACTTGGGAACGCTCCCATTTTTGTCCAGATTCCCAATGACAATAATATGGCCTATTTGTCTCAGCGGTTTAATACCTGTCTTTTAATTATATTTCTCAGACCTGGAAGCCTTTTTTCCCTCATACTGAAATACGTGCATTATCATTTCATTCTCTCCCTTTCGGAATTGCTCTATCTTGCTCACATCCTAATCCTAAGGGGTTAATTTGTGGACCTTATCTTGCACTGGTTCCTAGAAATCCTGACCAGAAAAGCTCTCCTCAGTGAGCCCTTGGTGTCTTTATTTTATATCTAAGCCATCTTCCCAGTCAATGAACCTCCCTAAAAGATTAATGTAGTTTGAACTTTCATAGAGGAATATCATTTGTGTGCTGTCATATTTAGCACAAATGGTGCTTCAGTCACAGCTCAGTAATATTCCAGCATATTATTTCCAAGGCATTTGAGAGTTTAAAGAATTATTGAAGGGCACGCTGTACTCATTTGGTAATAAGGCAGAGAGCACTGCCGTCTACATATGATTTCAACAAATGGAATCACCACTAATTTCATTGCACATAGCAAAATAGTTGTGATAATAACCCAGCTAAAATATCCCACTGGAGGAAATAGATGACACAGAGTCTTTTATAAGACCTCCAAGAAGTATTGAAGAGGAAGCCTTAGGAGGTGAGGGCAAGATGCTGAGAAATCACCTTCCCACACTGAATATGTACCCTTGACACTGTGGTTTTGTCAGCCCTCAATATGAGGCCACAGCCCTCCCTTGGCCATTATTTTTCTGCCAAAGCTGCCAAGCTGCACAGGCAACATGTAACATGATGGGGACATTAAAGCCACCGAAGGGGAATGAACGAGTTCATACCATTTAGGGTAAAACAATAACCGCACCAAAACTCAGTTATTTGGTGAGAAAATTTCCAGACGATTGCAGCTTTTTTTTAAGAAGAGCACAGCTCAAAGTGTCCCATGCGGGGATCGAATTGGCAACCTTGGTGTTAGTAGCACCACACTAATCATCTGAGCTAACCAGCCACCCCCTTATTGTAAAGAGCATAGGGGAGACTCGTTTGACCTTCTTTCCTTAACATTTGAATTGACAGCTATGTTTTAGAGGACAGAAAGTTCTTGCTCACTGTCAGGTGTCAGCATACAGTAAAGGTTTCTGGATGTACACTAATCAGAAAAGCAGAGAGAAACCTGCTGTCTTGAAATGTCCTTTTCATATTTATTGCTCCAACTCTATTTCAGATATTGACCTTTATATTGACTTATCCATTCTCAGCAATGATAGTATTTAAATCTCCAAGTTAGGAGAATCCTGAGATAGGGATGGATTTCATCTTTATGTCTACATCAAGAAAAGCATGCTTTTGCCATCTGGGGAACTCGTTTATTCAAAACACATTACAATTTCTTCTGTTTATTAAAAGTTATTCTTGGCTATTAGAATTAACTTAGTGAGACATTTTGAGAATGCTGTTACTTGTACTCATTTAAAAATATCCAACCCTTAACGTAGACAAAAATAGCTCAACCTCCAGTCTTCTCCCATTGCTTCCCAACTAGTTCAAGACCCAACATTCTACCTGCTGTGTCTTTGCTGCTAGTGATCAGAGGAGTTTCAGCCTTTGAGGAGAATGCTCCTGGAATACTTTGTGGGCAGCATCTGCATGTTACCTATTAAGGAAATGTGAAACTATTTCAGCAATATTTGGTACCTGTCAACTTGGAAAAAATAGTCAAATGTACAGTGAGTACATAATACTCCTTAAAAGTTTAGACTTTGGTTGTTTCCATGATATTTGAGATGTCAAACTGAATGCAACAAAGGAACAAGACAAAGAAAGAAAGAAACAAAAATTCATAGACAGACAATAGTTTAGTGGTTACCAGAGGGTAAGCAGGGAAGGGAATGGTAGATGAGGGTAAAAGGGCTCAAATATATGATGATGGAAGGAGAACTGACTCTGGGTGGTGAACACACAATGTGATATATAGATGATGTATTACAGAATTGTACACCTGAAACCTATGTAACTTTACTAACCACTGTCATCCCAATAAGCTTTAATTTAAAAAATAAAATTAAAAAATTAAAATTAAAGAAAAATTTTAGACTACATATAAAGTAAATGAAACCATAAAATGTATACAAATGCCAATACATGGTTCATTCAAATACAGCTGAAGTGACTATATGCCAAAATGTTTAAAAGTGTAAAAATGTATGTTTTACAGGTTTCTTTAAAATACAGGGATTGTACTGTATAGTATTTGGTATCTCGTACATAATACCAAGATTTGTTTTCAGGTATCTTACTCCTTCCCAGGTAGCCTACGTTGATTTCAACCCACCGACACATCCTGTTTCCCAGGTGACATTTTTGTTCAGGTTTGGCCATGGGCCTTAACAATATCCAGTAAACATGAAATTCAGAATATTGATTCAGACATGTTCTTTTTCTAATTATAGGTATATAATAACCCCACACCGCACTGTGGGTTATTGGAAGTCACCTTGCAACCACTAGGGGATGTCAAACTTGGGATATAGTTGACAACTTAGAAGGCAAAGTAGAGAAGGAAAACAATGGCCCTTAATAACATCATTGAGCTCTACAAATCAAGCTCCAAAGCCTAGCCTAGCTTTGTGTTTTTCAGTGACATAAAAAAAATAATAATAATAAAATAAAAATCAACCTCTTTTAACTTTAAGCTAGTTTGACAGAGCTTTTCTGTTACTGGCAACAGCAATAAAAAAAGTACTAACTGGGCCGGCCTGGTGGCTCAGGTGGTTAGAGCTCCATGCTCCTAACGCCAAAGGCTGCCGGTTCGATTCCCACATGGGCCAGTGGGCTGTCAACCACAAGGTTGCAGGTTCAATTCCTCGAGTCCCGCAAGGGATGGTGGGCTGCGCCCCCTGCAACTAACAACGGCAACTGGACCTGGAGCTGAGCTGCACCCTTCACAACTAAGATTGAAAGAACAACAACTTGACTTGGAAAAAGTCCCGGGAAGTACACACTGTTCCCCAATAAAGTCCAAAGACCTGTTCCCCTTCCCCAATTAAAAAAAAAAAAAAGTATTAACTGATACATAGGTCCAGGAAAAAGATTAGATTATATCTATTAAAAAAATCTAAATCAAGAAGTACTGTGTCAAAGACTAAATAAAGCACTTCTGTCCTGCAATTGTTTACAATACTCATCAGCAGGCCAGCCAGGTGCTGTGACAAATGAGCAAGTGTGATAAATTGGAACGGGATACTGTACCATTCCTTAGGTTACGCCTGCAAAAGACCTTTGCTATTTATTTATTTATTTATTTATTTATTTATTGTCTCTGAACAAAACTGGAACTGAAGATTAGATGTGATTTTCTGTTTCATCCAAGGCCCAGATGGCAGGCTGCAAAAAATTTCTGGTCTCTTGGTAGAAATTTGAGGACTGTCAGCTCTTAAGATTTTAAGTAATTCCGTCAAGTGGCTATGGGCACTGCAGTTTGGGGAATTGTGCTGTCTTCAGTTTTATTGTTGTTTTGTTTTGTTCCTAATAATTGTAACATATCTTAATATTAGTCATCTGTCCTTGGAGAAAATCAGCAGGGTGCCCCCCAGTGTCTGACAACATACATTGTTTATAGACCAAGTCTCCCCAAGGACTGAGCTTTGAGCAGCTGGATGGAACTCAGCGAGCATTTGGGAACATTTGGGAATTGTGCAATGAGATGCTGCCTTGAGGGAAGGTTGACAATAGGAGAACAATGACATGGGAGAGAGGCAGACTGAGACGAAAAGGAATTTGAGTTGTCCATGGTTTTCTGGAGAAGGCTTTTAAAGTTCACATATTTGATTCACCAGAGAACTTTAGGGAGGGGTTCAGTGTAGGCAGGACTCTAAGATGGCCCCTAAGATGTCCTACCTCCTCTCTGTATCCCAGTACACGGCCTGCATAATCTTCCCTATTGTGAAACTGATGGCCTTTACACATGTGATTAGTTAAATGGTGCAGGTGACTTTAAGAATGATTATCAAACTGTGCATTACCTAACAGCCTGCAACCTTAAAAGCCTGGAGTGTCTCTGGCTGGTAGAAAAACAGGAAATCGGAAATTTAGAGTATGAGCAGGATTCAACTCACCATTGATGAACTGAAGATAGAGAGGTCCTGTCACGCAGGGTCTCAGCTCCCGCTCCGTGCACAAGAACACAAGATATGGCGAGGCCATAAAGGAACATCAATGGAGCCATGGATAGGGGGTTCATACCACTATAGTGTTGCGCAGGGTGTCAGGAGGGGTCTCTGCTCCCGCTCCCCACATAAGAACGCAGGACACGGTAAGGCCAAAAAGGAACACTCACGGAGCCATAGATAGGGGAGTCAAACCAATATATTCTCGCTGGCGGCTGGGCTGGAGACACAGGAAGAAGGATCTACATAATCTGCCTAACAGCAGTCCGCGCTTGCCAGCCACCATCTTCTTGCTAGCGGCCATTTTCATTTGCTAGCGTAACCACAGCCATTATATTAGTGGCCAATGGCTTACAGGTTACAGCTGACGGCCAATTAGCCACAGCTGATGGCCATCTGATCACAGTTGATGGCCGTTTACTACGAGCCAGCACCTTTCTATGTGAGGCTGAGAGCCTGGAAACTGCTTTTTGGGGCTTTGTCCCCACAATAGTCTTGCTGGTGGCTGGGCTGGAGATACAGGAAGCAGGATCCACACGATGCACAATCCGCCATCCGCTTCTCTGCCAACCAACCCACTAGCGTAGCCATGGCAGTAACATTAGTGGCTAATGGCTAACCAGTAACAGCTGATGGCCACAGCAGATGGCCATCTGATTACAGCTGATGACCATCTAATCACGCAGCTAGCACCTTTCCACATGAGGCTGAAAGCCTGGAAACTTTCAGGCCCCATGGCAAAGAATGTAGGTGACATCCAGTTGCCCAGAGCAAGTCCCAGCTGACAACCAGCAAGGAGAGGGAAATCTGAGTCCTTCAACTGCAGATACAGTCAGGAGACACATAAGGACGTTTTCTTCAACGATATGCCGCATATACGATGGCAGTACCCTAAGATTGTAATGGATTATAAACAAAATATTTGCTTGAGATATTGAAAAAAAAGAAAGGATACGAGATGATGGGGAATTTACTGCTAGCTCTGGGTGGTTTAAATAGCCCAGGAGGCTCAGCATGCTGTCCACGGGCCTTGGGCCTACAGGCTGGGGCCGAGTTGGTGAGGGAGCATGCATGCGCACGTGCACACTCGTGCACAGGCTCCCTTTCTTCCACTCATTCCTCTTCATCTTTTTCCTTCCCCACCCCTTCTTCTTTTGTCTTCTCCTTCTCTTCCTTCCCGACTCTCTCCTTCTGACATCTACTCTCCCTCCAAAGGTGCCTCCTTCCACAGCCCTGACTTCTGCAATGCGTACACGCACGCACACTTTGTCTTTTATACCACATTTTTACTGTACCTTTTCTATGTTTAGATACACAAATACTTACCAGTGTGTTACCACCCCTACAGTATTCAGCACAGTAATATGCGATACAGGTTTGTAGCCTAGCTGTGTACTACAAGTGCATTCCATGATGTTTGCACAGTGATGAAACCGTCGAAGGACACGTTTCTCAGAATGTATTCCCTCCTTAAGCAACACATGACTGTGACTGTACTCTGCCAACAACAAGCATGAGCATAGAAGCTGATTTTTTCCCAGAGCCTTCAGACAAGAACTCAGTCCAGCTGACACCTTGATTTTGGCCTTGAACTCATCCTGAATAGAGCACGCAGTCACACCGTGAGGACTTCTGACCTATGGAACTGTGAGTTAATAAATGGAAACTGTTTTAAGCCTCTAAATGTATAGTACATTGTTATACAGCAATAGATAAAAAATACATTTGATTTTTCAAATCAAAATGGTAAACAGAAAATTATTTTGTTGGGCATAGTGAAGAAAGAATCTAAGGAGGTGGAGCTGAATGGAGGAATCCTACCAAAAAAACGTTGTTCCATGTTAAGAGCCAGTGGCAAACAGTAACATAGTTAAAGCCTACATATCTTGATACCAATCACCATACTGAGTTTTGGATAAGACAGTTTACCAACACAGAAGATACATGAAATTACATAGGAATAGACATAGTCTTCGTAACTTCTAAAGCCTAGTCCTTCTGGAACACTGGTGGCAACATTTGGGAATAAATAATGGTAATTTATAATTGCATTTATAACTCAATTAAGTCTGAATTTATTGGCAATATATAATATATGATTATGATAGGTATTTACTAATGATGGGACAAATATGTAAGAAGAAACTTGTGATCTATTGCCAGAGCTCAGCAAATGTAAATCCTTACACTTAAGTATGTGTAAGAGTCCTTCATCAGATGTGGTTTTTGCAAATATTTTCTTCCAGTCATTGCCTTTGGTCTAACTCATGTAGGTTAAGAAATCTGAGGTGATGAGATAATCATTTTTTATGTTCCTTCATTTTCACATTAACCCCTAAACCAATTGTTTTTTCATTTTCATTGATTCTGAATTATCTCTACCAACTAGAGATTGACAAATTAAATAACAGACAAATAGGCGGACAGAGGTAGCTTTGTCATAAAAGTTGTAGTTCGTTATGTACAACTTTCTATGTGTAAATCTTGAAGTCTTATTTTAAAGAAAATGAGAAGCTATCACTCACAAAGGTTTTTTTTATACACTTTATTTTATTTTATTTTAATTTATTGGGGTGACAATTGTTAGTAAAATTGCATAGATTTCAGGTGTACATTTCTGTATTACATCATCTATAAATCCCATTGTGTGTTCACCACCCAGAGTCAGTTCTCCTTCCATCACCATACATTTGATCCCCCTTACCCTCATCTCCCTCCCTCCACTCCCCTTACCCTGTGGTAACCACTAAACTATTGTCTGTGTCTATGAGTTTTTATTTCTCATTTGTTTGTCTTGTTCTTTTGTTGTTTTTGGTTTATATACCACATATCAGTGAAATCATAGGGTTCTCTGCTTTTTCTGTCTGACTTATTTCGCTGAGCATTATACTCTCAAGATCCATCCATGTTGTCACAAATGTTCCCATATCATCTTTCCTTACCACCAAATAGTACTCCATTGTGTATATATACCACAATTTCTTTATCCATTCATCTATTGAAGGACATTTTGGTTGTTTCCATGTCTTGGCCACTGTAAACAAAGCTGCAATGAACATTGAAGCACACGTGTCTTTATGGATAGATGTTTTCAGATTTTTTGGCTAGATACCCAGGAGAGGGATTGCTGGGTCATATGGTAATTCTATTCGTAATTTTTTGAGGAACCTCCACACTACCTTCCATAATGGCTGCACCAGTCTGCATTCCCACCAACAGTGTATGAGGGTTCCTTTTTCTCCACAGCCTCTCCAACACTTGTTGCTATTTGTCTTGTTGATGATAGCCATTCTGACTGGGGTGAGGTGATATCTCATTGTGGTTTTCATTTGCAGTTCTCTGATGATTAGTGATGTTGAGCATTTTTTCACATGTCTATTTGCCATTTGTATGTCCTCTTTGGAGAAATGTCTGTTCAGGTCCTCTGCCCATTTTTCAATTGGCTTGTTTGTTTTTTTGTTGTTGAGCTTCATGAGTTCCTTGTATATTTTGGATATTAGCCCCTTATCGGAGGCACTGTTTGCAAAAATCTTCTCCCATTCAGTTGGTTGCCTCTTTATTTTGTCGATGGTTTCTTTTGCTGTGCAGAAACTTTTAAGTTTCATATAGTCCCATTTGTTTATTTTAGTTTTTACTTCCATTGCCTTTGGAGTCAAATTCATAAAATGCTCTTTGAGGTCCAAGGTCCATAAGTTTAATACCAATGTTTTCTTCTATGCAGTTTATTGTGTCAGGTCTTATGCTTAAGTCTTTGATCCATTTTAAATTGATTTTGGTACGTGGTGACAGATAGCAGTCCAGTTTCATTCTTTTGCACGTGGCTATCCAATTCTGCCAGCACCATTTATTGAAGAGGCTGTCTTTCCTCCATTGTATGTTTTTAGCTTCTCTGTCAAAAATTATCTGTCCATATTTATGTGGTTTTATTTCTGGATTCTCAGTTCTATTCCATTGGTCTATGTGTCTGTTTTTCTGCCAATACCATGCTGTTTTGATTATTGTAGCCCTGTAGTACAAGCTAAAGTCAGGGAGTGTGATACCTCCAGTATTGTTCTGTTTTCTTAAGATTGCTTTGGCTATTCGGGGTCTTTTGTGGTTCCAAACAAATCTGATGATTTCACTTTATTTTTTAAAAGCAGTTTTAGTTTTACAGCATAATTGAACAGAAAGTACAGAGATTTCTTGTATACCACCTTCCCCCACATGTGTACAGCCTCTCCCACTATCAACATCCCACCAGACTGGTACATTTGTTACAACTGATAAATTTACATTGACACGCCATTACTAGCCAAAATCCATAGTTTACAATTCACTAGTGGTGCTATACATTTTATGGGTTTGGACAAAAGTATAGAGAGTAGTTTCCCTGTCCCAAAAATCCTCTCTGTTCTGCTCATTCATTCCTCCTTCCCTTAATCTGTCAACTGATCTTTTTACTGTCTCCATAGTCTTGCCTTTTCCAGAATGTCATATGTTGAAAACATACAGTTGGTAGCCTTTTCAGATTGGTTTCTTTCACTTAGTAATATGCATTGAAGATTCCGCAATGTCTTTTCATGGCTTGATGGCTCATAATAATAAGCACTGAATAATATTCCATTGTCTGGAGATACCACAGTTTATTTAACTATTCATCTACTTAAGGATGTGTAAGAGTCTTTCATCAGATGTGGTTTTTGCAAATATTTTCTTCCAGTCATTGTCTTTTCTTTTCATCTTCTTGACAGTGTCATTTGCAGAGCAGAAATCTTTAGTTTTAATGAAGTCTAGCTTATTAATTTATTTATGGATCATGTCTTTGGTGCTGTATCTAAAAAGTGTTCACCAAACTCAAGGTCATCTAGATTTTTCTCCTATGTCAACTTCTAAGAATTTTATTCTTTTGCATTTTATATTTAGATCCATGACCCGTTTCAAATTAATTTTGTGAAGGGTATAAGGTCTGTATCTAGATTCATTTTTTTCTTTTTTTTTTTTTTTTTTGGTATATGGATGTCGAGTTATTTCAAGACCATTTATTGAAATGCAAAGTTTTTCACTTCCCTACCAACTTCTATTGAAAAGTTCCTGCTAGTATCTTAATGTATACTTGTTTCTAACAATAATAACTCTCCCTAAAAATCTGGGCTGCAGGCATTTCATATAAAGACCCAGCAATACTGTTGCTTTCGTTCATTTCTCTTACAACTGCTCTATGAGCTGGATTAGTGGTGTGACCCTATTTTACAAATAGAAAAGCTGATAGAGGGAGAAAAGGAAAGCTGCCTTGCTCACCCACAAAGCTCGCAGCAGAGTTAGAATTCACATTTACTGTCTCTATTGCCTGCTCACCTGAGTGCCTGATGCAGAAAGGTCACCCTTTTTAACTGTCACTGAGGACAAACCCTGCATTACCCAAACACAGGAGTAAGAAAACCACTCCTTATCAGAAAAGCAGGCATCTCCTAGTTTCAATCCTTTACTCCAAGGGCAAAAACAACTAACCTTGTTTCCTTTCCTCTCTTTGGCAGTAATGCTAAGGAAAAAACAAACATTCTGATTTGTGAGCCTGAATTAGAGGTGAAGGGAAACACTGAGTGCATACCTGAAAAGGTTATGCTCATTTTCTGCAAATGATTCTTCAGAAAAGTTACAACGACAAATAATTCTGGCAAGTTGATAAGTCGTTGAACCAGAACGCATATGAATATTTTCAGAAGCGGAAAGGATATGTTTATATCAAACTCCAGTGGTCCCAGCTTAAATACTACCCTTCCTAATTGGACACAATGCTACTGATTTTTTTGATCACTTGTGCATGGCCAGAAAAAAAAAAGTTTATATGATAAATTCATTGATTCCTCAAAAGAATGTTCTAGGGCTTGTGGGACTGTACAGTCTCGCCTTCCTGTTGACTTGCTTCATTTTCTGGCTGCTCCAGCTTGTCTGAATCAATGCAGCTCAGAAGCCCCCATACAGCTAAGCTGCCTGACATGGTGTTTCCAGTGCCGAGTCCATGGGGTCCCGAAGCACTTGGTTCAAACTTGTGTTGTTTTACACGTTGTTTATAGGTTACTCTCACAACTACATTTGAGAAACAATAGTCAGAAAGAGGAACCTGAAAAAAAAAAAAGACACTGAATTATCTACCAATATTTTTAACACAAAGAAAGATTTTAAAATACCGCTAATCTAATCTCCTGACAATGTATTTTGGAAGTGTGATATTACTTTTCTTTTTGTTCCTGAGTATGACTCAGCTCCTACTATCTCTATCAAAATTCTTAGTTCTCCTTCCTGGTGGAATTCATGCCTATCAGGACTTAAACTTCTTTTCCTCGATCATACATTTTGTCTCTGTACTAAGCCACTGATTTCGTACTATGTCAACATCTACATATTCAACTACACCCTGAAAAGAAAAATGTGGGGTACCCTGGGAGTTAGAAAGATAACACATGGCAGTGGGGAAGACATGGGCTATGGAGACAGTCTTAGATTTGTCACATATTGGCTGAGGGACTTCGGATGGGTTCATTCACATTAATGCATGCCTACACTGTAAGTTTTGTGGGAGGATTCAATGAGATGCTGTGGGTAAAACACACAGGACTGTGTGAACAACAGGTGTGGAATTGATAAGTTTTGTATTCCAGTCAAGCCATTTAACTTCTTTGTCTCAGCTTTTTCATCTTTAAAATGGCAATGATACTATGTGGAGTAGCTCTAAAATGTAAGTAAGATAAAGCCTGCAGAGTATGTGGGAAGCAGTGACACTCAGTGAACAAGCATCAGTCCTCCCCAGGATCAATGTGGAGATGACAACCTTGATAGACCTTTAACGATGCTGTCACTCTTAAAACATACACTTTTTTTTTTAAACTGTCTTTTTATTTTTTTAATTGGGGAATTTTGGGGAACAGTGTGGTTTTTCCAGGACCCATCAGCTCAAAGTCAAGTAATTGTCCTTCAATCTAGTTGTGGAGGGCGTAGCTCAGCTCCAAGACCAATTGCCGTTTTCAGTCTAGTTACAGGGAGTGCAGCCCACCATCCCATACGGGAATTGAACTGGCAACCTTGTTGTTAAGAGTTCGCACTCTAATCAATTGAGCCACATGGCTGCCCCTGAAAACATACACTTTTGATGGATTCTCCAGGTTAGAAAATAGTGTAACCTTTGCTTTTTCCTGTGAATTGATGCATCATATGCGTGTTTATAATTGCAGAAATTCCCACTCATCATCTGGTAACTTCTAAATCAGACAACTACCATCACTACTTCCATTTTTCTAGTTCAGTATTTCCTGAAGTATGCCCTTCAGGGCCTTCATTGCATGACATGTTTATTAGTGTTACATGATGAGACCATTCAATAGTCAAATAAGTATGGAGAACATGGGTTAAGCAGGATTGAACACATTCTTTTAGTCTAGATTACCTCAGACCTTTTAATGTGCAGATGGCCATCATGAACCTCTAAAAATGTACTGTAGTACATTTCAAAAGTTCATGAACCTGATGTCGGTGTGTTTCCCTAGCGAAGGGCATGTGTTCTTAAGAATACATGTTGGGAAATGCTGCTCATAGTATCATCACTAGTAGACCATGTTGTCAGTTTAGGACTGAGTAGTCTTAATTACCAACATGTAGCCATGTTTCACACTTTGGTATACCACAGACCCAAGACTGTTTAAAACATAGATTCCCAGGCCCTACCCCAGACCTACCAAGCCAAAATCTCCATGGGTGAGGCACTGGCATCTGTATTTTTAAAAAGCTTCACCAAAGGGTCTGATGCCCAGTCAACATTGAGTATAACTGGTGTGAAAAGTTCACATGAATCCTGAGCACTCCTACCATTCTGGATTTTGACACATGGTTTGACATATAAATTCCCATTTCACAATAAATCAAGTCAGATTCAGTCCCCTCAGAGGCCCTACACACTTCCTAGTCCATAGGTGACTGGAAGATACAAGGCTCCTCCTAACCAAAGGAAATCACCATTGAAACCTCATGAGGTCGGACCTGGCGGACGATAGGCCCAGCATCTAGCACAATGCCTAACATTCACTTGACACTCTGTAAGTTTTTCGAATGAATGGCACTGTAAGTTTTTCGAATGAATGGCACTTTTAAACTTAGTGGATTAGCTATAGACAACTCGAATCCATTTTGTATATATTACTGGAATTCTGACAGCACTACATTATAATTAACAAGATAATCTCTCTGCTTCCTTCCCACTTCATCCTTTTGTACTACTAGAAATAGTATTGTCTGGAATTTAGCCAATAAATACCTCTGTTGGGATTTGCACTTAACAGCTCCACTAAGTGATCTTTGAAACTTATTAAAATGGGCTACCCAACTAGATCAGTTTCCCATTGCTATCATCGCAAATTACCATAAATTAAACTGCTTAAAACAACACAAGTTTATTCTCTTTGGAAGAATAGGTTTGGGAGGTTAGGAGTCTAAAATCAAGGTACATTCCTTCTGGAGGCTTCAGGGGAAATTTTATTTCCTTGATTTTCTCCACTTCTAGAAATTCCTGAATTCCTGAATCCCTTCTTCATGTTACTCCAACATCTTTCTTGCATTATCATATCTCCTACTACTAACTCTGATTCTCTTGTCTCCCTCTTACAAAGACACTTGAGATTACATTGGCCCACCTGGATAACCCAAAATAATCTCCCTATCTCAAAAATAAGTAATTTAATCACATCTGCAAAGTCCCCTTTATTATGTAATACATTCACAAGTCCCAAGGATTAGGACTTGGACATCTTTAGGGCAACCATTATCTAGCCTATGACAGCGTGATTTCTCAATTCATCTAAAGTGTGTATTGACATATTCACTGTCTAAAATGGTGCCTACTTTGGTGCTATCAGGGATCATAAGGATAATAAGACCAAGTCCTCAATCTTAAGGAATTTATGATCGAATAGGGCAAATAAATTCATAAATGATTTTCAGTTCAAAGATTCATATAAGCAAGCAAATTTGGACAGAACAAATGGTCTCTCAGAGCCAAACGCAGGAAATTAAGTAGGACACTAAATTCAGAAAGTGCCAAACGTTAAGGTTGTCATGGTAACATGAACACAGCAACACAGAAAAACCTGTTCTTCAAAAGTATACACTTACCAGCTTTGCACAATTATGATCTGCTGAAAGAGCAGCTTTCATTCAATGATCCAGAACCCTTTACAACTACAGATTAGCTCTTATTCTATGACTATAAGAAATGGCTTGCCTAACCAAATTCAATTTTACAAATGTTTATGTGCCATCTACTATGTGTAAGATGTGTAAGACATGGAGCTAAGTTTTGAGAGGATAAAAAATGAATAAGACATAATTCCTGACCCCAAGGAACTATTCGTCTAACGCTAAGCATGCAAATGATGATAGATTACATGAAACGTTTCATAATAAAGCCAGGGCCCAAAATGATAGGCAATAATGTAATTAGCAGATATCAGTGTTTTCAACAAGAATATCAGACAAATTTAAAAGGTCAAAGGTCTCTTCCTAGCTCTGCCTTACCTGATTCTCCCACTGTAAAACTTCCTTTCAGAAATGCCCTTATCTGATTTTTTCAAACTTCTTATGGTTCATGCTGTTTCACAGCCACAATGCAAGGCAGAAATTTTTGTATCAGTTTTCTAGATAAAGAGGTTATGAATCAGAGATAAATTTCCCAAGCGTACACAGGAAGGAAGTGGGGAAGCAGGCATTTAAATGTTACCTGACTACAAAGTCCAAACGATTTTCTTACTTTGATCATTAACTGTACTACACTGTATAGCAATTACTTGTTTGAATGGCTCTCTCCCCGATTAAACTGCGAGTATCTTATGGATAAGGTTCTTACCTTACTCAATTTTGTATCCTCAGAATCTAGTTCAATGAACAGACACACAGCCAGACCTAAGTAAGCTTGTTGAATGAGTGAATCAATGAATTTTAGGCCAGCAGTTACTGAAGGCAACTTTTCTCCATGATGGTAAAACCTTTTTCCATAGAGCAATGATGTCATTTGCATGCCCTGTCACAGTAAACACTTGATAGGTTTTTATTCATCACCTAGTTATTTATAATAATAATAATAATAATAATAATAATAATAATAATAAATAGATTTGAGCTTCTTGGATGTCTCTTCCCTCCTCTTAATTTACGCTTGCATTTTTCCCCTCTTCTGTTCTGCCCAAAACTTATTGCCAGGAATATTGAAAACATCATCTCCAATCAGGCTGGTATCCTTGAGGGAGAAGGTAATTAGCATCCTTGTCAACTGGGTTTTGACCTCCCACGGTCCAGAGACCCCACCTAACACTTCTATATAACTTGTGATGTCTGGCACAGGGCACCACTGACTTCTCAGAGTCCTGTTTGAATTGGCTTCCAGAACGGCTTTGGCTTCCTTCTCTCCTTCCTCTTCCGGAAGCTGTTGATGATTTAAGGAAACTATGATGATCCTTTTTCTAATTACAATGAGAGAAGATCATTTGCTCTTTGCCTGTGACTTCATCTAACCTTAGTGTGTCCTCCAATTGACTTTGACCCTGAGTTTTCATCCTAGGAGTTTATGCACTCTGCCTACTGCTCTTTCTACAAGATCTGTTGTTAAATTAAATGTTTCTCAAGACTTCACTCTTCATGTACGACCTTCCCCTGGTTCTAGTTTCCAAGTATTGGAAAGACTGCCAGCATCACTTCAAAACTACCAACTGGACACTTTGGAGTAGTATCGAATTCATCTTCTCTCTCATACTCTGAACACTAAATTGGTTGCCAAATTCTGCCAGTGTCTTCTGTACCAAATTTTTCCTTCCTTTCTACTCCTTGCACAGATGTGTTCAGTTTATCATATTTTCCCAAAACTCTTTGTCTTTATACTAGCCATGTCACTACTGACAAAGGCATTCTCTCTGCATTCTTTAAGTGGGGCCATTTCATTCTTTAAAATCGTAATGGAATCTCACAGGCCTTTTGATCACACCAAAAGTCTTCATCAAGTGCTACAAATTACCTGAATTCTTTAGCTTTCTTCCATGTTTCAAAGTCTCTCCATCTTGTCAGGTTTATCTCCTTAATGATCTCACCCCAGTCCGCACTTTAAGCCTCTCCTGCTTCTCCCCTCATTTAAATCATTTCAGAAATTCTCTCCTCCCATGGAGTCTTATGAATTCGGTAGATCCCATACTATCTGAAAATCCTGTCAGCATGACCCTAAAAATACATGCAGCCTCTCCATAACCACTGCTACTGCCTGGGGTGGGCCACCGTCACCTCTTTCTAGGTTGCAGCAATCGCTTCGACAGGTCTCGCTGGCTGCCCATCTCCACTCGGTTCTCAACACAGCAGCTCCACTGATCCTTTTAAAAATCGAATCAAATCACTTCCCTTCTCTGCTTAAAATCCTAAATGGCTCCCAAGTTACTCCTCGTAGAGGCCACGTCCTGCCCTTGCCCTCTCTGACCTCACATCACTCTCTCCCCCGGGCCCAATGCCCTCCAGACACACACTGGTAAGGCAGTCTGCTGTTTGCGGGTCTTGGCATTTGCTATCCCTCCTACTTGGGTCACAATTTCCCCATTTATCCACCCCTTCAAGTCACGGTTCAAATGTCATCTTATTCATCCTAGTAGTAAAGCCTCCTGTGAGTGCTCCACTTAAAAGTGCAACTCATCCCCTTTCCTTGCTTTGTCTTTCTCCTTGGCACTGATCACCAACCATCTAAGAGACTAAGATTGGTTTATTTGCTTGTTACCAGTCTCTACCCACTGAAACGCCAGTACCCCGAGGGCAAGAAGTTGTGTCTGTTTTTCACAAAACAGTGACAAAAACAGTGCATGGCACAATGCAAACTTGTTGAATGAATGAAATCAAAGCATGAATACACTGCAAGTTTTATATTTTGCCCTTGCTACTATTAAGACTTCATGGAGCTACAGAACACATGGAACCCAGCCTCTAGAGTGCATTAGTACACAGTCAATGGTTTTACCTTTCGATATGGTATCGTCGTAAGTGGCAGAGCCATGCTGGTTTGCTTGTCAGGTCACAAACAACAATGCGTTCGGGGCACTTAGAAACTAAACGGGGCCTCTGAGACACCAGACACACAGCTAGCTGTCTAGACTAGTGCAGTAGACACAGTTCAGAAGTGGAACAAGAAGTTACTGTCTAAGAATAATGAGAAGACGGCTGCCTTACGTACAGTACTCAGAAAAAGTTGTTTCTAATGGTCTTACTTGCAAATCTTAGGACCTTATAAAGTGGCAGATCTTTCTCCCCAGTTCATACAATGCCAGGAGAGAAAGAAAGGCCCCAGATTCTCAGCTTATATAAACAATGAGATAAATATATGATTCAATAAATAATAAAATAATCATGGGCTTGAAAAAGAGTTCTGAATTTGAAACGTGACACTTTGTGGTCTCATTCATTTCTACCATTTATAGAAAATGTTTATCATCATCATATTGACATAAATAAGAGTCCGAATCCTTTGGCTGTTGAGCCCTATTATAAAACAATTCTCTGCCAGCATCAGCCCCTCCATGTGAAGTGGCAAAGATGAGGAGATAATGCCGCTGCTACCAGGGCCCTTCCTCCTGGGTGAGGGGAGCCGCCATAAGGCGACCACTCAGACACATGCTTGAGTTAACAGATGGGTCTTTGCTATGCCCTGAAGGTAAACAGCCCCGGCTCTGCGGGGCCCTGGGAGGGAGTGCCTTCCAGCTTCCCTCGTCCCTCTTTGAGAATACCCTGCCCCTCAGCTCCCGGCTTCAAACCTTCAGTTCCTTGAATTCCGCAGCACCATGGAAGAATCGTAGAAAGCAGGTGCCCTTGGACAGTAACACATCTCCAGGCTGCCCGGCTGTCTAGAGAAAGTCAGTACCTGACCCTGCTCGGCCGGCACCTGGAGCCTGCACTGTCAGAGAGGTACAGGTGTAAAGACATTCCAAGGAGAGGGGAGGGCTTTTATAATTATGCCTGCTGTGCTCTGCAGTTCATGGTAAAACTTGGGAAAGCTTGTCTTCTGTCCTTTGCTGCCACCATTCAAGCACAGGCTCCACCCTGATACTTTAAAAAGGGAAAGGAGAGTGTATCAATATGTTCTGATGTTTAACATACAAACTCTGCCCACTGGCTACAAAGCAATTGTAGGATTTCATTATCAATTTCAACGGTGGGTGTTCCAGTTTTGAATATGTTACTTGGCCAAAAGTTTAGATTTTAAGTACACAAAGATAAACATACAAAATTGTTTAGTGCAGTATTGTTATTAAAGTAGTAAAAAGTAACATGGAAAATAATATCCATCAACAGAGGCAGTGAAAAAAATTGTGACACAAACATACAATGGAATAATCCAGAGCTTATAAAAATTAAACATGGAAAGATGTCCATGATGCGATAAATGCAAAACACATGTGTGATCTCATTTCATTAAAAATGTAAATGTTTGTCTTTACATGGAGAAATACTTAGGAACATATTAACAAACTGCCTCAGGAGGTTATGGGGGGCTTCATTTTCTATTTCATATATTCCTGTTAGATTTAAAAGTTTGTGACAAGCATCTATTATTTCTATAAACAAAACCCACATTCATGTGTGTGTGTATGTGTGTGTGTGTGTGTGCATATGTGTGGTGATTAAGTTCTCCAAGTTTCAGGCATAATGAAATCCAAAATAATAAATGGCACAGAATAACGATAATTAATTTGTTATTAATTATATCAATAGAACAGTCTTATATTATGTCTTTTATCCCTTCATAAGGAATACATGACCCTAAAATTAGAAAACTGAGGTCATTCACAGGAAAACAACTTCTTTTCTTCTGACTCAAAACCACCTGCAACTATCTATTATTAACTCTAATTACCTACTTTAACAAGTAAATAAAAATTAAGCCAATAATGTACAGATAATATAAATTTAGGTGAAAACTGCAGTCTATATAGAAATATCCTTTTCCCATGCACTCCCTTCTCTTCTTGCTGTACCCATCATCACTCTCTCAGCTAAGCTAGGCCCCAAGACGTCAAAACCACTTTCTTGCTTGTTCATAAGTGATGGTGGGAGCAGGTTGTAAATCACCACACAGAACATACTTAGTAAGATTCTAAAGTTTATTGTTCCCAGATGTTCTAAAATTACTTACGAGAACGTTAACTGTTACAGAAACACACAGGCTGGCATATACATTCATTGCTTTTAAGACCTGACTCTCACTGCAAAATATGGTAAGCAAGGAAAACAACTTTAAGATGAATAAAGAAAATAAAATCCTGATTACATCTCTGATAAAAGACCTGAGAAATTGTTCGTCGGCTCCGGGCTACTCTATGTTTAGAACGGACCAAATTACAAAGGTTAGTCTATTTCTTGTTAAAGTGGACTTATAACACCTCTCTGTGGATGACAAATTTAAATGAACATTTCTCTGCTACCATCTCGTGGATTATTTAGGTAATGCAGTCAAAGTTCAGGAGCAGGCAAATCTAAAGTCCTTCCCCCCAAATTATGCCAAATATGAAAAGACTTATTGATTACTTAAAGCCATTTCTTTGACAGAACAAAATGTAACTTAATATACATGACATACTATTTCTAATGTATTAAACCTCTTCCTAAGAACCAGGTTTATTTTTGTGCTTATGATCTTTTAGCTTTTAAATATTGATACCTTGATAGAGAAACAAAATGCTTTTGCCACTGCTTAGGCAATAATTAATTACTATAAAATATGTAATAAAAATTCTATGTTAAAGCAATGATCACTAAAAAACCAGCTTTTCATATACACCGTTGGCATTATCTCTACCACCTAACACTAAAATATGGAAAAGAAAGTTAAAAATCCCATCTGGAAAATAAACAGAGGGTGCCAAAAATATGTATACACATTTTAAGAAAGGAAAACTGTATTAAAATTGTAATGTTCAATATATATCTGTAACAAAAGATGAATGCAAGTCACATTTGACTTCTGCATTTACAAGAGGTGCTCAAAGTGGTTACTATCAGCGTAATTTTAATAGTTTTTTCCTTTCTTAAAATGTGTGCACATTTTTTTGTCACTCTCTGTATATGGCATTTTTGCCTAACTCTAGGCCCAGTCCCTACAAACCCACATACGTTTGGAAAATGACTCCAGTATACATAGCAAGAATTAATATGTGGTCTTAGACAGTGGGGGTCAGGTGAAAGATGGGTACCACCACCCCTCCATAGCCTGAGATCTCTGAGTACCCTTCCCCAAACATCTGTGAACACCAGTCACCCCAAAGCATAGGGGCTTAACCTCTGAGGAGGACATGTGAACTCCTGGGTGGTGTGACTGTGGTAGGGATAGGAACCCCCAGACGGTGGGCAGCCTGTCTACGAGGTGAACCAGGAGTGTAATTTCAGAGTTGTTCCCCCTACACAAAGTCTGGGAACAGGGAAAGGTGGGAGCAAGAAAAGGGGAAACAGTGTTGTGATACTGTAATGTATAGCAAGAAATATGTATTTGGTCTTCATCCCGGTTTCTGGCACAGAGTTCCTAAAATCCTTGAGATTGCCTAAGTGATGAGAGCAATAAAGGTGTCTTTTATTATGTTAATGAGGTGACTTTTGGACCACACCTAAGGGTGGTGGCTGGTTGTGGGAGATTAGATTAGAGGGTTGGAACTTTCAGTGAGAGGCTGGAGGTTGAATCAATCACCAGTGGCCAATGACTTAACCGTGCCTATGTAATGAAGCTTCCATAAAATCACAAAAGGTTGGTGAACACATGGAGGTCTGGGACAGTGACACACACTTGGAAAGGGCATGGAACCTCTGCACGTTTTCCCCATACCCTGCCCCATGCAGGAATAACTGACTATTCCTGAGTTATATCTTTTTACAGTAAACAGGTAACCTAGTACGTAAAATGTTTCTCTGAGTTTTATGAGCCACTCTAGCAAATTAATCAAACCCAAGGAAGGGGTCTTTGGAACTGCCAATCTCTAGCCAGGTGGTGAGAAGCACAGGTGACAACCTGAACTTGCCATTGACGTCTGAAGGAGGTGGTCAGCAGGCAGTCTTGTAGGACTGAGTCCTTAACCTGTGGGACCTGATGCTATCTGCATCAGAATCGAGTTGAATAGTAGGACACCCAGATGGTGACAGAGAATTGCTTGGTGATGTTGGAAAACACACCTACCAGCATTGGTGTTAGCACCTCAGGGATGATGTAGATTCCACTGTCTCGATTCCTAATGCTGTACTCCACTTCGTGTGTGTGTGTGTGTGTGTGTGTGTATATAAAATTTTTCTCTGTATATATATATATATATATATATATATATATATATATACACACACACACACATACAGTAAAAGACATATATATATGTCTTTAAATATATATATATATATTTACAAGAAGTGGAGTGTGTGTATATATATATATATACAGTAAAAGACAAATATATATATATTTACAAGAAGTGGAGTACAGCATTAGGAATAGAGATGGTGGAAATATAATGGCTGTGTGCGATGTCAGAGGGGTAGTGGATGGGGGTAGGGGGATTGTCACTGTGTGAGGGATATAAATGATAAATGTCTAACTATTACATTGTTTTGTGCACCTAAAACTAATTTTAAAAATGTTAAAAAAAAAAAAAAAGGAATTGGTGTTAGAATCATTAGGTATCCTCACCCCTCCTCAGATTCTGAATTCAGTCCCAGTGGGCGAATGCTACTGTAATATGTGGGGATCTGTTTAATTATTGCTGCCAAACCCACTATCAGGTGCAGTTACAAATTCATGCTACACTCCCATACCATTCCTGGACTTACAGGCATTCCTTGGAGTGCCCAAGTTTTAGGGTCAGCAAAAAACCCAGAAACAGATAGAGGGGAAAATCTAGAAATTCTTGTTGGTCATACTGTATGTATTGGAGAACTGAAGAAGAAACTGGGGGGAAAAAAATCTGTTTCCTACTCCCCACCCAGTAAATCTGAGAAAGTATAAAATGTTCCCACTTGAGAAGAACTTAAAAGGATATATATTAGGAGATTCTTTATGAGACACTTCAGATTTGTTCTTCAGAATCCCATGAGCAAGATCTAGGACTTGTATTACCACATTCATTGCTAGAGCAGCACCTTTCAGCAGCTTGGTACTCTGGGCAGAATACAAGTATACACAATAAATCAGTTTTAAAGAAAGGTGGGAAAGCAGGCTACTAATATGTGTTCTCAGTTGGATATTTTTTTACCTCTGGTTGTAATTTAGTTGGTTCTATGGAAAGAGAAGGGCACTTGATAAATCATATCTTCTGAGTCACATCCAGACCTCGAAAATGCTACTTCTACATCGGGTTCCGTATAAACTAATTGGGGGCCTTTGAGATAGAATATTAGATTGACCAGGAGGAGAACCTGAGGATGCTATATTTAGGGGGGGGAAATTGAGGACACCTAGTTAAATTTAATTTCAGATAAAAAAACAATTGGGACATATATTTAAAATGTATGAGGTGTGATCAAAAGATACGGTGAATGTTTAAATAAAAAAAAATTGGCAGCTGGGTGTCTCAGTTGGTTAGAAGGCGAGCTCTAAACAAGAGGGTTGCCAGTTCAATTTCCACTGGGCCAAGTGAGCTGCACCCTCCAAACCTAGATTGAAGACAACGAGCTGCCGCTGAGCTTCAGGACAGGCAGCCGGACCGCTCAGGTGGTTAGAGCGTGAGCTCTTAACAACAAGGTTGCAGATTCAATTCCCACATGGGATGGTGGGCTGCGCCCACTGCAACCAAAGATTGAAAATGGCAACTGGACTTGGAGCTGAGCTGCGCCCTCCACAACTGGATTAAAGGACAACAACTTGGAGCTGATGGGCCCTGGAGAAACACACTGTTCCCCAATATTCGCCAATAAAATTTTTAAAAATTTATAAAAATGAAAGACACATTGTCATTAGCCCCCCTCAAAATACTCCCCCTCACTTCAAACACACTTATCCCATCGTCCTTGCCATTTTCTAAAGTAGTTCTGGAAGTTCTCTTTCATGAGTGTCTTTAGTTGTGCTGTCGTGGCTGCCGCGATGTCCTGAATCATTTTGGCTTTGGGGAAGAGCCAGAGCCATATAGGGCCAGATCCAGTGAATAAGGTGGATGAGGACACACCATAATGTTTTTGACAGAAATGGCCACACCAGAAATGATGTGTGACATGGAGCCTTTACGTTGTGATCAAAACATAGGGTGAATACTGCTGCCGAGTGCCATCCAACGGAAAGGCAGGGATCTTCAATATAGAAAGCGGCACACCTAACCTTAGTAAGTGTGTGTGACAAGTTTCAACTTGTTCAGTGCAGTCAGTTGGGTGTGAGCTATGGTTGAGAGAAGGTGTGTTTTAAAGTGTGCTGTAAATCATCCTCCATCATGACCATGCTCCGTGTCACATATTACTTCTGGTATATGGCAATTTCTGTCAAATAAAAACATTACGGTGTGTCCTCATCCACCTGATTCACCAGATCTGGCACCATGAGACTTCTGACTCTTTTCCAAAGTCAAAATGACCATGAAAGGTAAACATTTAAAATTGATTCAGGACATCGAGGCAGTCACGACAGTGTAACAAAAGACACGAAAGAGGACTTCCAGACTTTAGAAGGTGGCAAGAATGATGGGATAAGTGTGTTTGAAGCAAGGAGGGATATTTGGGGGAGGATTAATGGCAAGGTGTCTTTTACTGTAATAAAGTTTTTTATTTAAACATTCACCATATTGTTTGATCACACCTCATATTCATTGTTTATCTGAAATTCAAATTTCTAATGGGCATACTGAATTTTATCTAGCAACCCTAATTTTCCCTTTCCCCAAAAGAAATTAACATCTCAACTAGAGGAAAAAAAATCAAATTGGTAATTTCTTTTTTAACATAAAGCTATTTTTTTTATTGTTAAGATAAAATAACATAAGAATACACTAACAGGTTTTCCAAATATTATGAAAAAAAGAAAGGCAATTACATTACAGTTATAATTTAAGGTACAATTGAAGGTCAGGTAGAATCATTCAGTTCAGTAGCTTGGATACTTAGTAAGCACCACTGCATGCAATCACCATGCTAAGGCACCAGGAAGGGCAAGTGCAACAAGAGGCAGCCTCTGTTCCCAAGCAGCCATAATCTAATAGAGGGAAGACACAGAAGAGATGATACACATTTGACATAGGCAGGAATACAGAGGACACGTGGCTTTCACACCTCTCTTCTTCCCCCCATAGAACCTGGTCCACCACTAATGAGGTATGACTATCAGGTAAAGAGATTTATTACTTTTTTTAATAGACCAGAACTGTCTGTACTGACTCTTGATTAACATCAAAACTTACACATTGTCAGATGATAAAATGTCAAAGCTGGAAGTACCCTTAGAGATCTATCTCATCCAGCATACCTGTACGATAAACAAGAAGCCTGTAGTCCCACAGCCATGGGCATCAGAGCAGCTACCCCTAGTCTACAGGCTCCACCTAGAGTCTTTACCTGCCTGCTGCTTCTTCAGGTGAGGTCTGGCCATGAGGATGGACTGGTCCATTTCTCAGGTTCCAAAAGAGGAATAAATTCCCGCTCCCAGAGACCAAAGCTATTAAAGCACTGAGAATTTTTTTAGAGTTACCAGAAAGAGTGCTGCCACTCTGTAACACTCCAATTAGAGCAAAGTACATAATCGGTTAGGAAGGCAAACCAAAAGAGTTATTCGTGTCAGAGGTGATGCTTCAAGCTTATTCAGCAGGTAAATCTACTCATTTAATTCTTTGTCCTCACGTGGTTGCATCAAAAAGCTAACCTCTGGACTTTGTAAAACAAACTGGTTCAGAAAATTCACATTGTGTTGAGAATTGGTTCACAGAACAGACAGAGTGTGGAAATTGACTAATAAATTACTGATGCTAGTTATTTATTGCCAAGAGTCCTTCTTTCCTCTACTTTTCACGTTAACTTAAAAGAATAAGAAGGGGGAGGAAGAAGAATAGAGCTGAGATTCAATCTGGGAGAAAAGGGTAAAACGACATAAAAGTAGTGGAGTACTTATCTTCACTTAGCTCTGACTTCTCTTTCTTCAAATCTTTTAATTTAGGATGTCTTCCTCTCAGAAATCCTTGGTGTCATGTTGGGAAATTCTTGTGTCTGTCTCCCCAGTACTAGTCCACGTTCCTATTGTTAACATAAGAAACATTCAAATCTGTACAAACTTTTTGTGAGAATTTGAGCCAAACTGACAACAATGCCAGGAAGCAAAATCTCAAATACTCTAGAAAATGACACTTTTGCAGTTTCTTTTATACATTTGGAATTAGAAAGGGAGTATAGGAAGATTACATGGAGGGGGAGAAAGCAAAGTGAGGATTGGATTTCAGTATAGTTAGCAAGATTTTGTGCTCTCTTGAGGGTGGTTAAGCTTCTGAGGGGTCTGAAAAAAAAACACTTCATAGGTGTCAACCTAGATGCACATAAACAATGGACAGGGCTTACTTAGGGCAAAGATAAACATTACTAAAGAAGTTACATGCCTGAGTCATGACTTCTCACCGTGACATACCCAGTTAGGAATTTATGATCAGATCATCCCGTGAGGTGAGGTTACTTTCAGTAACTGGACTTGTCAGATTTATTATTGAGCCCCCTTTTAATCTGTACAGTTATATATATATATATATATATATATATATATATATATATATATACACATATGCTGATGTCTCCTAGAAAACGAATTCGGACAATTACCACTAAAATGTAAATAATTTAAAATAGTTTCTAATCTTCCCAATCCCCCCAGCAAAATTTCCCTGTCCTAACAAAATTAATAAAACTTCAGGCATAAACAGATATTTTCAGTCATTAAGGGTTTCTTCCTCTGCCCCCACCACCATTTATAATAGTGAGTATACAGACTTCTGGACAGACAATTTTTATGGTACATACTAGCCAGTTCTTAGTTTACATTTCATAATTATAACTTAAATGCTGGTTTTATTTATAATTTTAGAATTGACAAATAAAGCATGGGTGGTCATATTTTGTAATTATAGCTTAAAAACAGAATATAACTATCATAAACTATATAAGGAATTAATGACAAAAGCAATAAAATAGATGACAGAAATTGGAAGAGAAGTGAAAGGATTAGGAAAGAAGTAGAGGTTGCTCTGAAGGGGAAAATGATATCCTCTTACCTAAAAAGTATGTACCAGTTATCTCTTGCTGCGTAGGAAATATTGCCCACTTCCCTCCAAAAAACCAATAGCTTAAAATACCAATAAACATCTCTCATTACACAGAATTTTTTGGATCAGGAATTCATGAGCAAATTAGTTGAGTGGTTCAAACTCAGGATTTCTCATGAGGTTGTTTTCAAGAAGTTGGCTTCAGGCTGTAGTCATCTGAGGGCTTGACTGGGCTGGATGGCTCGTTTCCAAGATAGCTCCTCACATGGCAAGTTTGGTGCTAGCTATTGGCAGGAAGTCTCAGTTCTTTGCTACATCGACTTCCACTTAGGACTGCTGTAGTGTCCTCATGACAGGACAACTGATTCTTCTAGAGTAAATGATCCAAGAGGAGAAAGGCAGAGCTACAATATTTTTTATGACCTAACCTCGGAATTCACACACCATCATTTCTACAATGCCCTATTCATTACAGAGATCAACCCTATTCAGTGCGACAGGGTCCCTAAATATGAGGAGGCAAGAATCCCTCGGAGCAAGAGAAGGCTGGTTCTATAGTGTATTAATAGACACTTTCCATCTAAGGTTGATAGAATAAAAATAGATGTTTAAGTATAAAGTTGTAAAGTTAACCACTTCCAAAAGAACAGACAAAAAATATAATTAACAAACTCAAGGGAAGAGGCAAGAAAGAAAGATGGGAGTTATCTCTCATACTAGAAAATTGACTAATGTAGTCTAAATTTGATATATCAAGAAACAGAGGAATAAGAATAATATTTGGTCTGGGGGTAGTAGCCACCTTTAGAATTAAAAATAGAACAGTTAAGAAGTGACCACCTGTGGAGAATAGTACTAAGGATAGAATGGGAGAGTTTTAACTTCTTATTTAAAACCATTTTATATCAGTTGATTATTTTAAGCAATGCGTATATATTACCTTAATAATAATAACTTTAAACGTTTACTTTTTTTCTTCAGGACATAAGTATGTTTTTCTGTATGACATATGCTGGGATTAACCCAGGAACAGTATGCTGAAGTCCAAAAAGCTGTTACTATATTTGCACTGCCCTACTTCTAAATAGTCATCTAGTAACACTCAGATGTGCTTAACACAGCTTCACTGGTTTAAAACAAAACATTGTTCAAACAGTAAACTTCTCTGGACTTTATGTTCTAATAATACAACTTTTACAAAGATTTATTTCAGAAGAATTTGCTTACCTTCCACAAATTCACACTCACTTTCTTAAGAATCGTTCTTTTTCGTGTTTCACAAGAATCATAAAATGCAATTGAAAATAAAAACTTTTAGTGAAAGATTATATTCTTAAATTTGTGGCGCTAAGAGCTATTGACCATTTTAGCACCCTAATAAGAAGCTTCCAGAAATAGAAACTAGTTTATTGCAGAAAACCAGTGAAAACCCAATACACATTTCCTTGTCAAAATGTCTTTAAAATTCACCTGGAGAGGAGATGATTTGGGTGGGTGTAGACAGGATAGAGGATAGACCAGCCCCAAGAGAACAAAACTAGCACTGACATGTAGGTACAACAAGCAAACTTTGTAATAATCAGAGCTGTCTGAAAACCAAAAGGGCTGCCTAGAAAGGGATAAGCTGATGGATATTAAAGCAATCGAGTGACAAAGTAGAACCGAATTACTACCATTCCACTCAACTGAGTTTTTTATAAATAAGATGTTTCCCATGGAGTGGATGTTACCTCCAAAATTTATGCTGGGAAAGTTAACAGTGGGGAAATATTTTTGATACAATATTTGACCTTGATGGATGGTAGAAATGACCCACATACTGAGTTCACCTAGCAAGTCTTTTAGGGCCCTGGGATCTACCTGGCGTGAAGTCCCAAATAGAGTTAACCATCTAGAGAATACTCGCTTTTATTCAGGCTTCTTTATGGATTGTAAGCCTGTCACATTTCACTTGTTTCATGAGCATCATCTACAAGCCACACTAAAAATTAATTAGCAAAACAGAATCATCCCCACGATTATAGGACAGTGTCTAGAATCGGGAAGTTAATGTTTGCCACAACTATCTGGCTGGGCCAGAAAGACAGGAGTGCCTGACCATCAGAGGGAGATTCATCAAAGCTCCCCCGAGCAACTCTTCTGTGGTCAGCCCACAGTAAAAGAGGAAGAATGCAAAGCACAGTCGCAGTAAAGAACAATTACAAACAACGTGATGAAGCTGCAGAAACAGGTAGAGAGGCCAATCTCATCCATCAATCAGAAACGGCAGCTAATTTGAAAACCCATGAAAATTTTATAGGCTAAGAGCTTCTACTGCAGACATTGACAGGGCCTAAAAATCCTACCTTATTCCAAACTAAAGGACACTGAGGTGCAGACACAACTGGGGCAGCTGCCAATGATCACCCAAGGTCACATCTGTGCTACTGCTCTTCAGGGCTCTCTGGTAACAGAGTTTGCCTCTCCCTGGCCCCAGAGATGGCACACGGCTGGGTTAATCACAGGATAGCCTCTCCTACCCTGGCCATGGTGCTAACCCAATGTTGGACAATGGCTAAGCCTGTAAGGAAGGAGACTCCCATTGCCTCTGGGATTGCAGCACGGGATGGGGAGGATTCTGGAATGTCGTGAGCCTTGTTCCCTACCATTCGAAAAAAGCCCTTCCGACATAGTCTGTGGAGGTGAAAATGAAGCCAGCGTGGGCACAAGTTCCCATGGCATTCAAATCTCTAGATCCAGCCAGCCCTAGGGCTGATTCTATGCCTGCCTTTTCTGCAGTTTGTGTGTATGAACCAATGAGTTCTTTCTGGCTTTAATTGAAGTTGGGTTGCTGTCACTTGAAAGTGGACTAATGTCTATCATATGTGTAACCAGTTTATTGGAGAGATATAGCTCTTTGGGGGAATAAACGTAAAACATTTTTTTTAATTATTGCCTCAAGCTGTACTACATTAATTCTCCCTCTCTCATCTTTTAGAAATATGAACAAATTAAATGTCTTTCAGTGTTTATAGGGCTCAGCAAACTCTTTCTGTAAAGAGCCAGATAATAAATATTTTAGACTTTGTGGGTCACATGTGATCTCTGTTGCATATTCTTGTTTATTTTGCAATTCTGTAAAAATGTCAAACCATGAGCTGAAGATGGGTTTGGCCCTGGGTAGTTTTGGGCTTCAATCTCATTGTTCAGAGAGATATGTTAGGCCCGGTGTACGTGTCCTCTAACACAGAGCAAATTCTACAGCTAGTCACATATACAACTAAGTCAAGGTGATTATCAGGTAGCCAGGACCACAGAGCCAGGAATAAGGTGAGGCAAGCAAGATGCCCAAGACACAAAATTCAAAGAGGCTCTCACGATAGGATGCCAGTGGCTAATCCTACATTTGCGCAAACCTGAGCCTGGGTGCTTTCCTCAATTTTGCACTGTGGGTGCCATCCCTTGCCTCATCCTTCCTCCTTCCCAGATGGTCACCATCTAACTGTTCACTGTCAAGAAGAGGGGACTGGCTGGCTTGCTTTTTTCCTACAATGTTTGCTGCTTGCTCAAAAAAACACTGCGCCACTATGGAAAAAACAATATGGAGATTCCTCAGAAGATTAAAAATAGAACTGCCATACGACCCAGGAATTCCACTTCTGAGTATTAATCCAAAGAAAACAAAACCAATAATTCAAAAGACATATGCACCCCTGTGTTCACTGCAACATTGACAATAGCCAAGATATGGAAGCAACCTAGGTGTCCTTTGACGGATGAATGGATAAAGAAGAGGTGGTTCATTTATACAATGGAATGTTACTCAGCCATAAGAAAGAATGAAATCCTGCCATCTGCAACAATATGGGTGGACCTACAGGGTATTCATGCTACGTGAAGTAAGTCAGACAGAAAAAGACAAATACTGTATGATTTCACTTATATGTGGGATCTACAAAAACAAATGAACAAACAAAACAGAAACAAACTCCTAGTCAGAGAAAAAACACGGTTGCCAGAGAGGAGAGGATTAGGGGGTGGGCAGAAAAGGTGAAAGGGATTAAGAGGTACAAACTACCAGTTGTAAAAGAAACAAGTCACAAGGATGTAATGTATAGCAAAGGGAATATCGTCGATAATATTGCAGTAACTGTAGCGACAGTGATGGTTACCGGTCTTGTGATCATTTAGTAATATCGTATATATGCAGCTATGTCGTGTGTTATACTAGTATATGTCAACTGTAATTGAAAATGAATTAAAAGCACTGGGCTTTTGGCCTCGGTGTCTTCTTGGGCTACAGTCAGCTTCGCCCCAGCTCCTTCAGTTGCTCAGGAGTCCCTCGGAGAGGAGGGGTCCCTGTCACCTAGACATGGTAAATGTCGTCAAGCTCCTCTTGAGGTGGACAGTCTTCTCACTTGACCTAAGTAACTGTATAGTTCCTGCCCTTCCCTTCACTTCCAAGTTCCTTCCCAAGGAACCCAAAGAACCCCGAGAGACTCCTTCCATAGCCTCTAAAGGGCTGTGGCTGTGGAAACCGAGAACAGGCTAGCAGTTACCAGCCCCTCCACCTAGGCACTCCATGTCAAGGTCCCTTCAAACTCTGCTGGCACAGGCTACTCTTGTAGATTTCTCACCTGCAGACACCTGCAGACAGAAACAGATGTTCATTTCTATGTACACATACCGCCCCCAAATTCTACGGATTGATTTCCTGCTCTCTCTAGGCTCTG
This sequence comes from Rhinolophus hipposideros, assembly GCF_964194185.1. Taxonomy (NCBI): domain Eukaryota; kingdom Metazoa; phylum Chordata; class Mammalia; order Chiroptera; family Rhinolophidae; genus Rhinolophus; species Rhinolophus hipposideros. The sequence continues at coordinate 61,286,379 of NC_138059.1, forward strand.
TCCATGCTCCACTAAAGTGACAATACAAAAAGGATCTGTAAGCACTATTGGTTTCAGATCGATTTTCTTAAAGCCACCCACCCTATTCCCTGGACTTGGGGGAACCACCCCCTTCCCTTTCCCCCACGAGGAGGAGAGTTTATTGGCCGCCTGCTATAAATACTCTTTCCTCTTAAGGTCTAGGCTTCACTTCTCCTCCTCAAACCCCTCCTTACATAAACTTGTGGATGAAGGAAGTGGTGGATAAACCCAGAATTCTGCAGCGTTGGACAGTAGAGTTTAGGTAGAAATGGAAGAATTTAGTACCCTTTGTCCTCAGCTTTGGGCCTTGCCGGCAATTCCAGAATAATAGGGAAATTCCTATTGAAGAGTCTGACACGGTATTTGTGAGACACGGGTCTTTGCCAACCACACTCGAAACAATCATAGGCAACCAACCACTTTGCATCATTGCTAGGTTCCGCTCTAAACTGAATCCTACAACAGGAAACTTCATACTGTTTCCATAGGTGTTAGTACACATGATGATAATACAAATAAAAGCTGGTCTCCAATTCAAGGGATGTTTTTCAAGAGAAATTTAGCATATATTCAAACACGTTAAAAAGAAATGACAGCTTCAGAAATTGGAAAAACAAGTATTTCCTTACTAGAAGTATAAAACTACTTTCTGACTTAATAGAGGACTTACAGTTATTTCAACGTTCCAATTATTGTCTTGTGCACCAATAGTCACACTATGGAAAATATCCTGTGTCATTTCAGAGTTGGCCTCAAGGGGTCCAGATCTTTACAGCAGTGGTTCTGGAACTTTAACATGCAAGACTCAGAATCCCCTGGAGGGCTTATTAACCACAAATTGCTGGGCCCCAGCCCATTTCTGACTCAGTAGCTACTGTCGGCTGGAGGCTGAGAATTTGCACTGCTAACAGGTTTCCAGTGAAGTCTGGGCTGCGGGTCTGGGAATCGCACCGTGAGAACCACCGCCCAGGGCATCATTTTCTAGCTCGCAGCCAGCGGACCCAATTCAACCTATTCTTTCTTTATATAGTTTTGTTGTGACACAGCCATACTCATGTGTTTACATAGTGTCCGTGGCTACTTTCTTGGTACAACTTCAGAGTTGAAGAGACTTCACAGCTTGCAAAACCTTTTTTGGTCCTTTACAAAATATTTACTATTTGGTCCTTTATAGAAAAAAAAATTGCCAATCTCTGGTTTAGAGCATCAATGTCTAGCCCACAGTCAACCCTGCCACAGCTTCCTAGACTGGAAAACGGATGATTCCAGAGGGTAACCCTAGAAGGCTGCTGCTATGATTTGGGGTTATTTCACTAAATACACAATTTGATAAAATTTTATAATAGAAGACTTTGTATGGGTCATTTATCGCTATATATAACCTTTAAAAATATTTGCTCAAAACCTTGCTTTATATTCAGGTCATTATTTCAAATCCTTTAATGAAAAGATTTTTTTTAAAAAGGTCTCTATACACCTTTTGGAAGATAAAGAATTGTTGCAAATATCTATGTTATCTAGTAACAAAGGAAAATTGGAAGGATGCAGCATTTATTTTAGTGGAGTTGCATTTCATACAGAGATGTATACACGAGAGGAAAAAAAAACCATGGAGTCAAAATTATGCTTGGAAATCTAAGTCACCTTTAAAATACAGTATACAACATTTACAGACCATGTTGGAAGCAGACTCTCAATATGCCCAACACAGCCAATTTTTCCCTCAGTGTTCAAACAGATGGCTCATTCTTTGGGGGAGCACCAGATGAAGTAGTTGGCTTGCATTTGAGGCCATCTTGCATAAAAATAAAATACTTATCTTTAAACACTAAAATCACATTCTGCACAGTGAGAAGCTCACACCACAAGGCACAAAGAATCTATGACCAATTGAAGGAGATATAGATTAATGTCTCCCTTTTAACACTTAGTCTGGGGAATACTTGAGAGAAATGGAAGGCAGAAGTAACTGCACGATTTAAATTCTCAATCTCTCTCCCTCTCCCTCTTCCTCTCCCTCTGTCTCCCTCTGGCCCAACACGTATAGTTAGATTCATAAACTTGAATGTTCTGATAGGACTCCCCTATGTTCATGAAGACCCTGATAATGAAATAAAGGTCTTACAATGGTAGTTCATATCCCACGCTTGGTACCAATTTCTGTTATTGCTCTGCTCTGGTTACAAATAAGAAACATGCCTCGGTTAAACTGAAAGGATAAGGATTTCTTTTTAAGATGTTATCAGTACCACCAGTGGCACTAGTACTTTGACATTGTTGTTTATGTCAGGGCTTTTTAGCTCTAAATAATCCAAGCTGAAAGCTGACTGCGTCATTTCGTCCCTATCCACCATCTCTGATCTCTGAAGTTGTGGCCATGGCTGAATCCACACCATGACAAAATGCAAACACTTCTATTCCATAGACAAAGCTGCCTTGGGACACTTTCTTCTGACAAAGGCAACTTAACAGGCTATCACTTTAAGGCCTTATCCTTATGTATTACAGATACCTTCCAAATGATCCCAAGGATAAGGTAAGACAGTCTATGATCGGAGTAGCAGCTGGGAGATATAAATTTTACACTTATAGCAACTTGTGTTACAGGCATATTGAAAACTAGGAATGCCATCTATACCTATCTTGCTGAAAAAAGATAACCAACACGTAAAAGCTTTTTGTTCCAAGTAAAACTGCCCTTCCCTTAGCATACTACTTATCTGACTAAAACAAAAAGGTCAAGTAAATAATCTAAATTTTACTTGTTTCCTACTTTTGCATAAAAAATAAGAAATATAGTTGTCAGGAAGCTTAAGATGAGAAAAATGGATAGTTCAAAAAATCAGTATTTGTTTAACTCAATAAAATGTAATTGTGCTTACGAGTAGAGCTTTTTTTACATTGACCAAACCACCTTGCATTAGAGCATGTCAATGATTAGAGACATCTGCCCACTAGTGACTTAGGACTTCATGATTTCCTAATGGCTACCACAATTTTCCTTTGATATTTAATAAACACATAACACAAAATATCTTGTCCCAATTTGTTTTAACATCTGAGCCCACTACTAATTTGTACATAGATAACATGTAAAGTATCTGATCTAAATGTACATACCTTTAATTAATCAATCAAGTTATGGTACTATTACTTGTATACACTCAGCATATTACCAGTATTTCTATAGTTGCATTTTGGGCAGGACAATCTTCAACATTTGTGAGCATCCAAGCACGAAAGGACATTTATCATCCCTGCCCCTAGTGCACGAAATGCTAATAGTTCATTCCATTACTATGACCGTCATATATGTGGGCACCAACCATGAGCATGCCCCCATTGTGAAAACTCTACCACTCCCTTCATCTCCTTCAAGAACTACTGGAATGGGCATTAGTATAGTAGAGCTGGGCAAAGATGGCAAAGAGTTCTTTGGAAAAGGATTTTAGGAGACTACATATATTCAGTGAAAGATTGAACTGGAAAATTTCTCGTTATCATAATTTGACTTGCTGACTTTTTTATTACTGAACTGGATTTAATTTTAGAGTAATACATCTGTATGATACTGATTAGAAATAATGAACACAGTTTCATTCTTTTAGACAAGTGTGTTCATTTAAGGGTTCACTGAAGAAGGGTCTGAGTCGGAACTATAAACTTAGGAATTGTACCTTTTTCCCTACACGTCACCACATGGGATGGACCTCTTTTAACTTGAAACAATGAAAATATAATGGAAAAAAAGGTGTCTCTATAAATTTCACATACCACGCAAGATTTTTCTTTAAAGCAATTCAGATTTATTACTGATTGTATAGAGCACACTAGTTTTAGACTTACTTTGGAAAATTGTTATGCCTACACATATCACAAAGATATCACACTGCAGAGCCCTGCACAATTATATGTAAGAACTATAAAACCAGAAAGCTTTAACTGAGTAAGACTACATGGAGGCAACTATTAAAACGCACGTGAATCTGAAATCTCAAAAATGGGTACAGAATCAATCTCCTTTCGTACTTTTTCTTCAATAGTTCATCTGCTAAAAGGAGGCGTAAAGTTTCATTAATAACTTTCAAATCTTCAGTTGAAATCAAAACCACTCCTTAGCACACAGGTACAGAATCTGTTTTATGTAAGTGTGCATTGAAAACAAACCAAAATATCCATTACATTTGTGTATTTGATAGTTACAAACTGTAATGTGCATGACAGACCCCTGCATCTACATATGCACATGAACTGACTATATTTACTTTAATAATGAGATTGCCTCTGTAGAGTAAATGATACAATAAATGTTCCACTATTTTGAATGGTTGCTGTTTCTATTTTATGATCAGAGATATGTCTTCATTGTTTTGAAAATGTAGACAACTGAAATTAAATAGTCAATACAATTCTTCTATAGTAAGCACTAATAGGTATGTTATACATGGACACAAACATTTATAAAAACATCCTGTGCATTCCTTTGAAACAGGTGAAGAAAAATAAGTCATGACTTGCAAAAAGTCGCGTAAAATACCTGCCTTTCTACTGATGACATTTTTGCTTCTAGAGTTTTGGATTAACATTTTTAATTCGGAGAATTTATATACAGGAAAATGTGTGACATCCATTACACAAGACTCATAACTCCATATTTATGTTAATTGAAGCTGTAATTTATACAGATACCAAATAATAGTGCAAGCTTATTACAACTATCAAAGGCTTCTTCATTCATCTGAAAACATTTCTGCTTTTAGCTATCTGCCCTCCAGTACCTTGAGAAAATTTTGAACTATATTCTTGCCTTTTTGGTATCTTTTTACTTTGATCATGGTCTAGATTCTGGATATCTGAGGAATCCAAACATTTTGGGGCCTACTATGTGCTGTCAAAATATTTTAGAATATAAAATAAATAAAATTAGAAAAGAATTTCAAGCTTAAGAAACTCCAAATCTGCCATCAAATAGGTGGCCCCATGCTGGATGCTATTTAATTAAAACCCACTGAACTAGATGCCAAGGATCACATGAAAGAATCAGAGAAAGCAGATGGTAACCGAGGAGTCTGACAATCACTCATAGAAATAAACTCACCCATGCTGATGTAAAAAAGTGAGTGACTAAATTATTACGGCTGAGCACATTCTCTACCTGGTTAATCTTAAGTAACCTTAAGATAGAATGAGTTCGACATGCCTTCTTTAAATCCACTAGGAATTTAAAAATCGTAACAGAAGAAATTTCCCAATGGGTCGACCCAGCACATCTTCGTTCAGACTTAGAGAAGGAACCAGGCAGGCCAGTCCCTCCACCCCTACTCTGGATTCCATTTGCTTCTGAACCTCATTCTACATTAAACTTTCTCTTTTCTGTACCTCCCTCTTGAATCTGTCTCACCAACCCAAGCCTGAATGCCACATTGACACCCTTGCCCATTATCCTGTTCTTCCGGTGTCTCCTAGCTCAGTGTCCAACAAGCCCACCAGTGGAACTGCTAAGAATCTTGGAAGTCCCCCTCAGAATAAATCACCAAGTTCTTCTGATGCTGCCTTACAAAGCTCTCTCAAACTTGTCACCTCCCTCCCCCATGACACTGGTACTTACGGAGTCCACGGCTCCACTACTCCTGTATTACAAGTATGGTACGAGCCTTATACATAATCGGGATCCTCAGATCCACTTTTCTCCTCTCACATCCATTCCTCCATATTGTAGCCTCCATAACCACACCTCAGGCAAATTACCAAAACCATGCTTCAGGTTTTTGTAAGTCTACTTCCTACCCTGACTCCCCCAACCCTCTTGCCAACCATCAGGTCTCCTAACCCTCCTTGATTACTTCCATGATCCAACTTATCTGTTCCATGATCTTCCTTCCCACTAGACTGTGAGCCCCATGGAGGATTATGTCGGTAATTCTACCAATTAGCACCATGACTGGGACAAATGTAAGTTTCAAATAATTAGTAACTGACTTCAATGACATAACTGAAAAATACCATGAAGAGCTACACTCTAATAGAAGCCTGTGGTTCCCTTCATCGTGAGTTGGTAATTGTTGGCATTTCTCTTATCATTTTGTCTCCCTTGAGTTTCACCAACCAGAAAGGCTATACCATAGAGTAAGGAAAATGTTTCTAATATAACTTTTCTAATACAAAAGTTGTCTCTAGGATAATTTTTGTGGAGGTGACAAAACATCTGCTTGACCTCTTTTGCTACTGTTAACACTAAGAAATCCTATACTTGACTTTCCCATTCTGGATTATAACTAATAGCTCAGTGGCTGGGATCTTAATTTTGATTAATTTTTCTTTAATTACCTTATACCCGCTTACACTTGCTACTTAATATCCAATCACAGAGGAGAAAAGATTTCCACAGATTGTCATCTTCATGAGTTTTACTACACGCTGCTTCCACAAAAAGTTGATAAGCAGTCCTTACATCAAGCACTATAAATATCTTCACCTAGAAGCCTCTACATTTATTGTCCTTAAGCTATTTTTTCCACTTAATTAAACTAATCTGTCCATCTCAATGTGACCAGAAACACTTAATTTTGTTTCCATTAGGTATGTCTTGCTTTAATTCCGTGTCATGTGAATCTAATTTTTAAAAAGCAGACCTTATGTTGCCTGGAGGAACTGACACATTAAAAAAAAAAATCAAAACTAGAAATATCAAATAATTTTACAAAGCTTTATTTTTACATACAAATTTTCTTAAAGCAGTACACTTTTTCTCTGAGGTTCTGCATTGAGAGGTAATGATTCCCTTTTCCCTGAAAGTTTATCTCCTAAAACTGAGTCCTGACTCAACTCTTTCAGTCTGCCTTAGGGTTTTTACCTACATTTGCTTTAACACTTTTTTTATTCATTGGTAAGGTTGGTATGGCTGATTTTCTGTGTTTGTCCTCTTTTTCCATTTTCCTTCCTTTCCTATCATTTTGAATTAATTCTATGCCACTTTCTTGCCTATCAGTCTTCTAATTCAGTTATAGTATGCTAAAAATTTCCCTTTTTTGTACCAATCACAAAATTAATTTTTCCTCTAAAAGTATGTTGTCCATTACCCTATTTTGCTTCCACTGGATAACTAGAATATTTCTGTGCACAAACTACACAGAGTTTATTTTTAATGTGTCCTAATAAACTATTCTCCCACCTGAAATATTTAAACATGAGAAAATGGGTATTTACACAACTTACATTTTCACACTAAACTCCCTATCAGAAAAGAATAGGACTTCAGGGCCATTAAAGGCTGGAAAGAACCTCAGGAAACCGGTTGGTCCTGAAGCCACCAGTAATGAGGAGGCTTGGAGTTCGGGTTCAATTAAGGCTGGAGAAGAGGGTGGTGCAAGAGAGGACGCACGAGCTTTGAAAGTGGTCTGTGCTGTCATAACCTCGAAAATGAACACGTGTAGGAATGAAGAGACAAATGACACAAGTAAATGGTCACAGCAGACCACTTAAGTGCTGAATTTGAAGGACTGGGTAATAGAATGGCAAGGGCCAAAATGGACAGGAAAGGCTCCACGGAATAGCCAGTTCTTGAAGAATGATAGAATTTGGTCATTTGAGAAGAGAATGCATTCCGGATGAGTAGAAACATACAATGCATTTGCTGAAGACTAAAGATACCAATTTAACTGAAAACAAGAGTGTCAAGTCAATTAGTAGGACAGTAAGGCAGGTTACAGAGAACCCTGAAAACAGAAGAATAACTTAGATTTGACATAATAAGTCACTAAAGGTTTATAGCTAGGAGAGTAGATAATAACAATATATAATCATTTTGGCAACTATTTGGTTACTACCGTGCTTCCCCGAAAATAAGACAGTCAGCTCTAATGCATCTTTTGGAGCAAAAATTAATATAAGAGCCAGTCTTATATCATATTTTTTGTATTATATTAATTATATATTATAGTAAAATAAGACTGGGTCTTATATTAATTTTTGCTCCAAAAGACGCATTAGAGCTGATGGTCCAGCTAGGTCTTATTTTCGGGGAAACATGGTAAGAAGGACCTGTGAGATTTAAATCCCAACCCTGACCTTTATTAGTTGTATTTGCCTCTGGTTACTTTATTTCCAAGCTTCAATTTCCTCTGTCAAATGAGTATGAAAACCCCAGCTCACTGGACCACTGTCATTGAGATGGCTAAAGGAGACAACACAAAGGACCCAGTACAGAGCTTGGAACAACTTAAGTACTCAAGTCATGTTAAATGTTACTAAGAAGCCAGTAGCAGTAATCCAGATATGCAATCACTAAGATCTAGACGAGAGTAGAAAATATCAAATACCCACCCTCTCAATATACAAAACTGTAATTGTTTCACCACCGTAACTCATTTGTACACATTCCCCCAAACACTCACAGTATTATTATGCTCTGTAGTGTGGCAAATACTAAGAAAATAAACCCTCCCTCCCTTTACAGCTCTTGATCTCAGTAAGAAACATACTTATGGAAAGTAATGGACCATACATGACAGGTTCCAAACGAAAGTAAGTACCACTGCAGTTAAGAGGAAAAATGATCACAGGGCTTTAATGCACTGTAGAACAAGCAATGGGGAAATACTGAGTTGCAAATATTAAAGAAATGGGCATATCTCTTTAGCATGTTAAAGAACTTCTATAAATAAGGTTAAGAAAAACCAGATCCTTCTCCCCATATCCTGCCAAAAAAATGAAAAAGGGACAATTCACAGAAAAAATAAACAGCACTTAAATGTATGAAAAGCTCACTCTCATTTATAAGACATACCTTTTTAGTCCCAAAGGGCTAAATATGGGGTAACAGCTGGAGAGGCAGGAACCCTCATACCTTGCTGGTGAGAGGGAACCTGGACTAATCTCTCAAAAGGCAGGAACTAGCTAAAGTAAAAGCACTCCCACCTTTGACATAACAATTCTAGGAATTCATTTTACAGATTCATTCTAGACTTACACAGCACTGTATTTGTAAGGGCAAAGAATTACAATCAAAACACTAGTTAAGTGATGGTACACTAAGATAATGTCATACTGTGAAGCTGTGAAAGGAAGTTGCTTTATATAGGATATATAAGTTATATCCTTTATATAGGATATAACTTCTAAGATACACTTTAAATGAAAAAAGTAAGGGGCAGGGCATTATATTACGACTTGTATGGGAAAAAATATGAAATGATTGGTAAATGTACAGAATATCCCTGATGGGTACCCAACATTAACAATGGCTGTTCCTGGTGAGGGGAACGAGGTGACCGAGGGTCAAAGGGAGAGTCACCGTTCATTGGATACCTGTTTCGAACATGTTAAAACTTAGTGTATATATTTCTTACCAATTGAAAAAAATTAAAACAAATGAGACTTAAAAATGTTGACTCATCGATACTATTGTAGGCTGACAGGTGATGCGGTTTTTTTTTATGCATTTCTGTAAACACGCTGAGTTTGTTTTAATAATAAAGTATTTTAAAGGACATGAGTGTAAAGGAGGAAATTCCAGATAAGAATATGAGCCAAGACTGGAAGGGTAGTTTGAATACAGCCTAGTTAGGTTATAATAGACAAGCCTAAATGAGCAGACTGCTTTTGTAACAATGAGATATAGAAGTCTGTAACAAGAAGTCTGCTACAGAATGTATGAAAGACTAGGTTGAGCTAACCTCTCAGGGCATTTTTGGTGCTAAACAAAGCAGTCCAAACTAATCCCTAGGCCTTTGTTGACATTAGAGCAAAAAATGACATACTATTAATCTGATAGATTAGAATGTGGCCACTCCAGAAGTAAAAGTAGCCAATTTCTGGCCCACAGACATGTTTCACGTGGCTCACGTGAGTTTGTTTTTAGGGTAGTGTTTTTAGGGTCTGGAACACAGTCCACAATCCATGTGAGGAAAAGGCAGTTTCCCTCCTCAGACAGGCCAGGTGCTCTCCATGTGATTTCCTGTGTTGTGGCCTGACTTCTTTCACATACCTAACTTTTCTTGTCTCCAGACAAGTTTTTGATTTCTAACACGCCAGAATTAAGTCATTTGACATGATGCAGGTAGAAAGGTCTGGACTGGAATGGTGGTGGTAGGACTGGAAAAGCACAGCCAGGAGACGTAAGATGCAGGATGCCTTGTGAGTGTAGAGACTCAGAAGCCAGACGACCTGAGTCTGAGGCCTGGCTTCACCACTTATTAGCTATGACCTAAGACTAATGAGTTACCTACAGTACCTACCTCATAGTTGTTAATGGTTAAATGACTATTTGTAATGCACGTAGCACAATGCCTGGCACAGAATTTTTTTTTTAATTTATTGCATGCCTACCATAAACTTGGTTCTAAGAGAAATAAAAATTGAGACTTTACATTTAATAGGTACAGCAGAGGAAAAGGGGAGCTATCAAAGATGATGGTACAATAGAGAGTTAGAAGTTAGATCATTGAAAGCTAACTGAAATCCTAACAATAGATAATTATAGAGAGAATTCTTCTAAGGACAACATTTAGATAAAAACGAAGTAGCTGAGGACTAAGCCTCAAAAAAGTCCCTCTTATTGGAGACAGAAAGATGAGACAGGTAAAGTGTGATTAGAAAGGTATAGTGTCTCACTTGAGAATCAAGGACAGGAGGATTGTGTCAAACTCCAGTAACAATAATTCCATCTTACACATGCAAATTTTCAGTTTTCCAATTATGCATAATGATCCCACTGGATTCTAATAATGACCCACGAAGTAGAAGAATTATCTAAATTCTCCATTTTACTAAGAAAAACCTCAGAAATTATTTACAACCTTAGTTACATAGCTAATAAGTTATAAAATAAGAAATCAAAAATACCACTATATATATGTATACACACACACACACACCAGGGGTGCCAAGAAAAACGTATACAAGTGGACACCTTGGTCAGTGTTGCTCAAGCAGTATTCACCATTACCAGAAGTGTCTGGACGCTGATGGTAACCACTTTGAGCACCTCTTGTCATTGCACAAGTCAAATGTGACTTGTATTCATCTTTTGTTATCGGAGTATTACAAGTTTATATATATATAATATTCTCCTATAACAATTTGGTTAGAATCAGGATATTGTAAGTTAATCTTAACTTTATTCAATGGAGCAAGTGTTATGCCTCTCTGCCACTTTTTTTGGGGGAAAAAAGCCAAATGACAAAATAAATGAAACAACAAATTGAATAAATCAGAAACAAACATACCCAGAAAAAAATAATACAACCTGACATTTTTTCCTATTTGCTCAAGTTAATTAGCACCTTCCATTTATTTTTACTGATTTAAAAGAAAAGAATTTTCATTTATTCTTCTAAAAAAATATCCAAGTGCTTGCGACTAGCCAGGTACAGGTGCGGACTCTCTGGGTTCTCAAAGAACTGAGTAGGGGAGAGACACCGGTAGATATAATTTCAATCTAATATGATAAATGCTACAATGAATATACTTAAAGACGCAGCTGATCCAAAGTCAGGAGTGATGCTGGGAAGGAGATAAGATGTAAGGGAATTGGTTGGGTAACACACCCAGAGGGAGCTAGGAGGTGCCAGGCACTATGGCTACAAACAGGCTCAAGAGTAATTAATAATGCTTATACCATAAAAATGCAATAACCATTCAATTTTAATTATGTTACCTTTTATTAGACCTGAAAATGAAAGAACACTTAGAATCAGAACACACAACATCAAGCTGTAATACCTACTTGTATCGAACCATTGCTACCAAAGGGATGTAGTTTTTTAAATAAGCAGATGTGTGGCGATGCAAAATCAAATAAGCTTGTTAAAACGGAACAGTAAACTTTGTTTTAATGGCTATAGAAAGGAGGTGGTTTTGTTTTTTTTTTTTTTCAACACATCTGGTTCTGGCAGCAAGTTGTATTATACATTTAAAGCAATACATGCCCTGAAAGCTTATATTGTCAATTGTGCGTGTCACCTGAATCACAGCCCAGACACATGAGAAACTATCACTCTCAACACCCTCAATAGCCCTCCCTCCAGAAGGTTACAATGTTCATGAACTCGAGATTCTTGTTGGTGAAGTATCATAAAGTCACTTCTCTCCAGCGACACTGGATGTTTTTAATTTTCTCTAAAAGAGAAGTGATGAAAATACAAGGAAATCCTCCAGGGTCCAATTTTCCTTTCATTCTCCAAGTAGTCAAATAGCAGCTCTACAGGTTGATGAAAAAAATTTCAATTTTTTCCTATTCGCTCTTAATCATATTAGCATTGAAAGTTTTCTGGATTTAGTTGGATTTCTAAAAGAAAAATTTTAGTTGCCAAATATTTCAGAAATGCAATAAAGCATTACATATATTTAATGAGCTCTTATCTACCAAAAATATACATGTATATATATTTATATTTATCTTACCTTCACTGAAGTTCTTTTTTTCTGGCTGGACATGAGAAACAAGATTAAGTAGACCAATGCTGGCTTTATTTCTTTGTAAGCAATAATTTGAGTCTTTTCCCATTCAATCCGACTGTAAGTTCATAATAAATTCACAAAAGGCAAATACAAGAAAACACCTACTGAAGAGGCATCTGCCAAGCAATTCATGTGTTATGGTTAAACTCTACCAAATGGCACTATGGCATATAGGCATCCAATTTTTTCTTTTTTTCAAGTCTGTCAGTTATTTACTACATTTTTTTTTCTACCAGGGAACAGTGTGTAATCAATCACAAAGTAAAATCTAGAGACCATTTTAGCTGCTCCCAAGAGCTGATATAACAAACTGAACAGCAGTCAACGGGACCTACATTTGGTCGCAGTCAGTCTCAATACCACTTTGCTGAGAGATGTGTTTCCTTCTTTTTGAATGATTCTGGGTTAATCTTATTAAAATAATAACAAATAAGATTGCAAAGTTTTTGCAGAGTTGTATTTTTAGGGCACTGCTACATTCAAATTAATATATTTTAATTCACAAAATGTCATTAATAATGTCCTTTCTATTAACATGGTTGGCAAAATTAAAAAAGGCACAAAAGGGGGATAATGAGAAATGTTTGCAACTTTCAGTGAAAAGTACCAAAGCAAGTATCTCTCATGAAGAAAAGCAGAGAAAAATGTTCAGTAATTCATGCACAACTTGAGCTAAAAAGAAAACTTCTCTTCAGATAGGTCCTGAGGCTTGAGGAGAAAGTTGTTTTCCTAATCACGTGCTTCATGGAAAATAAAATGTAAAGCTGCACATATGTTTGGTTTAACAGTGGACCCATGTTTTTTAAAAAGTGAGGCAATTAAACAAAGAAAAATGCAACCCAAATACCTTCATAAACAAAGCAACTCCACCTGTAGCCTCTGTCCTTTTTACCACTTAGTGGGGCAAATGTCCAATAAAATGTAAAATGCAGCATACGCAATCATGTAATCTAAAAACTTTTCATGATAACTTATTGCAAATTGCACTTGACAGTTCACCACAACAATGGAAAACTGGCCCCTTGTTCGTTCACACAGTCCTTGAGCCCCAAACCGAAGTCACCAGTAAAACGATCTGGATAAAAAGTTTGCAGCTGTGCTCAGCCAGCTCGCCCCACCCTCTGGGTGGGAGCCGACCCGGGACACTGCTTTGTCCTGCTCCTTCGTGGGGCTCTCATCCTCAGGCAGGTAGTCGGGCAGCTCTGTGTTCTGTTCTACTTCCACAGGCGTATCCTGGAATGGAACCAGCATCTGACACAGAACACGCAAACAATATTAAAAAATCAACCTAACTGATAGATATATATCAGAAGTTAAAGATCAACTTTACTCCTCCTTCTGATCATGATATTTATTTTCAGGGCTGTATTCCTTTGAAAATGTTCCTCTTATATGAAGGTAGGCCCAACTACCCTGTTTCCCAGATAATAAGACCTAGCCAGACAATCAGCTCTAATGCGTCTTTTGGAGCAAAAGTTAATATAAGACCCAGTATATTATATTATATTTATTATATTATATTATTATTATAGTAAAATAAGACTGGATCTAATATTAATTTTTGCTACAAAAGACGCATTAGAGCTGATTGTCCGGCTAGGTCTTATTTTGGGGGAAACACAGTACTGAGAACTGCGTAGGCACAGAAAGGCAGAACTGCACATGAAACCTAATGCTTTTCTCTTGAGGGTCCAAGAGGGATTAATGTGCATAAATGTTGATTCACTATGTTGTACACCTGACACTAAGATTGTCTGTCAACTATAATTAAAAATAAATGTAAAAAAATTTAAAAATAGTAAGACAAAAGCAAGTATCTGGCTATTGTGTATCTGAACCTCCTTTCTGTGGGAACTCAAATGAGCTAAAGCTATATAGGTTAGTTTTCCCTCTCTCACAAAGCTAGTGGAAAGAACAGCAAGCTGCAAAGATCTTCATTATATATACTTGCCCAATGGTGAGACTGGACTTTTATTTTTTGGACTGGCAAAACTAATTAAGGTTAGAAAGTATTTAAGAACCAATGCAAGGAAACCACATATCCTTTATTTCCATGTAATATCAGTAAGACAGCTCCACTGAAATAAAGATCAGAGTCTGAAAGTCAAAAAAATATAAGACATAAAAATCAGACTGAAATTCACAAAAGATCTCTCTACGTTTCTAAGAGTTCACACTGTTAACCAAGAAACATTAAGATAATCTGACCCAACCACATTCCTCTGGTAATGATTAGTCTAGAAAGAATGGCAATCTGCTAGCCATAAAGAAGAACTGAGAGTCAGAGTCAGGTATAGAGAAAACTAAACCTCTTACCTCTTCTCCACTTTCACTTTTCACAACTTGCTGAGCCTTCATAACCTTAGTGGATGCTATCGCTGATGCCAAAGCCTAGGCCAAGATAAAAAGGGAACATTTTGAACAGTGATTTGGTGCCTGGAACCTCAAGCATACGAAGCCATTTAAAATACTAACCTCTGCTTTCAAATCTGAACGGATTCGCACCACACATCTTTGAACAGCCATTTGAAAAGTAAAGCTAATAACACCTTTAATTTTTAACAAAGCCTCTTCACATAGATTTCGCCGAGACTGAAAAAGTAAAAGCAAATTGTTATTAAAATTCGTAAAACAATAAAAAGGGAATAAATCAACTCAAACCACACTGAACTAGTCATTATATTTGGGGGGGAGAGGGGCACCATGCGGGGCGGATGTCCCTATTTCAGTTCTACCATCTCACATTTGAGGGCACGGAGAGGATGGTGCTTAGTCAAGTTTATTACATTTTATAAGATCAACAGAATAGTAATTCCTGCTAGAGTTTTTCAAGCTTCATTACTAATATTCAGTCTTAATAATTTTAATAAGAAGCTAGTCAATGTTAATTTGAATCTTAAAGCAAAAAGAAAGGAAGAGTAATACAGAAAAAATGCTGAAAAGCAAAGGTGTTTCTAGCTCAAGAGTGGGAAAACTGGTCCACTAGCTGTTCCTGTAACAGCCACACCCACGTGTTGACATACTGTCTGAGGCTAGTTTCATGCTACTGCAGAGTTAGTAGTTATTAACAGACCATATGCCCTACAAAACCTAAAATATTTACTATCTGACCCTTTACAGAAAGGTTTACTGACCCTTGCTGTAGCTTAAAAATCTCTAGGAATAAATTCTAATAAACATAAGTTAGAATCGGTAAGCATTCAGAGTTTGAGTCACTATTTTTTAAAGTACTTGATATTTATAAATACTGCTGCACCCTTCATTAATGGCATTTTCTGTGGGTACCACTGCATTCTCAAGGGTTATCAACATCCTCTCTTGGTTCTCATTTTCCCCCGGACAACACAAAGTAATACACACCCGTCAATGCCTCTTTGACCCCGACTAATACCCTGGTCTTTTACTTACACCACTGACTATTCCATCTCATGGTATCTCCAAGGTCCAGGACTTAAAACTAAGGGATTTCCTTTCTATGTCATCCCTCAGTAGACTATTCTCATCACTTCAGCCATCACTACCTGGAGAAGCACAGATGTGTGTCTCCAATATGATTTTATTTTCATTTGTCTACAGATATATCCACCTCAAACACAATATCCAGAGAAAATGTATTAAAAAGTAACTAGTTTCCCCACATCCCTCCCTCCACCTCCAGCCCACACATCAAATCTAAATTTTCCTGTTCCTGTATTGAATCCAGGTTCTAATTTGGTACTTCTGAGGGGTCAGGAATTTACAATTGACCCCAAGTCTCCAGGTCACACCCTAAGAAGCACTGCCTTCAAATCACCCAATTCATTCTTCTCTTCTATTGAATAAAATCAGTCTTCAAACTTATCCCTGCATTCTTCAGAACTCACATCCTTGCTTACCTTCTTATTTAACCCACTCTTTTACCTCTGCATTTCAGTACTACTCAGGCAAGGATCTGGGGTACAGTGGCATGTGGCAGCACACAAACCCACAACCCACAGGGGCTCATTTAGTGCATTGTTTCTGGGCTCTGCTCGGCTGAGTCCTGGGTTCTGCAAGGCCCCCTTATGGAACAGGGGCCCAAAAGGTCCATGTTTATCTCTTGCACATACTCAACACGAGGCAGATGTGAAAGTGAAGAAAAGAGCATAGCGTATACAACACGAAAGTTAGAATACCACTAGTCTAATCTGATTCCTTATTTTAAATGTGAGGAAAGCAAAAAAACAGAAAAGTTAAGCAACTTGCCAAGTTCATCATAAGTAAAGAATATGACACTAAATTCCAACTATATGTGACAGTGAGAAACCAGATTCATGAGGCCAATTCAACTTTGTTTTGACACAAATGAACACATTTGCAACAGGCAAAGCCTGGGGGGGAGGGAGTGGAAAGGGATGGAAAATGCAATTCTAAGATTCAATCTCTTGGGATAGGCAATTTCCAAGTAAATGTGAGAGTTTCAGTGGAACAAATACAATCAAGAATTATCCACTAAGGATGAACACCCTCTTGATTGGGATACAGGGTCAAGATTTGGTTGAGAGAATCATAGGAGATATAACTGGAAGGTGGGCAAGGAAGTAGATGAGTCAAGATTAACTGCCTGGAAATGATTAGGAGAAAAGAATGAGGGGTAGGGTAGGGGTGTGGGGGGTAGGTGTGGGTGTGTGTTAAGAGACTATCAATTCAAAGAACATAATGGTCTCCAATTTCTACAGACTCCATACTATCATGATTGCAGCTGAACAAATAAAGTAAAGGGAAAAAGACCTGTGAGGATCCGTAATCAGGAATAACTCCCTAAAAGCCTTCATATATACACTAAAATAATGTACACTGCTTTCTTTACTAGTAAGAGTAAAGAGTAAACGTGTTTCCATGTGCTGTCCAAAGTAGCAGTTAAGAGTGGGATTCTGCTGCTTAGGTTCAAATCCCATGCCCTCCACTTAGTAATTGTGTAACTTTAAATCTGGTGTCCTTCAGTTTCCTCATCTGTAAACTGGGCCTATAGAAAGACCTACCTTATAGTGTTATGAGAAATAAATGAGTTAACACATCATAAGAGCCTCTGAAAGTATTGTAACAGATGTAAGCTAATATTATTTATTGGTAATTATATCTCTTTAGGGAACTTTTCTTCTTATTAGATTTTCTTTTGATTTTTTTAAGGCCACTAACCTGATGTCAATTATTCATTACAAATGTTTTCCAACTGTTTTTACCTTTTAAGAATATTATACTTGGCAAAACAAAAATTTTATTGTCAAACTAGAGATCTTTCCTAAAGCGATTTCTTCTACTGCCTTTATGCTTCAAGTCCTTAAAGAAATCAATTAAATATTTAGATTTCTTTAATTTCATAGTTTCATTTTTCCACATTTAACTTTTTTAGTACACTTCGAATTTTTACTGTCTGGTTAGATGCCCTCTCCCCTTCCCACCCCTGCAAAACTGTCAGATTCCTGGCACCATTTATTGAATAATCTATCACTTTCCCACCGGTGTCTGAGGCTTCCTTTATCATATATATTAGGGTCTGCTTCAGGACTTTCTTTTCAATTTTTTTTTTTTTTTTTTTGGTCAACACATTGTTTTAATTAAAGAAATTTACGAGCACATTTTAAGATCTGGTTGGACACATCCTTTTATTACTCTTTGATATACTCTTAGTTGATGATGTCTCAAGCCGTGGCACTTACAGCTCTCTCTCTTGGGAACACATACTCTTTCACAGATATGTACTGGCTCTCTCCCTCTAAGTCTTTGCTGAAATGTCAGTTTCTCCAGGTTTATCTGAACCATCCTATTTAAAACTGCAACCCTACCATGCCACCTGTTAGTAGTCCCTATCTACCTTCCCTTTATTTCTCTCCACAGAACTTACCACTTCTAATATACAACTTGGATTATTGTCTGTCGCCTCCAACTATATCAGCTTAATGAGGTCAATCATAAGATTTATGAGAACTTTTGTTTATCTCGGTCACTGTTGTATCCCTGGTACCTAAAACAGTGGCTGGCATACACTAGGTGCCAGGCTATGCCACCAAAACAAGTTAATTAACACTATAGTACAGTGCTAGAGTTAATTTACTAATATTCTATTTTATGGTTTTAGCAATCATATTCTTTAGATATACTGACCTATATTTTTGTGTGTGCTTTGCTAGGTTTTATTATTTCATTTGGGCCAGTTTAAAAAAATAACCATATTATTCTTATTCATTAAAATTAAGCAGACATATTGGCGATATTTTATCTATCTTCCATTCAATCAATTTAGTTACCAAAACCTGCTTTCTAGAAACCTTTCAGGATCTTGTGGTCCCAGTTTCAATGAAATAGTTAACTTATTTGGCAGTGTTATGGATACTATGCATATGAAAAGCCTCCCCCCCACTTACTTACTGAACCTTAAATCCTGAAGCCTAAGCACCCCAACACTACAGAAAAAACTGTGGATAATCCAACGTTACCTACCTGGCATAGCTAAAGAGATAAGTGGTAATCCATCAGTTGCCACCCCTCATATATAAAGTATACAACTTTGGATTTATAAAAGTGTAAAAACTTGGACAAACCTGGGGCATGGACAGAGAACCCAGAAGTATTGTCTCGGCAGTGCAGCATAATTATCCCTACGTTAAAGGTGCTATCGTTTTGCCTATCAAAGCCTGAATGCACACTTCATAAAAATCCAACTGTTTGCAAGTAGCTGATCCACAACAAACTCAAGAATATTTAAAGGCTTTGCATACAAATATATGCTGTATCCAATAATGTAAAATTTGCAGCACCTGGCATCCAATCAAAAAATATGAGGCATGCAAAGAAGCAAGAAACTACAATCTATAATTAGAAAAATCAATCTCCAGAAACACACTCAGAAATAACACAGATGACTGAATTAGTAGACGAGGACATTAAACAGTTATTCTTACCATATTCTGTATGTTCAAATAGAGAAAATGTAAACATGTTAAGGTGATATTAAAAAGACCAAATCAAACTTCTAGAGATACAGTAAAACAATATCTATGGTGAAAAATACACCAAATGAGATTAACAGCAAATTAAACACCTGCAGAAGAAAAATTTAGTGAATATAGCAACACAAACTATCTAAAATGAAACAGAGAGAAAAAAACAATTTAAAAGGAAATTCACAGACTATTAGTGAGCTGTGGGACAACTTCACAGGTTGAATATATGTAATAGGAATCCCTGAAAGACTGAGGGGAAAACAGAAGAAGCACTTGAAAAAATAATGGAAAAAATTGTCCAAATCTGCTGCAAACTATAAACCCAGAGATCCAAGAAGCTACATAAACATGAAGAAAATTATACCAAGGCACATCACAAACAAAATGATCAAAAGCAGTGATAAAGGAGAAACTCTTAAAAGCAGGCAGAGAGGGGGGAAAAAAGACACATTACATACAGAAGAACAAAAATAAGAATTTGATAGACTTCTGAATAGAAACAATACAACAGAAAACATAGTGGAATAGTATCTTATAATATGGTAAGAAAAAAACTGTACCTAGAATTCTATACCCATAAATATCTTTCAAAAGGGAAAAAAAAATAAGAACACTTTCAGACATATAAAACTGAAAGTGTTCCTGAGAACACGTGTCTTATTGGGGAGACCACGCCTGATCACCACGCTGTACACCTGAAGAGGAAGTAGAATAACAATGAATGTCAACTATAATTTGATATACTGTGTTTCCCCGAAAATAAGACCTAGTCGGACAGTCAGTTCTAATGCGTCTCCAAAAGACGCATTAGAACTGACTGTCCGACTAGGTCTTATTTTCGGGGAAACACAGCAGTCATAGGATGTGGAGCACAGCATAGGGAATAGAGTCAATGGAATTGTAACAGCTGTATAGGATGTTAGAGGGGTAGTCGATTGGGGAGGGGGATTATCACTTTGTGAGGGGTGTAAATGTCTATTACCTTGTTTTGTACACCTGAAACTAATTTAAAAAAAATGAACAGATGTAATTTAAAAGGTTACCCCCAAAAAACACTGAAACTGTGAGAGATTTCAATATTTGAACTTTAAAAATGAGTAGAAACATCTAGACAGAAGATCAGTGAGAAAAAGGAAGCCTTAAACACTATAAATCAACTGAACCTAATAGACATTTTATTGAACACTCAACAGTATAAACATTCTTAAGTGCCCATGGAACATTCTCCAGAATGGACCATATTAGGCCATGAAACAAGCCTCAATAAATTTAGAAGGGTTGAAATCATACAATGCTGTCTAATCACATGAAGGGAAATTAGAAATCAGTAACAGAAGGAAATCTGGAAAATTTCTAAATACACAGAAATTAAACAAATAACCAATGAGTCAAAGAAGAGCTCAAAAGAGAAATCAGAGAATACTTTATCTTATGGGCTGCAGAAAACACAGTGCTTACAAGGAAATTTATAGCTATAATGATACTACATTAAAATGGAAGAAAATCTCAAATCAGTAACCTAACTTTCCATTCTAAAAAACAATAAAAAAGAAGAGCAAACTAAACCCAAAGCAAGCAGCAGGAAAGAAATAAACATTAGGGTAGGGGGGGAAAGAAATAGAGAACGGGGGAAAAACCAGAAAAATCAATGAAACCAAAAGTTGGTTTTTTGAAGATTAAAACTGATAAACCTTTAGCTAAACTCACTGAGAAAAAGATGACACAAATGACTAAAATCAGGAATAAAAAGTATTATTATGACCACCCTTACCAAAATAAAAGGATTATGAGCAAATACTATGAACAACTGTATGCCTGCACATTAGATAATGAAATGAACAAATTCCTAGAAAGACAAAATTGCCAAACTGACTCAAGAAGATAAGAAAATGTGAATAGGCCTATAACAAGTAAAGACATTGAATTAATTAGAAAATTCCCCACGAAGAAAAAGCCCAGGACCAAATGACTTCACTAGTGAATTTTATCAAATGTTTAAAAGAATTAACAGAAATCCTTCACAAACTCATCCAGACATTTCCCAACTCGTTTTATGAAGCTAGTATTACCCTGATACCAAAACCAAAAAAATACAGCACAGGCAAACTACAAACTAACATCCTATATGAATATAGATGCAAAATGTCTCAACAAACACCAGCAAACTGAATCCAGAAGCATATTAAAGGGATTATATACCATGACCTACTGAAACTTACACTAGAAATGACAGGTTCAATATATGAATTGTAATACATGATTTTAATAGAATGCAACAATAAAGACAAATAATAAGCAATTTAAAAATGGACAAATGAGTAGACATTTCTCCAAAAGAGAAAATCTGTGATAAAGATGTATGCATGGGATTTATAGATGATGTAATACAGAATTGTACACCTGAAATCTATGTAAATTTACTAACAATTGTCACCCCAATAAATTTAATTTAAAAAAAAAAAAGATGTATGCAATAAACCCTAAATCAACCACTGAAAAATGATCAATAACCACGTGAAAAGATACTCAACATCATTTGTCATTAGGGAACTACAAATCACAACCACAGTTAAGATACCATTTCACGCACACTAGGATAGCTACTAAAAAAAATTAAAAAATGAAAATAACAAATGCTGACAAGAATGTAGGGAAATCAGACCCCTCATATATTGCTAATAGGAATGTAAAATGGTGCAGCCACTGTAGAAAACAGTTTGGCAATTGCTCAAAAAGCTAAACATAAAGTTACCATACCACCCAGTAATTCTACCTCTAGGGATATACCTAAGAGAATTGAGAACATATATCCACACAAAATGAATTATGTCTGCTATGAATGCTCATAGCAGAATTTATTCATAACACCCCAAAAGTGAAAACAACCCAAATGTTGATCAACTGATGAATAGATAAACAAAATTGGTATATGCATACAATGAAATATTAGCAAGAGGAATGATGTGTTGATTGATATATAATACAACAGAGATGAACCTTGAAAACATCATGCTAAGTGAAAGCTAGACACAAAAGGTCACATACACACTGTATGATTCCATTTATGTGAAATGTCCAGAACAGGCACATCCACAGACACAGAAAGTAGATTAGTGGTTGCCAGGAGATAGGGGTAGTGATTGCTAATGGGTCTGAGGTTTCCTTTTGAGGTAATGAAATGTTTTGGAATTAGACAATGGTGATAGTTGTACAACCCTGTAAACATACTAACCCCACCAAATTGTATACTTTAAAATAGTAATTTTATAGTATGTGAATGCTATTTCAATTAAAAAAAAAACCCCGAGAGAATTCATTTCCAGAAGACCTGTACTACAAGAATGTTAATGGAAGTCCTTCAGACAGAAGGAAAATGATATTAGGTTGGTGCAAAAGTAACTGCAGTTTAAAAGGTTAACAATAACTGCAAAAACTGCAATTACTTTTGCACCAGCCTAATAGATAAAAATCTAGATTTATATAAAGGAATAAAGAGCCCCAGAAATGGTAAATATGGAGGTAGACGGAAAATATTTTTTCTTATTTTGTAAATGTCTTTAAAAGAGACTGACTTTTCAAAATCAGAGACAAAGTAGAGCAGTGGTGGGCTGGGGGGGAAGGAAGACAGGGGAGTTATTGTTTAATAGGTGGAGTTTCAGTTTTACACTATAAAAAGTTGTACATACATAGCTGTATGGTGGTGATGGTTGCACAATATTATGAATATATTTAACAACACTGGAGTGTACACTTAAAAATGATTAAAATGGTAAATTTTATGCTATGTGTATTTTGCCAAAATAAAAAAACTGAAAAGAAAAATTTTTAAAAAGAATACTTCATATAAAAAATTTATTTTTGGGTTTATAACGTGTAGAAATAAAACATGGTAACAACAGCAAAAAAGCAGAGATAGGGAAATGGAAATAGAGTGTTATAAGAGTCTTATACAATGCCTGAAGTGCTATACAGCTGCTCCCCCTTATCTGTGGTTTTGCTTTCTGCAGTATCAGTTACCCACAGTCAACTGTGGTCCGAAAATATTAAATAGAAAACTCCAGAAATCAACAATCCATAAGTTTTACACTGCACACCGTTCAGAGCAGCATAGCATGATGAAGTCTTGAGCCATCCTGCTCCGTCCTGCCTAGGCCATGAATCACTCCTGTCCAGTGTGTCCACACTGTGTACGGTACCTACCCATTAGTCGCTTAGTAGTCCTCTCGATCAGCTGTCAAAGTGTCACAGTGCTTGTGTTCAAGTAACACTTCTTTCAGTTAATAATGGCCCCAAAACACAAGAGTAGTGATGCTGGCAATTCACATATGCCAAAGAGAAGCCGTAAAGTGCCTCCTTTAAGTGAAAAGGTGTGCATGGATAGGAAAGAACTAATATATATGGGTTTCGGGACCATCTGCTGTTTCAGGCATCCACTGGGTGTCTTGGAAAGTATCTCCCGTGGATAAGGGGGGACTACTGTAATATTAATTGAAGTTAGACTGTGATAAGTTAGATATATAAAACAAACCCTAAATCAACCAACAAAGAGAGAGAGAGGGAGGGAGGGAGGGATGCCATCTTGGTAAATGTTCCATGTGTACTTGAAAAGAATATTATCTTGTTGTTGGGTGAGGTAGTCTATAAATATCAATTAGGTTAAGTTGGTTATTAGTGTATTTGAGTGTTCTATACGCTGATTTTCTGCCTACTTGTTCTATTGAGAGAGTGGTATTCAAATCTCCAGCTCTAACTGTAGATTTGTCTATTTCTCTTTACATTTTTGTCAGTTTTTGCTTCATGTACTTTGAAGTTCTAGTATTAGGGCATAAATGTTTTAAATTGTTATGTCCTCTGATTAACCTACCCCTTTAGCACAAAGTACCACCTTTATCAGTATTAAATACTGATATTGGGACTTATTCTTAAGGGCTGTTAGGAAGTAACACTGAGGAAACTATTTAATTTGATTTCTCTTTCCCATCTTATGAACTGTGTGTTTATAAAAGTCTTACCGTATCATCAAGGCCATCTATATGCAAAACCACTGTTTTGGCACGTTTGTTTGTAGTTCCCAGAAAAAACTGAGCTTTCCTTCGACGTGAATTCATTTCATTGAAAGTATCACTATCGGCCATATTGGAGGATTGAAGAATGTCATAGATTTCAGAGGCCAGCAGTTTTGTTTCCCCTGGAGTTGTAGTCCTCGAAAAGAAACATAAATTAATAAATTAGTCTTGTCACTTCTACTGATTCTGTAATTTTATTCTTCAAGTTTACAAAGCCTTGTTTCCTTCATTCTGATGCTTTGTTCAATTTAAAAGAAATACCAGTGAATCCTAGAATAATTGGTAATGTAGAAAAAGCATCTACTACAACAAAGTCTTCACATTTCATTTTAAACCCATGGTTCACTGAAATTTAAAACTCATCTCTATAGTGGTATAAAAGCCCATTTAATCGAAATCATTAATAGGAAACCAAATAAAAATATCAGGATATAACAAGTCCCTGGATTAACACTAACATTCAACTCTCAATTTGAAAGTACCCTGACCTTCAAGAAAATATAACATTAAAATCCAAAACAAGAAAAATTAGATCATTCATATAGTTATTTCAATAGATTTCTTAGTAAATTCAAACTGTTTAACTTACATTTTTACATCTTTTACAAAGCATGTATCATAAAACCACAACGCAAACAAAAGTTTTCATTCTTAAACTTTTAAATCCTGCTACAGATTCTCACATAAACAGCTAGTGCGATGCTGTCCAACAGAACTTTCTGCACTGAAGAAAAGTTCTGTATCTGCGCTGTCCATTCACATGTGGCTATTGAGCACTTGAAATGTGTCACGTGTAATTGAAGAAATTTTATTCACTTTTAATTAAATTTAAAGTCATATGTGCCAAATGGCTATCATATTGGACAGCCCCGATCTAATGATTCTTATTAGTTGAGATGAATAAACAGTAAGTATACACATTAACTGTAAGAAAATAATCCTCATTTCACCTATAAATAGCCACAATTAAGTCCAAACCATTTAACATACATTCAATGCCTTTAAAATCTGTACTCTACCAACTCAGCTTGACCAACATCAGGTCATCATGTCCTTTTAGCCAGAAGAGCTTCACCTGACTGTATGCTTTCAAACTCATTTCTCCCCTGAAGGCTCAGCTCAAGCACCACCTTCTTTATGAAGCCACCCCACCCCATTCATACCTCTAGATTCAAAGTACTATGCTTGTGCGTGTGCGAGTATTACTGATCTTAATTTTCTATTTCTTTCTCTTTAAAAACAGAGGTGTGTTCTTTCTGTATCTTCCACAAAGCCTTACAAAACTTTTTGCAATCCATTTGTTTATTGAATGAGCAGGAATACTTCAATCTCTAATATTCAGACTGTACACATTTTAGCTATAAAGACCTTCAATTCCAGAGGTGGTAATTTGGCAATTTTCCGGGCCCTCAATTTACTAGACCAGGTGCTTTTTGGGGGCCACTGTTGACCACCAGAGATGAATTACTTTGAATGACTTTGGTTCTGTATTGCAGGAAGCTATAAAAAAGACTTTTATTTGAGGAGATGTCTCAGCACTTTTCTGATAGCTATTTTACAGTTTATTGAAAAGGTCACTGCAGTTCTGAGATATTTTAAATACTAGCCAACAAGTTGTAAAGAATATGAGGACACTAGTTAGAGGCACTCATGCATTTAAGAGGAAAAGAGTACAAAAAACTAGGTGAGTGACTATTTTCTCAATTCTCCCAAGGATGGTATAGAGCTAGAACCATTCCAGATTCACAGGAGAGAAGATAATGGATTCTTTAGGGCTTAATTCTCTCATAAACCTATTCTAGTGGTTTCCGTATTTGTAGCAACAGAGTGAAGGGGAAAACTGCCATTTATTCATAAGGACAATTTGCATAGGTGATACATGCGCATTTCTGATTGTCTGTACAGCTACAGAGGTTACTCACACTTTCAATTAGAAAATTGAAGATTTACAACAAAACTACACCCTTCGTCTATAGACACACAAAGACTATGCCTACTTAGATAAGCAAAGCAATTACAGGTGACAGATTAACAAAAATGGTGAAATGAAATAAATACTGCTACTACTACCATTTTCACTGCCTTATTTCACAGTTCCAAAGTTTCATCATTTTCATACAGCAATAAATTTCTTTCTGGAAGATTTTAAGTATCTATCCACTTAAAACCAAAAAATTTTAAAAGGATAACATCATCAAACCAACATGATGGTCTCACTGTTGTTTTAAGTGTGTTGTTCTAGTGTACCTCACAGGGCTAAATTACATTGCTGAAGAACCCTCACAAAACAGATAAGGGGTAAACATCTTTACTTATAGGCCCAAATCAGTCTAAGGCAAAATGAAGTTTACAAAAACAAATAAGCAAAAATGAATCACAAACCAAATTACTTCTTGATCTTACATATCATAAATATCTCTGCATATTGCTGATCAAGTCAATTATAAATAATTATGTCCTTATTTTCAAAATATGCTTTTAAAATCAAAAAGAAAAATCCAAGAGCATCTACAAATTTGGAAGCTTAGCTTTTAAAAATAAATAAATAAACCAAAATTACTGTTCAAATACTGTGATTCAAAACATTCAAGTAGAAAAAGTCTAGAGTTATACAGCACATTTGGCCATAAATGTGAGACAGACTGTATAATTAAGCAAGTACTAATTGCCCTAATCTTCTTAGGCAAGTAAAAATTGAAAGAGTTGATTAATGCCCTGGATTTAGTTCAGTCTTTAATATCTGAAAAAAAGACTATCTTGAAAGGTTCTTTCATTTAATAATTGGAATTCTGCTCTCAGTAATTAACGATTCCATAGTGAAGTATATTGACTCCTCACCATTTTTTCTAATTAGTTGTCTATATTGAAGTCTCAACATGTTATTCATAAAACACAACTAAAATGTGAACTCTGATCTTTATTATATATCAAAAATAATTTTCATTCTGAATATAAATATATTTCCTTATTGGTCATAAACACCAATTCACTCTAATTCTAGATACCACTAATAACATTTTATATTGCCCACAAAGGCCAGTTAAGACTTCCATATACCGTATTTTGCTATGTATACTGTGCACTTTTTTGCCCAAATTTGTGAGGTAAAAATAAGGGTGCGCATTATACACGGGTAGTACTAATTCCGTACTATATAAATGTTTTTAATTGTTTTATTTATGCTTATGAGTTAAAAGTGTAACTCTAGAAATCAATAATGATATCTGTATGCAAAATACCCTAGACTACAATAATCGATTTTGTTGAACTTACAACAAACTTGCAATGACGAAGTTTTTGGCCTTCTACGATGCATAAATACATCATAAATCTGTTACCAGTACATAAAATTTCATGTACCTTGTACCTGTTCTTGTGTTTTGTAATTATTTGTTACATAAAATTTATTGTACCATGTTAAAAAATAAATGCTAAAATTCCTTTACAATACAAAAAGCAAGTACCTAAATGGAAACAAACAAAAATTTGAATTAGAAAATTAAAACAAAAGATTTTTTCCCTGCAAATTTGGGCCAAAAACGTGGGTGCACATTATACATGAGAGTGCATTATACACAGCTGGATATGGTATTTCATGAAATCAATGAGTATACTATTTTACTGTTAAAGACTTGCTATCTATCGCCTTTTGAAAAACTTCACAACTTTTCCTTTAGGAGTTCGTTTTGCATATTTTTCCTGTGTTACTTGATAAGAAAAAGTGTTCCTGTAACATTTATGGAACCCAGAAAATCATCCCTCATTTTTTAACACACAAACAATCCTAACTTGAAAAGGGTTCTAAGAAGGAAGTGAACAGCTTTGTTTAGGTAACAATGTTCAAGGCAGGGAAACTATGATACTTGAGCCAAAGTCCATGTATTTACATATTATCTATAGCTGCTTTGACCCACAAGGGCAGAGCTGAGTAGTTGCAACAGACTGTATATCCAGCAAAGCCAAAAATATTTACTATCTGACGTTTTACAGAAAAAAATTTACCAACCTCTGTTCTAAATAATTACAAAAAAGACAGTGAAAAAACTATAAAGGATGTGGAATATAGCTGTGGCCATTTAGAATGATGCTGCAGGAAACCAGATATATGGAGGAGTGCTCTTGATGTATTAAGTAGATTACAGTGGGCCCTCAAATAACGTTTCGTTCAGTGTCATTTTGTTGTAATGTTGATGAGATGTGACAAGAATTTAACTCTTGTTTATATCAATTAGCCTATGGCAAAACTGTTTTCATTACACATTGTTTCGTTTAAAGTTAATAACTACATTAATTACATTACCATACTACTATAGTCTCTTTTACATGATAGGTTGACATCAGACTTCACATAAATAATATAAAAATCAAGGCAAAATGGAAAAGTATTTTCCAGAATTTCAAGAAAACAAAAGGTGACCATGATTCCAGTCCAGCTGTCCCTCAAGTAAAGGGTATAGAAAAAGAGTTTTAAATATCAAAGAACTCAAGGAAGATTTGAACCTTTCTTGAGCAATCTACTAGAGAATGAGCTTCAACCAACTTAAGAGATGACTGGGAAAACTTTAGCAAAAGACTGACTGAATATTTTATATATTTAAGTGTAGATCTAAATTTAAGACAAAGGTGGGAAAGAGAATGAAAGAATATATAAATGTTCTGACAAGTAGAAATACTGCAACTTAAGAAAGGAGAAGGGAGAACAGAGGAAAAGTTTAGAAAAAGCTCAATGACTATGGAATATATAATAGGTGGCAGTCAAAAGATTATTACCATTAAAAACTAACAAGAAAGATAGTAAAAGTTTAAACAAGAAAACAACTTAGAACAGTTTTAAAACATGTAAGTACAAAGGCAACCACTATAACAATAGGGCAAATCTTTCTATCAGAAAAAATTTTCAAAATAAAAGAAAAATAATCATAGAGAGAGAGAAACACAACTACTGTAACATAAATGGAAATCATAACCAAAATGAGTTAGGATGAAATATATCAGTCAAACCGATAAATATAAATGGACTTAGCACACCAATTAGAAGATTTTTAATCTGGCTCACAAAACAAAACAGAGTTAAAGCAAAGTGATTCAGAAATAAAGGAATGGGCAAATGTAGAAACAATGAGAACAGAGATTATGTACTGATATCAAAGTAGAATTCCAGCCCCAAATCCACGCAGTAAACATGACAAAGGGCTCTTTTCTTAATCCTAAAAGATATACTTCACAATGAATATAAATATATATACATATATACAGAAGGTGCCAAAAAAATGCATACACATTTTAAGAAATGCAAACTGTATTAAAATTGTAATACGCAATATATACCAATAACAAAAGATGAATACAAGTCACGCTTCACTTCTGCAATGACAAGAGGTGCTCAAAGTGAATACCATCAGCGTCCAGACACTTCTGATTATGACGAAATACTGCTTGAGCAACGCTGACCAAAGTGTCCACTTGTATACATTTTTTGGCACCCCCAGCATATTATGAATATATGCGTTAAATAACATCATGTATGGAGAGAGAATGATAAAGCAAATGTTTCAATGATAAAGCAAATGAAAAGATGTTAAAATTTGGGGAATCTATATATAGGGCATCTTGGTAGCTGTACTGTTTTTACAACTTTTGTATAAGTCTGATATCATTTTAATCTAAAGTTTTAAAATATTCATAAACACACTGAAATGAAAAGATAAATGGCATTACGTGTTTTACTCCTTTTTATATTTTCTAGTTTTTACAAATAAATCAGATACTGTATACCTGTATTAAGATTTTTACATGACATTTTAAAAAGTAAAAGAACAAGGCAGGCCCGGTGGCTCAGACGGTTAGAGCTCCGTGCTCCTAACTCCGAAGGCTGCCGGTTCAATTCCTACATGGGCCAGTGGGCTCTCAACCACAAGGTTGCTGGTTCAACTCCTCCGAATCCCGCAAGGGATGGTGGGCAGTGCCCCCTGCAACTAAGATTGAACACGGCACCCTGAGCTGAGCTGGCGATGAGCTCCCGGATGGCTCAGTTGGTTGGAGCTCATCCTCTCAATCACAAGGTTGCCGGTTCGACCCCCACAAGGGATGGTGGGCTGCGCCCCTGCAACTAGCAACCGCAACTGGACCTGGAGCTGAGCTGTGCCCTCCACAACTAAGATTGAAAGGACAACAACTTGACTTGGAAAAAAAGTCCTAGAAGCACACACTGTACACCAATAAAGTCCTGTTCCCCTTCCCCAATAAAATCTTTAAAAAAAAGAAAAGTAAAAGAACAGAAAACAGGCATAAAGAAATGAAGTACACTTTTCATCCCAGATTCTAGCAAGAATAGACCACCATTTATTATAGTACTGTTTCAAAATCTAGAATTTTTAGGAAGTTCTCCAGATGAGATGAGATATTTTCATTGCAACGCCACATTTTATTAAAGTGGCTTTTATTTATAGCATAATTCACGTTAGATATTCACAAGCGCTTTCATAAAATGTATCTTATATCAGAAGCATCACTCCTGAAATACAAATTAACAAAATGTCTTAAACTGGATTCAGATGATTCAGATGTTCCCCTAAGTTGATATTTTGAAAATTCTCTTCACATAGAGATCCAGGACTTACAAAATGTAAAAAGGTTCTAACCTCTAATGATGAGTTTTTATTTATGGAAAAGATTAAAATTACAACATAATGCCAGATTCATTCTGACAGAAAACTTCAAATTCTCTTCACCATTAAAAAATTGAAATAGTGACTTTGAATTCAGTCCAATTATTGATCCGTAAGCACCAATTTGACCTCAACACAAGGAAAACCTGCTGTTGAATAACATGTTAAAAATCTCAGCAACATTCTGTAGCAAAACATACTACGGAGATTAAAGGGTAAAAATGTTTGTACACAGAATTTTCCCTATTGTATAAAACACTCTTCTCTGCTTCCCACATGAAGAATAACCACCACTCTTGCTACCTACTTCTGCTTTTTGAATTCCCCTTTGATCACTGCCAGATGGAAGCTTTCTTTTCAGTCAATAAAGCAGCATCCCTTCACAACACATTTTCTGTTCTGTGGCTCTTTCTGGGGTACGGGAAGATCTTTCTTATCCTTCCTTCATTGCATAAGTCCATAGAATCACAGCTAAATATCCCCCTAATTCAGTACTGCTAAACAGAGACCTACTGAGAGAGATCCCATCCTGACCGGTTGGCTGTCATGGGGCAGCGTATCAAAGAAAACAGAGTATAGAACATAGATCTCTGGCGCTACAGCTTATAAGGTGACCTACATAAAATGGATGCCAATTAGTTCATACATGAGTTACGCTACACTAGTGACAGATGATCAGTCATCTGCATCTGGTAACGCAAACGTCAAAATACAAAGTAATGACTAAAGAATATATGTTTAAAGTTTCAAGTAAGTTGTGCATACAGTAGCCCCCCCTTTAACCATGGGGATATATCCCAAGACCCCCAAGTAGATGCCTGAACCTGCGGATAGTATCAAACCCTACATATACATTGCTCTGTCCCTATCCAGCACACCTTTCCACTTACAGGACGCACTTTACAGCTTCTCTTTGGCATATGTGAACTGCCAGCGTCACCACTCTTGTGCTTTCAGGTCATTATGAAGTAACGGAAGGGTGCCTTAAACACAAGCACTGCGGTAGCGAGACAGGCGATGTGATGAGCCAGACGGCTGCTAAGTGACTAATGGATGGGGCGCATCTACAGCGTGGAGACTCTGGACAGAGATTATTCATGTCCAAGCAGGACAGTGCGGGCCGGCTCGAGGTTTCATCCCACTACTCGGAATGGCACCCAAATTAAAACTTATGCATTGTTTATTTTCTGGAATTTTCCATTTAATATTTTCAGACCAAGTGGACCGTGGGTAACTGAAACCACAGGAAGCCGAACCACAGACAAGGGGGGACTACTGTATATAAGACTCACACTGCTCTATGCGATAAAAACTTTTCGTTTTGATTTGTGACGGTTGTAAATAGAGGCACCCGAAAGAAACAAGTAGATGAAGAGATAATGAAAATGCCAGCGCAATCTAATTTCTTAAAACAAAGAAAGTCATGCCCACGTCATGAGATAGTTCACAACACAAAGTGAAATATGCTGAACCAAAGCCTGATTCTAATACTTCATAGTCTCAATGTTTACAAGCCAAAACACATATTTTTAACATTCAAATAAACTGATAAACGTCAAAGATGGTAATTTTGGGAAACAGAGGTGACTTTTAAAAAGCTTGAAAAGTAACCTTCATATCTGAGATCTCCAACAGCCAAATGAGCTGCAAAATGTATATAAAAATTATATCGTGTCTCCCCTTTTGAGAGGGCAGGCAGATCAAATTATAATCATCGAGTATGCAACAGATGTACATCTATTTTACTACTGGAGGTGCCAGCAACAAATACCACACTGTTCTAAAAAACATACTTTATACAAGTGGTTTGAAAAACATAAGCCACTTGTGTCAGCCATGGAGATACACTGCTTGGATCTCCCTTTAAGAAAGAAATGTGCCTTTCAGCAGCAGGAAGTCTACACCCCTCGTTGTGGCTTTGAGATTCATTACACCCACCTTTCAATCCTTCATCCTGGCTCTTCCAGGGCAGCCCCCAGCTGATGACTGAACAGTGGGGACACTAGGGCCAGGCCATTTCTGCCTAAGGAAAACTCCTTGCTTGGGGGCTCCCCATTCAGTTGGCTATCCGACCGAGTTGCGAGTTGCGTTGCGTAGCAAGCTGAGACTCTCCTTGCTCCACTCAGTTTCCTCTCCACATTCCTTTTACAGATGTCAATCTTCATGGTAGTCTAAAGAGTGTAATGCAATCTCGCTTCATCCTCCTTCACCTTTACAGACCGTACCCCACGATAAACCTCTTTCAATTCTAACTCCATCTCAAGATCTCCTTCTCGCACGATATGCCAAGATAATGACCTCAACTGACATAACACTTCTCTGAGAAAAAAAAGGTAAAAGTAGTCTCCCTTCTATTTTATAGATGTAGCTCTCACATACCAGGTGTGATCAAACAATACAATGAATGTTTAAATAAAAAAATTGATTACAGTAAGACACATTGCCATTAATCCCCCTCAAAATACTCCCCCTCGCTTCTAACACACTTATCCCATCGTTCTTGTCACTTTCTAAAGCAGTTCTGGAAGTTCTCTTTTGTGAGTGTCTTCAGTTGTGCTGTTATGGCTGCCTCGATGTCCTGAATCATTCTGATTTGGGGGAAGAGAGTCACACGGTGCCAGACCCAGTGAGTAAGGTGGATGAAGACACGCCGTAATGTTTTTATTTGACAGAAATTGCCATATACCAGAAGCGATATGTGACGCAGAGCGTTGCCATGATGGAAGATGATTTGTGGCACACGTTAAAACACACTTTCTCTCAACCGACTGACTGCACTGAACAAGTTGAAACTAGTCACACGCTATTACTAAAGTTCAACACGCCGCTTCCCATATTGAAGATCCCTGGCTTTCCGTTGGATGGCACTCAGCAGCAGCCTTCACTGTATTTTGTGATCACAACGGAAAGGCTCTGTGTCACACATCAATTCTAGTATAGCAATTTTTGTCAAATAAAAACATTATGCTGTGTCCTCATCCACCTTATTCATCGGATCTGGTACCGTGTGACTTCTGGCTCTTCCCCAAACTCAAAATGATTCAGGACAGCAAGGCAGCCACGACAGTGCAACTAAAGACACTCACAAAAGAGGACTTCCAGAACTGCTTCATAAAGTGGCAAGAACGATGGGATAAGTGCATTCAAAGAGAGTGGGAGTATTTTGAGGGGAATTAATGGCAATGTGTCTTTCACAGTAATCGATTTTTTAAAATTTACACATTCACCATAGTTTTTTTTTTTTTTTTTTTTTTTTTTTTTGAGAGCCCACTGGCCCATGTGGGAATCGAACCGGCAGCCTTCGGAGTTAGGAGCATGGAGCTCTCACCGCCTGAGCCACCGGGCCGGCCCCACCATAGTTTTTGATCACATCTTGTATATACATACACTCACATATGTACATACATACGTACATACATACATACCGAACCTTAGCCAACCAAGCTAAGAAATTGTTTTATAGGTGAAATCTATGACACCTCTAAAACTTGCTCTAATAAAAGTTCAAATTTAAAGTGTATTTTAATAAATCAACATTAATTTTTCAGGTAATGTCTTACATTTAAAACTTTTTACCACATATTTTCAACTTCAATTACTATGCCAGTTAAAGGAATACACAACCTTAATTTAAGTTCATCATATGAATAAAATTGCCCTATAGAAGCATCCATATTATACTTAACCCTTTCACAGTTTCCAACAGAACTAAATGTGCCAGTTAAAACTAGTTAACTATATGGCATTAAAGCATACTAGGAACGAGAATGGTGCAACCTTATACTTTATACAACACTTTAGAATTTACAAAGCATTTCTACATATATTATGCCATTGGATCCTCAATTACTTGGTAGGTGTAACTTTAGGCTCCTATATAAGAAAACCAAGGGGCAAAGAAATCATTTGTCTCAAGTCAGAACTAGAATCCAAATTTTCACTAATGGAATTGACCTCAAACCATAGGCAATGATTAACACAGTTGATGGCAGTCAATATTTTGTTATTTATTCCCAACTGACCACCTGGATAAAGACAAGAAAAAAACCTGTCTCTATCTTGTCATTATCAAAGATCAAAGCACCAAAGAACCAGCCTAGCAGGTAATTGACCCCATGAGAACAAATATTTAAGTGATCTCTAAAAAATAAGATTAATAAAATACAATTTATCCAGAATCCAAGAGCGCTAAGAAAAAAACAACAGCACACGGTCTTGGCAGTCAGTTTAGGTGATTCTCCATTGACATAATTCAACTTATAGTATTTGGCAATTACAAAAGAACTTTCGTGACCACTCAAGCCAAAGAAACTGCAAGGTAAGTTTTAAAAAAACAAATAAATTAAGTGGTTACTTATTTTAGTTTTTAAAGCAGCCATGTCTTGTACAAGATCACGATACAGTACACTAAGAGAAAGCCTCAGAAAGCTTACCTTTTTCCTTCCAGATACAGTGGAAATATCAAAACACTGAATCTTCAAATTCTAGCCTTCTACAAAGAAATCAACAAGGCCTAAGAAAGGAGCAAACCAGACATCCCCAGAGACAACACAGCTGAAGGAATACAGACAAGTAACTTGTCCTCTGTCGTTTCCTCACCCATAAAACTGTTATCTGTCAAAGCTACCTCAAAAAGTGATAAACCATGAGACAATGGATATGAAAATCTTATTAAGATGAGAGGTACAATTAAAGACTACCCATTAGCAAAAATTAAAATTACATAGCTCTAAGTCTCTGAGACCTCTCAATGATGCTCAGGAAAATCTTACCAAAAGCCTTTTTTCTTCTTTTTTTTTTGCCATGACACTGATAAAGGTTCTTTTGAGTAAGGCTGGGATGAAGTGACAAAAGTTTTGTATACTATAATGCTGCATATTTTCAAATGTGTTGCTCTGATAGTAAATCAATTTTCAAAAATTCATACAAGATAAGATTTTCTCATTTTAAAAAATATCCGTAAGTACAATGTTTATCAACATTTTAAATAAAATTTGAGCATTTGCATAAGGACTATTATTAATATCAATGTTTAATGTACCAGAACTTTGACCAGCAGAACATTTTTGGACATATAACCCACAAAAAGTATGCTTTTATATTAGAAAAGTTCCAGTAAAATTGTATATTAACAATCAGTATACATTTAACAAGATCCATCTTTCTACTGCATTAGGAGACACTAACCATCGTACTTACTTCTGTATAACATTTTGCAAGCTTAACATCATACCCAGTTCTCCTTTCATCTTTTCTCTGTTAGCACGGCATTCTGCCAAGTAACGAAGAGCCTACAGCAGAAATAGTAATAGGTTAATTCACATGTCCAGACTACGCAAAATTAAACCCACTACTAACTTAACTGCAAGAGAAAAAAAATAGGTTTTTGTTTTCAGAATCAATTGGTTTTGAAGTGTTTTGAAACTCTTCCTTCAGTGTGATGGTCACAGCAGTGCCTCGGGGAGAGGTGATCCTTTGAGCTGAAACAGCTGAATCTGCTCTTTGAAACAAAGGTTCCTAACTCATCTGCAAGGTCAAAATTAGGCTGTTCCGGTTTTATTTTCACTACTTCATCTTGTCAAGGATACAAGGAACTATATTCCATTTATAAATTTCATCTTTCCTTTGATGATTTTTACATATGAGTTAAAATAACCTGCAGAGAGGGACAAAACATACAACTACCTTTATGGAATCAAGTGCCTCTAGTTCTATAATTCACCTTTAAAATGTTTTTTTTTAACTGAAAAACAAAAGATGAACTCATTCTCACAAACTTATATTTTCTGAGTTCAGCTTTTCTTGGGTACTTTTAAGGTTTAAAGCACATTTTTGCGGGCGGCCAGATGGTTGGTTAGAGCGCGAGATCTCAACAACAAGGTTGCCAGTTCAATTCCCGCATGGGATAGTGGGCTGCGCCCCCTGCAACTAAAGATTGAAAATGGCAACTGGACTTGGAGCTGAGCTGTGCCCTCCACAACTAGACTGAAGGACAACGACTTGGAGCTGATGGGCCCTGGAACAACACACTGCCCCCCAATATTCCCCAATAAATTAAATAAATAAAATAAAGTACATTTTTGCAAGTATTTCCTTCACATGCTGATTCTTTAGGGACTTCATTAGCTGTTCTACAGATTTCCTAATCTCTCATCATCCACAAAAAAAACGTGGTACTTGATTCTCAGGAGAATACCTTCGTGAACTACACCATCCAAAACTCTGCCATCAAGTCCACTGACCCTTACATTTTCTACTGGTCCTCTACAACCCATTTCCAAAGCACGTGGTCATTATCGAAAGTGGTACCAACTATGAAGTCACAAAAACAACAACCTCTCTCCGACTACAATCTCCTATTTTTCCTGCAACTACTCCTACCTTGATTTTCACTTCAGTCCATAAAGGATTAACTGCCATGGAAACTGCCATCCCTCCATAAAAAATGAATAACCATGACAACACATATTAAACACAGAGGGGACAAGAGGCAGCATAGAATTGTAATCCCTGAGACAAGAGAAACGATGAGGTGGGCCCTACAATTGCCCCATCTCACTGCTTTGGAGGCAGTTTCCAGACAGTAGCATAGGGAGGGGGAACCCAAATGGAGCCCACTGCTCTTACTGAGTTAGGGAGGCAGAGACCAGAGGTGGGGAGGTTGGGGTGGTACAGTGCAATAAAAAATTAGGTCTTACAAACAAATACAAAATCGTTGGTCTTTGTCTTTCCGGGCACAGAGCTCCTAAAACTTGGGATTTGCTGAGTGGCAGGAGTGCCTTTTGTTACTCATAAAGAGGAAACTCAGCTCCATAAAAGCACTTGAACAAGGAGATGCAGTGTCTGAATTAGTGACTACGTCCACCGGCCAGGAGGGTGGTGCACGCCAACTCCACAGGGACTGAAGTTCCTGTGCTCGGGACCCTTCCAGACCTTGCCCTATGTACCTGTTCACGTGTGTCCTTTATAATAAACTGGTAAACAGAAGCAAAGTGGCTTCTGAGTTCTGCATGCCGTTCTAGTAAATTATCAAACCTAAGGATGGGGTCATTGCAACACCCAATTTATGGCTGCTCAGTCAGAAATATGGGTGACCTGATACTTGCAACTGGCCTTTGAAGTGAGGGCAGTCTTATGGAACTGAGCCTTAAACCAGGGGAGTTTAACACTTAGTTCCACGTAGTTCGTGTCAAAATTGAACTGGATTGAACAGCCAGCGGGTGTCCACAGAGGATCAGAGAATTGGCTGGTGTCAGAAAGCACCCCAGGCGGCTAGAATTTGCAAAGCAGAATAACAGAAATGAGGGATGGATCTCCACAGTAAGAACACTCCAGAGATCACTTCAGAGGGTCCCCAAGAATTTCTGGTTGAATATTGGCTTGAATATGTCTGGGGTGAAAGGCCATAGGGCTAGTGAGGAAAACCATCAGAAAGTAGGGAAAACAATGCCTGGTGCTACATTTTAAAGTGAACTTCAAAATGTAGTAATAAAAACTATCCAAAATGACCCATTGAGAGGGGGGAAAAAGACAAAAAAAAAGGAAAAACAGCAGTGCAACAGTGACCTGTGGGACATGAAATAGCTAACATACAAGTAATTGGATTCTAGAAGAGTGAAAGGGAAGATACAGAAAAAACTTGAAAAAATTATAAATGACAATTTCTCATAATCGATGAAAACTACAAACACACAGACTGAAGAAGCTCAACAAACCCTAAGCAAAACAAAACACAAAACCATCCATTTCAAAATTGTTTGCTGAAAACCAGTGATTAAATCACCGAAGACAGAAAAAAGCATTATATAGAGTGAAACAAAGGTAAGAATTACAGCAGTCTTATTAGAAATCATATGAGCCAGACAAGGAAAAAACATCTTTTAAAGCAGTGGAGAAAAAGCCACCAGCAAACCTGCAATACAAAAAATGTTGAAATTCTTCAGGCAGAATAAAAAGGACACCAGTAGAAATGTGAATCTATATTAAGAACTGAAGAATGCCAGAGATGGTAAATATGAGGACAAATATAAAATACACTTGATTTTTTAAATTTAAATTTTTTAAAAATAACTGTTTAAAGCAAAAAAAAAGTTGTAGATTTTTTAATATACGTAGAAGTAAAATGTATAACAAAAATAGCATGAACGATGGGTGGAGGAAATAGAAATATACTGTTGCAAGCTTCTAACACTATACAGGAAGTTTATGATTTATTTAAAAGTATACTGTGGGAAGTTGAAGATGTGTATTATAAACCTAGAGCAACCACAAAGAAAAAAATAAAAGGGTACAGCTAATAAGCCAATAGTGAAGATAAAATGAAACTATAAAAACACCACACCTGTTCTTCAACCTGTTTAGGAACTTGCACCCGTTGACCCCTCTACTTTCTCCTTAGCTCTGTCCCTCCCTGAGGACTCTCCTTCCTACTCAGCCTCACATCTACAGTCTATCATTCCAACCACTCCCTTGTCAAAATCCTAAACTGCCTCACATGGTCGGTCTGTTCAACTTACCCGGCTAAGAATCAACCCTGAACAAATCCAACTATTTGACTCTTGGGCCTATAATAGCAAGCCTGAAGGGGGTGAAAAAAAGTTTCATAAGCCGTAAGTACCGTTATCAATTCAGTGTTACCAAACTAATCAGCCCCTCAACACGTGAGCAATCTCACCCTTCTCCTCACTTAGCAACCTTTCCCATTTTCTGTAACAACTATGAGATCCTTCTCAAACTTCTTTTACTCTAGCAACCTCTTGTCTCCTGAATTAAACAGGTTCAAGTCTAGTCTACTTAAAAACATAAAAACCCTTCAACTCCAAGTCCTTATCTAGAGACTAACACTCTTTCCTCAACTTTTTCACAATTCTGCTTGAAATAGGACCAAAACTAGGGGTCATGCAAATTTTCACATGTGTCACTACTGTTCCCTTCTATCAATGTCTGTTTTGCCTGTTAAATTTCATTCAATAAAGGTAAAATAGGAAATCTGTATTACACAGTTGGATTTTTGAAAACGAAAAGCCTGTATCATTTTTCTGTATGATTTTATAAAATTAGACTAAATGGGAATTTATCATGGGTCCTTAAGAGTAAAGGGCGGTGGGTTTCAATTTTTCTATTATGTTAACTTTCTTTTAAACATCTTGTTATGAAAATTTCAGAAGACACAAAAGTGGAGAGAAAATGTATGGTGAACCCCATGTACCCATCACTCAGATTCAACAATTATCAACCACTTGGCAATCTTGTTTCATCTTCTATCCTGCCACTTACTACACTGGAGTACTTTACAGCAAATCTCAGAGAACACATAATTGCATTTGTAAATACTTCAGTACATCCCTAAGTTAATGGGTTTTTTAACTTAATGATAACACGACTATAATACCCAGCAACAGTGTTAGTAGTGCTTTATTATCTACAATTTGATCCATATTCACTTCAAGCTATCTAAAAATATGTTGATTTGCTGAAATCAAGATCCAATCACGTCCACATATTACACCTGGCTGATATGTCCCTTAAGTCTCTTTTAATCTGTAACAGTTACTGCTATCCCTCTCCTCCACCCCACTGCCTTTCTCTTTAATGCCATCTATTGTTTACAGACCCCGGACCCAGATTATTTGTCCTCCAGAAATGATCACATTCTGAATTTGCCTGATTGCCTTGTGTTGTTCTTTAACATGTTTGTCTACCCCCCAAAATTTCTCATAACATGGTAGTTCCTTCTGTATTATTAGCTATGATCCTTTGTATTTTCCCTTTTCCTCTCCTTTCCTTATCTTTCCTTCCCATCTTATATTAATACAGTATAATTCATCCACTAATGAATTTCCGCATTCATCTTTTATGCCAACAGGATGTGGCATATCCCTACAATGGAATATCATTCAGCCATAAACAGTAAAAAAGTACTACTATACATGCTACAACGTGGATGAACCTTGAAAACATTATGATCAGTGAAAGAAACCCGTCACAAAACCTACATATTACTTGATCCTATAAAAATAAATAGGCATTTTTGCTGAAATAGGCAAATACAAAAAGAAACTCGCAGCCAAACTCGCAGCCGCTTAGGGGAAACAGGGTGGGGAACTAGAGAACAGGTAAAAAGTAGTTTCTTTCCAAGGTAATGAAAATGTTCTAAAACTAACTGTGGTGACGGTTGCACAAGTCTATGAATATACTAAAAACCACTGAATTGTACACTTTAAATAGGTGAATTGTATGCGAATTGTGATTTACACCTTAATAAAGGTGTTACAAAATAAAAACAAGACAATTAAGTGCCTTTTTAATGACTGTCTATCTGTACTGATATAATCCTCAAGATTTCTTGTTAAGTGAAGAAAGGAAGTTGCAGAACACTACATGCGTGTAGTATACCACCATTTGTGTCAAAGGTCTAGACGCATACATGAATGTCTGCACATACAGAAATACAGACTTACTATCATGTGCTCTACAGACACTTTTAATTTTTTAGCATGTCCGCTAACACTTCTTCAAACCCTCCTGAACTGAAAAATTGTAACACTGAGACTGAAACTACAAAAGGCAACTTACGAGCAAAGCCGAGTGGACAACAGGGGGGTTGGGATGGTCCATAAATAAAATAAGGCCAGGCAGACATCCCTGATCCTGGACAATGGCTCTTCTGTTCAATGGATCTGCCGCTAGATCCCGTAGCTGGTTAACTACCGATAGTGCGTCAGGTTCTTCATTCA
Organism: Rhinolophus hipposideros; assembly: GCF_964194185.1. Taxonomy (NCBI): domain Eukaryota; kingdom Metazoa; phylum Chordata; class Mammalia; order Chiroptera; family Rhinolophidae; genus Rhinolophus; species Rhinolophus hipposideros. Next base: position 61,328,291 of record NC_138059.1, read on the forward strand.
TGGCGGAGGAGGAAGAATTCATCTTCTAGGCCGTACACATGAACAAAATCTTCTTAAATTCTGCAGAAATGGTTTGCAAAATTAGTTCTAGGCTGCTGAAGTATATTATGGCATTTTTTAAATAATCAAGATTATAACACCTTTAGAAAGAAACAGATGACTCTAAGTCACAAAAAAGCACTGGCAATTCCAGTTTAAGAGAAGTAAAATGAACCTAGTAAGCTGACTGAAAAATAAATAAATCAATCAAATTATTCATGTATGCACAATGTTTAAAGAATATGTCTTCTTCGATATTCCAAGGAATTCCTTTTTAGCGATACACATTTTAACACTAAAGTACCACAATAGACAAGATCTTTACAGTTTAAGCTTGTAACCTTCGCTACACTTCTCAAACTGTAACATTGTCCTTTTTCTCCTCTAGAACATTTCTGGAGCCAAGGTCAAGTGCCTTAGGGAAAAGTGGCTAGCTTACAGCTTCTTTTCTTATTCATTTATGAAGAAAACTCAGCATACTGGGTCTACAAAAGATAAAATGCCCTAGGAAAAAGGAAAGAGTCAAAGAAGGCTATGAACAAAGAAACCAAGAAGGGTACCTCTCACCCTGTGCCTCAGACCAGTGGAGTTTGGGAGGTCACGGTGAATCTAAACTAAATCTAATCACACTTGTTCACCTCTGAGTGTGCCATATTCAGAAGAATGAAATAGAATTTGGGTAATTCGTTTGACAGATACGTAAACAGTCAGAGAGAAGTTAAATAATTTGCCCCCCGTGACAAAATTTAGTACAAAAACTGGGCTAAAATCTTATTTACTATATCTCCTAAACTTGTCAGCAGTCTTTCCACTTTCCACACAGTTCTTTAAAATTCGGCATACCTTTTTCCCATAAAAGTACACAGGATATTTTAGAAAATGTAACATGCTAAACATACAAAGCCAAAGAAACAAAGTATCAAAAAATAATCTTCATATAAGCAGAAAGTTAAAAATAATAACTTTAGGGGCAGCTGGTTAGCTCAGTTGGTTAGAGTGTGGTGCTCTTAACAAGGTTGCCAGTTGATCCCCACATGGGCCACTGTGTGAGCTGTGCCCTCCACAAAATAGATTGAAACAACTATGTGACTTGGAGCTGATGGGTCCTGGAAAAACACACTTAAATAAATAAAAGTTTTTTAAAAATTACAAAAAAATAAATAATAACTTGAATTAATCAAGTTACATAATATATTCCTTTTTAGGGAGAATCTAAAGGTGTAAACACTTTCCACAAATTAGTAAGTTTAATGATAATTTCAATAACAATGCTAACTGGGGAAAGGGTTGGGGACAAAATCATAACTCTAGAAAAGCTATTAAAGTTGTTTGGAGGGGGGAAGGTAATAAGCAGAACTAGTCTGACCACGTATGGAAATATACAAAGCTATTAAGAGTCAAGCACTAGCACTGGGGGCTGCGGGGGAGACAAAGACACTTCTAGGAAAGCTATTTATACATTCAGTATAAGAAAGCAGGCTCTCAGTGAGTAACTGTGATTTTAGGCAAATCACAAACTCTTTGTCTTACTTTCTTAATCTGTAAAATGAGGTTAATTATAGAAGCTACCAAATGGTGTATTGACCAAATGAAATAAAAGTACACGTAAAGGACTTAGACTAATGCCTGGGATATAGTAAATGATCAATAAATGATAGTTACAAGTTACACAAAGTCAAAAATCAATGAAAAACAGTAAGATTATTCAATAATTTGGAATAATTTCTAAGCAATTTTAAAACCACTGCTAAGGATCTTTAACACATACCACAGGCAGAAAAAAATCATATTCCAGGTTAAAATACATTAAATTTATAGTTAAAATTTTTAATTCTGCAAGCAAATATAAAATAAAGGACTCAAACAGGGTTTTATGAGGATAGTATTTGGCAGATAATTTTCTCAAAATGAAAATACTATGGTTACTGCAGCAAGAAAAAAGATTTAAAGAAAAACAACAGACTGATAAGACAGGGATAAGACTAAAGGGTTTGGGGGGCATGCTGCCTCTTAGCTGCCTCTTAGTTGCTTCTTTCACCAACAGCGTGAATATTTCTGTTTACAAACCACCTTACCCGTGAGTTTTATGTGCTGTCAACAGCACAAACCCTATCCAAAATGGAACCTGCAAAACCAATTGCTGGCTCAAAGGCCCAAGAGCCAAGTCACAGTTAAGAACCAAATACTCTGGGTTATGGTTTTTTGCATACAACGCTGGCCTTGGAACTAGAGCTCCATTTTCATCTAAGGAGATCTTAGAGAACTAACTATTCAATGGGAATGATTCTGGAAAAATTATGGCCTTCCTGTTCCTTTGAGATGAACAAAAGTCAAAAATGGTTAAAACTTCCAATCTTCAAAGGCCACTGGTAAGGAGAGGGCTCAAATAAGGATCTGCCTAGGGAAAGGTTGGGAATATCACACATCGAAAGTATCAAAGATCCTAACATAATAAGCAGAGGCAGAAGCTGTGGCCAAGCGCTGGATTTCCTATGGCACCTAAACGAAGGCAAGAAAGACAGGCAGAAGCTGTGATGTGCTCCACTAAATTAGATGGGTTTTTGTGTAAAACTTCAGGAGATAACTCCTCTGAGTTATAGTTAATTGTTCTTATTTGAATATTCTTGCTATCATTATTCTGAGAAGTACCTGAATCCTGTGAAATGATCTGTGGACTGCCGAGTTCACATAGCAGATTTTATAAGATAACTATGGAACAGATGAGAGAAAATGGGAACAGGTAAGCAAAAGATATACTTTAATTCCAATACATGTATTAGGTACATTTAATCTTTTTGTGTTAATTCTACCAATTTCACACAAATACTCAAGTTGTTTGATAAAAATCTACCCTTCATAGGAAAATATTTTTAAACAACGTATTTTGATGGTCATTCTATCCTACCCTCTCTTACTCCCAAATTTGGCAGACCTCACAATGATTTTAAATAATCTTTTAAACTCACTTAACTGAGCAATTTTATAGCAACAAATGAACCAAAATGTAACGTAATGTAATGAGTACTGCATTGGGTTCAAAAGAAAATAAGCTTGCTTTCTAGTTGCATTTTTCATCTCAAATACTAATACCAAGTTGTAGACCTGGATAACCTACATCAGAATAAACTGGATTATTAAAATACAGATTCTAAGGCCCAAGCCCAGACCTAAAAGGGAATCCTTGGAGGTCGGGGCCAAGACTTAGTTTAATAAGTGCACCAGGTGATTTCTGGTGCAATTAAGAGTAAAGTAAGAACTTTACTTTAGTCTCTAAATGCATCTTTTTAACATGGCTATGAACATCTGAATAAAACCCTGAACATTAAAACTCTACAAGATACTTTCTTTAATTACTGAGCAACATGAGGGGTAAGTGAATTTGGGCCTAGGTTTTGGTTTTATTACCAGATAACCAAATTAATGAACTGGAAAAACCACCTCCTCTTTCCAAAGGAACTGCTGGGAAGCTCTTGATCAATGAAACAAAATTGTGGGGGAAAATTATGGTGGGAAACTTTGGGCACAGACTGTGTGAGTAAACAGAAAGTTCTTGAAATTTTAGTTAACTGTCAGCAGCCGTAGTTAATATTTCTTTTGTCTCAGCCATTTTAAGACCAGCACCTGATACCTTAGAAGTTAGCTTTGGATTACTATTTAAATATTCATGTCTATTTTAAGATTTTTGGCTGCTAAGCTAAAATTGCCAATACATATTTAATTTTTTTAAACAAAATCATATCTAATGAGAAAAAAGGAGGGGAAAAAACCCAGCGTCTCCTCTATATAGTTCCAGTCTTATAAAACGTAAGTGAATATACTGCATACCTTTTATTCTTTTGTTTAGTTCAATTTGGACAAATCATTGTAAGACAATGAATGACCCCCAAACTTTTAACAAGCACGATGATCACCTAAGAGATCTTGTTAAAAAGCAGATTCTGATTCAATATGGGGGGTGAGGCCTGAAATTCTGTACTTCCATTCAGCTCTCAGCTGAAGGCTATGCTGGTCAGGGAACCACACTGAGAAGCTACAAGGTAGGTGACAGATGTAACTGGGCAGATGTCTTTTTTTTTTCAGCCGAGATTTACCACTCAACTCAAAAGAATTATTTCGCTTTCATATACTAAGAGTTGCAGAGGGCACAAGCTAAATCGACAGTCAGTGAATTGAGTTTTTAAAGAGTTTTAAAGTTATCTAAGATTAGGGCTGGCTTTCTCCTTACTAGCAATTAATTGACTCTTTTAGAAGTTGGTGAAGCGCTGGACCACCTTCGAGCCTCAGTTTCCTCACATAATAATCCCGAGTGGTTGTCCAGATCAAATAAGAACTTAAGATGATGTAACAGCAGCGGCAGTTACCAACCGAGAACGACACACGATCCTATGGGGACTTCTCTATTCCTCCAGGTGTCGGGGTCTGCTCCGCACCGCACTGATGGATCAGCACACCACCCCGAAAGCAGTTGCTAGCAGCACGAATGCCCCCAAATAACGGTTCTTAAAATACAGAGATGTGACAACTGGTCGCTCTTGAATGCAGCCCAACACAGCCACGTCCTTCTGCTCTTACTGCAGCCACGCAGGTGCACAAAACGAATACAAAGTGACCAATGAACAACTTGGAGAGATGAAGAAGTGAAATGACCCCCATCGGTGATGCTAGGGTTCGTAAACATCGGACGTGCGGGGGACGGAGCGGAAGTGAATAAAGCTAACATTTTCACGGAACACATGGGAGCAGGGAGCTTTAAAGACCTCAGTGGGGCGCGCTGCTGGGGCCTGATAAGAAGGAGAGCAGAGCGCCGCCACCCAGGCCGACTTGGTGCAGGGTCCGCTGTCTGCGGCCTTCCCGGCTGCACCGCTTTGTCTGCCGCCCCTGGACCACACATACCGCTGCAGAGCTTTAGGAGTCCTGAGTCTGCCGCACCATCAGGGCCACACCAACGGATGAGGCAGAGGGACCCGAAGGGGCGGAGCGGGTTCCTCCGTGCACGGCCGCGGCCTCGGCGACAGCAAACCACCACACTTGAGTAGTTCAAAGAGCGAGGGTGCCAGCGGAAAAAGGCTCTATAGACTCTCCCCCATGACCCTGACACCTCCGTCAATTCTGCCTTCTCATTGGCTAATACCATTCCAACGCGAGGATAAGACATCCAATCCACGATGGCTTTCTTACACTAAGGCGTTCATTGGTGACCTAGGGAAATGCACCAAGCGTTCAACGGAAGGGTCCAATGAGAACCCAGGAACACTGACTTGGCCCAAACGCCTCTCCGTCCACCAAGAACTACGCGAAGTAACTTGATTCCAGCTGATAAATCGCCGCACTTGCCCGACTACGAAACCCAGCGTTCCAGCGCTCGAGGAACGTCGCTGCTGCGTTCCGAAATTCAAATTGAACGTTTCTTTCTCCAGCAACTCTTTCAGTTCTAATGAAGCAGTTGCATATTAATTCATTCGCTTCTGAGTCTTAATTCATAATATTTAAAAATTGTTTTGAGTTTTTTTCTAAGACGATTAACACAATATTAGGCATTTCTTGGATTGTGTTTTCTTGCTAATGTCCACTGTCTTCCTAGCAGAGCGAAGTCCACAAAGTACACTTTTTTGTTTTAAATAGTAAATTCTACTTTGGAACGATTTTTATCTTTTTTTTTTCTTGTAAGGGAAAGGAACTTACTATCAAAGGGAATTTCTCAAATTTGTCATGAAATAGTTTTTAAATATTGTTTTCTATTAATTTATCAAAGTAAGGATTTATATACTTGTTTTATCGATGGCAGTCACTGAAGTTTTTTTTGTTTAGGTACAGACTTTTTTTTTTTAATTTCTCTGCGTAAAAGTAATCTAAATCCCACAGCCCAGTCTGAGCATGATACATCCATTGCACTCAATAACCTCACTGAATAGATTTTGGATTCTCTTACAGTTTGATTCCGCCATGTAGCTCATATATTAAAGTCGGAAGATATTTGAGAGCCCTCTAATGGAGAAAGAACGTGGGTGAGAATATATATCCCGGAATGTAGTCTATGCTAATGTCTCCAGTACTTAGTTTCGTCTGTAAGTAAATTTAAAAACCAAACGTTTACTTTTCCTCAAAATGCTTTGACTTCCCTTATTCTTGGTTATCCTCTTCCTTTTAAGAAGCTCAAGAAGTAAACAGGAGCGGAATAGGAAAGGTCTCACACCATGTGAACTTTAGCAAAAACAAGTCTGGCAGGGTTTCTGTTTCCCAAAGTCGTTGGAGGGTGGGGTGGTTAAGTGAACACTGAGTCTGAAATACAAAGAAAAAAGAGATGGTAGGTCCAGTGGTAGGAACACCAGCCTCACTTGTAACAATCAACTAGACCACTCAACTGCTGGAACTGAAAGAAAAAAAAAGGAAAATAAAATTGTAAATGTAGAAAGCTGTAAAAAAGTAAATATAAGAAGTCCAAAGGGCACAGTCAGGTTAAACATAACCCATGTGATTGAGTAAATGAAATCTCATTCAGTATTGTTATTAAAAACAACTCCTTAACCCAGGAAAGTAAACTTGCTATTTTTGCTAAAGTTAATTTGTACATTAGAAAGAGAAAAGACACGTGGGATTTTTCCAACAAGTAATTGATGACTTAGGTTTATAGCACTGTCCAGAATATATGTTTAATAGAGTATTTGTCTTCTAGTTCACAATCTAAAATTAAAGATAATCACTCTTCTGACATAGAGACATTCTTCCTGGCAAATGGAGAGTAAATGGCATTAAAAAGCGGGATATATTCACAAAAAATAATTATCAGATTTGTAAGCACCTGTGGTATTATAAGCCAAGGGCAAGTCTTTAAGGTTTTAAGAATATATATTCTCAAATTAGAAATGTACAAACTTGGGGCCGGCCCGGTGGTTCAGGAGGTTGGAGCTCCATGCTCCTAACTCTGAAGGCTGCTGGTTCAATTCCCACATGGGCCAACCACAAGGTTGCCGGTTCGACTCCCGCAAGGGATGGTGGGCTGCACCCCCTGCAACTATCAATGGCAACTGCACCTGGAGCTGAGCTGCGCCCTCCACAACTAAGATTGAAAGGACAACAACTTGACTTGGAAAAAAAGTCCTGGAAGTAGTACAGTTCTCCAATAAAATCCTGTTCCCTTTCCTCAATAAAAAAAATAATAATAATAATAATAATAATAAAAGATCTTTAAAAAAATAGTAATTTAAAAAAAATGTACGAACTTGAGACTAGTGAAATTACACTAACTGCTATTATGAGTCATTTTGCTTGTTCTTAGCCTCAGATTATCTTGCCACAGGACACAGCTGGAATGTCAAGTTTCTCAATGGCTGTGTTGCTTAAGACACATGAAACAGATAATGGCAGTTTCATTCATTCAATTATTGACGATTTTATATATATATATAAATTATATATATAGATTTTACATATATATATATATATACACACATACATATAGTATAGATACCCTTTGATAATCCCCTGAAGGATATAGAAAAGAATGTTTACATATCCAGAGTGCCTGACATCCATTATCCAGACTATGGGACATCTAGAAGATTATCATCCTGGACCAATCCAGAGGCCAAAAGTGCAGGATTTCTCAAGAATGTACTTTCTATTATAAGAACTCTCAGCTTTTCTGTCTTCTCCTTTAAAATACTCTGGGTATTGCCTTGTTGTATTTATGATTTGCAAATCCTAAGACCCTCCAATAAATCTTCATCATTTATTTCTAGCCAAAGCCTCCTTATTCTTTATGCTCGGTTGACAAGGGTAACATTCAAAAATCAATTACAAATTTTCAAGAAGGGAATAAACAACCCTATAGAAATTGGGTAAAGAATATAAATTGGTATTTAAGAGAAAAATCCATGTGGCCAGTAAACATGAAAAGACATTGAAACTCACTTGTAATAAGGAATGCAAATTAATATAACAATGAGAATAATCACTTGATGCTGCTCAGACTAGTAAAAACCAAAATGAGATCAAGTTGCTGGCAGGGATAATGGGTAGAAAGAGGACTGTCAGATATTGCTGTGGAAATGTAAATTATTACAGCCTTTTAGAAAGCAATTCAGCAAAGCTATTATAAAAATAATATATTTTTGATCCAGCAATCCCATAAGCCATCGAAATAAAAAGCACCAGTACATAAAGACATAAGAACAAAGATGTTTATGGCAGCACTGTTCATATTAGCAAAAAATAAACACCAATAAAAACCCAACATCAAATGAATGCATAGCAATAGTGGAATGTTTTAATAAATGATGGTACATCTATAGACCATAGACTACTATGAAAAATAGAAAGCCAAAAAAATATATTAGAAAGCCAGTTAAAAATAAGGAAATTAGAGCTATTAGAAGAGATGTTGAGGAATTGCCACAATGTTGTTAAGTGCTACAAGGTGCATAAAAGTATGTATGTTATCTGATTTTTGAAAACAATAACAAATCATATCCTACACATGTTTACGTAAGTATATATCTTTATATGCTATTGTATGAGTATGGAAAATATATAGAAAGATACAACCTAGGTTTTCAGCATATATTACCTGAATGAGTATAATAGGATCTGAGAGACTAGGACACAAAGAAAAGTTAAAAATAAATAAACTAACTGCACCGAGGAGAGGGGTAAATATAATTTTATATACAATGTGATAAATTTGCATTAAATGAAATCATATATGTAAATGTAACAAAACGTATTCAGCAAAAATCTATGTGTTAAGTTATAAGGCAGAGGGTATTTAGCACTTCCAGGGAACTGCTTTTCAAGCACGAGAATGACAAACAGAGTCACGAAACAGTAATGCCTGAGGAGGATATATGATAAGAGGTAAGACAGGAGGCTGGTAGGGTAACCAATGAGCCCTACTTAGTGACTCAGTGTCTGTAGGAGCTCATTTTAAAAGCTACATGGTGCCATGTGGGTCAGACAAGTCTGAGCTTGACCACTTGCCTGACTGTGTGACTTGTACTGGTCACTCTGCTATTGATGACATCAGAGTCTTCCAAAAAAACAGAGACCATGGCACCTGCCTTCCAAGACTGCTGTGGGAATTAAATAAAATAGTTTAAGAGCACCCAGCCCAATGCCTAGACGATGTTTTATAAATGTACACATTCTCTGTGTAAGAATCTACCCAGAAAAGATCAGATAAAAGCCAATAGTGATAAAATTCATGAGTGTTTATTGATCCTGGGGGAAAAGTAAGGAAAAGAAACATCATTGGTCACCTTTAGAGAATCTGAAGGAACCAACTCAATTTCCTGAAAACTGGTAAATAGAGAGAATCAAACTAAGCATTAAACTTGCCTTTCTTATATGTACTACTATACTTCAGGGTTACAGAATAGTTGATGTGGGATAATTATTCTGAAAACTGGTAAATATTAAGAAACAAGCTTTCAACTTGCTTTTCTTTGCAAACATTCCTCAAATTAAACAATTAACTAATAACTGAAAAGGAATGATAGAATATCACTGTTGATATTTAATGAGATCATGGATCTAGGCAACGTTCACCAAGAGCTGTTAATGTTACAAAGTAGAGAAACACGAACATTATGTAGCTTCTGATGGAAGTGCACGGCGACTGTCTATGAAGTGTTCTAGCCAAAAATTGAACCTGAATCAGATCAAGCCTTTTTATGTAACTACCAGTTTACAGAAAATAAAAGGAGACAGAGGAATTTGTTAAATGTCACTGAAGGAATGTAATCAGCAAAATCTTGAATGTAGGAAATTTCTACAAGATAAAAATCTGTTTCTTCATCAAAACAAAACAAAACAAGAGGCAGGGGAAGAGGTTATGTAGTTTAAAATAGATTTAAGAGACATATATATCAAATGTAATGTGTGGCTCTTTTTAAGATTCTGATTCAAAGAAACCAACTGTAAAAAAATAAAAAATAAATGAGACACCCAGGTAAATTTGAACACAGACCTGATGATGGTATTAAGAAACAATTATCCATGATTTAGGCCTTAGAATGGCATTATAGTTATGTTTTTTAAAAAAGACTTCTTAACTTTTAGTGATAGACATTGAAATATTTATGGTTGAAATGACATGTCTGAAATTAGCTTCAAAATAATCAAAGAATTTGCTTTTAGAGGCCTCAGCATTCATCCCTAGCATCTCCAAAACAAGGAACCCAGAAGCCTGGAAAGGGTGTGGATGAAGCGCTATGTAGCTATGAGCTACTGACTGTTGAAGCTCTATGATGGATACATGAGGATTCATTGTATAAACTTACTTTTGTGTATGTTTGACATTTTTCATAATCATAATTTTAAAAATAAAACAATTTAAAAACATAAAAAAGAGCTCTGCAGGTCAGGGACTACCCCAAGAGCGAGTTTATAGAAAGAAATGGCATAGTCTCTAGAAGGCAGTGATCCTTTCACTTTTTTGGATACACATCAGATCACTTTGTACACTGATCTGAAAAGAAAACGCAGTTTCAAGGCTCAGAACAATCAGATACACCCAAGTGTATGATTAAATCAAAATAGTTCAACAGTTCTTCATTGGACACCATGGTAAAAACATTTGTCTGCACTAAGATTTACATGACTGAAGTGGACTTAAATGTTATTCTCTCCCAATAATATCTGCCTTTAATAGTGATCAGAGCTTGAAACCAATGGGTCTGAACTATTAGGCATTTACCTGCATCTCTGAACTTTCACTTCATGTGAGATGATGTTGGCCCACCAATTAGCCTTCACTGGCTGTCCTGCATCTGAACCTCTCCCAGACACATACAGTGCCACCTTGTCTTAAAGTGCCTCTCACATGGGCACTTCACTGTTCTACCGAATGGTCTTTTACCAGCTAGGTTTGCCTGGATTCTAAGTCAGGACCACTTGAAGCCCATTGCAGTGTGTTATATTTTCTATAGACAGGCAATCAGAGCTGGATAAAAAGCAGAACTAAAGAGAAAGGGTCTGGATGTCCAAGGAGGATATTATGTAAGATTTGCAAATTATTCAGCCTATCTCATATCTCACCAAATGGGATTGTTATTAAACCTAATAAGAGAAACAGGCTGAGAGATACATGTGGACATTTACTAACCACTACTTTCCTAACCACTGGATCACAACCACATGAGCTGATTGTGTGTAATATCCTGCATGGATATTATTTATTGGGCCCTTGTGAGAAGCCAGGCATTGCCCTTGGTATTTTCCACTGTCCTCAGGGCCAACCTTTGAGATGGCTCTTTTCTCCACTATGCACGTCAGTAAATTGAGAACCCAGGAAGGCTGACTGGCTTACCCAAGGTCACACAGCTGATAGTGGCAGGGGTATATTTTGCATATGGGTCTGACTAACTTGGAAGCCCACGTTCTTTCTACAACAGAATTCAGCTTCACCATCTATCAACATGAACAAATGGGATTCTGACATTTTATTAAATCTCTACAAGGAAGCTGGCCCACAATCAGTCTTGGTCACCTAATATACCAGCCTAATATACACTTAACAAGGCATAAATCTCTTGCTTAAATAATGGCATTATAATCCTTTAATTTCCTGTTAGGAATCGGGAGGCATAGAAAGGTCAAGGGACTTTTTCAAGGTCACAAAGTGAGTGAAAGCTCTGATTCTTTCTCTTCTATTTAATAAACACTCCAACTAGCAGATGAAATTTCAGTCATTCTGGATTCTGCCAAGAATGCTGAGCCATTAATTTGAATAAAGAACTCCAGGATCAGATACATTGAAAAAAGAAAGAAAAGTCTATTTTCTTCTAAAATCCCCAAAGGGTTTGCCCTGTGACCTTCTACATTAGTTTCTAAACTTAGCTATGCAGAAAAGTCACCTAAGATTCTGAGAAGGAGCCAGGGCATATGTATGTTTAAACAAGCTCCAAAGTAAATTTAAGAGCCATCAATCTCATAGAAGAGACAGAAATCATACCAGTTATCCAGTGGTTTCTAACAAATTACTGAAAAAAATAGCAGCTTACCACAACAGTCATTTATTATCTCAAAGCTGCTGTGAGTGAGGAATCCATGTGCAGTTTAGCTGGGTATCTCTGGCTCAGAGTCTCTCATAAGGTTCCAATCATGGTGTCAGTGGGGCTGCAGACCTCTGAAGGCTCAAGTAGGAGAGGATCTTCTTCCAAATTCATTCACATAGCTGTTAGCATTCAGTTTCTCACATGTTGGTGGATACAGGGAGCTTAGTTCTTTGCTGGCTGTGGGCCAGAGGCCTTTCCCAGTTTCTTGCTATGGGCCTCTCCTCAGGGCAGCTCACAATATGATGGCTGTCATGTCTCAAAGCAAGTGAAGAAGAGACCAAGAGAGAGCAAGCAAGATGGACGCCAGAAACTTTTTGTAACCTAATTTTGGAAACAACATCCCCTAACTCTTGCTGTAGTCTATTCATTAGCAAGTAATCACTAAGTCCAGCCCACCCTCAAGGCAAGGGGATTACACAAGGGCACGAATACTACTGTGTTTCTCTGAAAATAAGACCTAGCCGGACAATCAGCTCTAATGCATCTTTTGGTGCAAAAATTAATACAAGACCTGGTCTTAGGTAAAATAAGACCTGGAAAGTGTGGATGAAGCCCGTAGCTCATAGTAAAATAAGACCGGGTGTAATATAAGACCGGGTATAATGAATATAATATGATATGATATGATGTGATGTGATATGATATATGATATGATATGATATAATACCGGGTCTTGTGTAAGACTGGGTCTTATATTAATTTTTGCTCCAAAAGGCACATTAGAGCTGATTGTCTGGCTAGGTCTTATTTTTGGGGAAACAGGGCAGGAGACAGGGATCACTGGGGGCCATCTTAGAGGATGCCTATCATAGAGATATAAACAAAGAATTAAAAACGTGGTGGTAATATATTTCCTAGCTCTGCCCGCTAAGAGATGCTAGATTCAATGACACTTTAGCAGTAATAAGTACACCCAATGCCTAGATCTAGCACTCAGTCCTCTCTGTTGTTTCCTGAGCCCCAGGGCAGGCTTTGCTCCCAGACTCCCTCTATACCTTCAAATTATACCTAACATTTGATTATATACGTTAAATTTGTATTTCTGTTAGCCCTTTAGGCTCACTGAGGGCGTGGTTCAAGTCTTTCAAAAATCTTTCTACCGTCATAGTGGACTCCCCAAAAGCCCTTGTTGAGTAAATGAATTAATGCTTTTTGCTGAAGTAGGAAAACCCTCTCCAGGAAGAGACTTGGGCAACCGGGATAAGAACATCAGAGCTCGCTGGGGTGCCTGCCCAGTGACCTCTGGAATCAATTACAACGGGAGGGAAAGTGAGACAGCCAATCAGCAACAGCCTCCTGAAAGGTCCTACAGAAATAGTGACAGATTTCTCACCCTACTTATGGATCCTTTATCTGGCCTACACACGTTACCGTGCTGAATACACTGTTAGCTATAAATGTAATGGTCATATTTTCATGACAGAATTCTTTGAAGTCCAGAATGTCCTGGAAGATTCTACTATTAAAAAGCATGTGTCCAAATGAATCAGAGGAAATGAACGGTGGAAAGGGAGACCGTAAAATAAAAATCCTCATCTATCAGACATTTTGTACGACCCCGCACCCTCACTCCCCATAAACACAAACACACCCCAGATATGAGGTCCTCAGACGCAGAAGATCTGCCGCGTGAACACAAGTCCCTACAGCATGGGAAAGGGCTCAGCATGTTGGGTTAACAAGGGCTTAGAACTCACAACTTCTTTAAAAATAATACACAATTTATGCTACATTCTGAATGTGGGTCTTCCTGCACACCTACAGCATTAGGTTTACAAAGTACTTCCCAGCGATGAGCAGTGAGGCCACAAAGACCCAAGCGAAAGCATACGCACCCGCCGAGCCCCGCGCGTGCGCGCGCTGGCTGTGAGAGGCGGCAGGCGGTGCTGGGCCGGTCGCCTCGCCTTCCGCTCTGGGCTCTCAGTGCCCGCCTCCTGGCCGGAAGAAGCAGCTGATTGGTCAGGCTGGCCCTGCCTAGGGGCGGAGATCAGGTGATTGGCAACAACGCGTCGGGACCGCCAAGCTGGAAGCCTGAGTAGCTGAGAGGAAGGCACCTCGCTGCCGCCCGGCTGAGGTAACTGGGGCTAAGAACTCGGGAAAGCGGTTGGCGTGGGGTCTAGGAGGTGCCTGCGGGCCTGACGGCGGTGGGGAGCTCTGGTAATAGGGCAGGAGCTGAAGGAGCCGGGTTCGGGTTTGTGGGCACGCCGGCGGGCTTCGTGGGCTGGTTGGGTGGCCGCGCCGTGGCTGAAGGGAGGCGGAGAGGTTCTTGGGCATTGAGGGCGGCTGAGGGCCCTGGTGGGCTTAGAGCTTTGGCGGAGCGGAGGGAAGTCGGCTCACTTGCCCTGAAGGCTGGGACTCAGCCACCCACCCATTTACCTCTTATCCGCCCCTCCCCCGCCCTTCGGTCTGTCTGTGGGAGTCCGCACGCAGTTCGCGCGCCGGCCGCCAGGCGACAGTCACTGGAAGGCCGCCCTTTGCGGCTGTTCCCTCGGGTGTTGCTCTGTTTCCCGGGACTAGGCGGGCGGGACTCGTGGCTGCACCTCCAGGCACGGCCTCGGGCATTCAGGTGGGGGAGCACAGTACTGTTCTACCGGGAAGGTTTTCCAGCCTCACCTGGCTTGTGTTTCTGTTTGACTTTTCGCCTCCCAGCACTTCCCGGTGTATCTTCCTGACCATGACCAGAATTTGCATTAAGTCCCAAAGAAAAGGTCGACCTTTGGACATTTAAAAACACGTTTTATTATGGAAATGTTCAAATTGTGGAGAGGTCGAGAGGATAGTGTAAAGGATTTGATGTACCCATCATCCAGTGTCAGCAATTACCAGTACGTGGCCCGGCTTGCTCTTCCTCTCCGGGTTAAATTGAAGTGAATCCCAGACGTATGTTTCATCTCTTCTGCATATTTCTACGGATTTGCCATGCTTCTTTTCCAGTTGTTTGCTTTTTAGAGGGGTTGTGTAAAATAAGGCACACGTTAAGGTGTCGACGAAGCTAAATTAATTTGTGCTACAAGAAGGTGGGGTGTTCTCCGACCGTGCAGTTGCACTGTCTTGTGTTCGGCATTTCAAAATCACTGAAAACAGAGGTAACAAATAACTTTGTCTTGGCAGTGGCATTTCTGGTTTTGAGCAGTAATAATGTTCTAGTATTGTTAATTTCTATTTATGGAGTTCTTAATGTGTATGAAGCACTCTGAAATTGTTTCCATCTGTTTAATTTTTACAACAGCTGTGTGAAGTAGATATCCCATTTTATAGATAAGGAAAAATTAGAGAGGTTAAGCAATTTGCCTAAGTTCACATTCATGTGTGGTGGGGGCCCACCTGGGATTTAGGATGCTAATCCTGATCACTGCAAACTTCTTGCTCTTTTAATCATAATTGAACGTTCTGAAAATTGTGGAGTAAATGTAATTGCCATGGAAAATTATTTCTATTGAGCTACAAATCCATAGTGGAAAAAGAAAAACCCTGAAAATTTACACGAGTACAGTAGTAGTATAGGTATCTTTGTTTCTTTGAAATAGTGAAACGTTAATACAATTAAATTTAAAGTTATGAGCAAAGTATGTGTGTAATTCAGTAAGTACAAGTGTTAAATTTTTTTCTCTATAGTATATGCCACTTAAAGGGGAATGGAAAAGGGAAAACATATATACGTTAGTGAATAGTCTCTACGTCCTTTGGCATTTAATATATACTGGCAGTTTATCCTGAAACTTTCATTTGTGTCCCTCATCTTCCCAATTGTCTACTATTCCTAGGACAGAATCTTCATCCAATTACTAGAGCAGTAATGAACTAGAGACAGCTGGGCTTATTCAGAGGACAGTAGAGAAGACTTGTTAAATCGGAGTTTAGAATTCCTAGTGTAGGGGAGTAATTCGAAGTAAGGCTAGACTAACTTGTGAAAGGAGCTTGAGTGCCAGGTGAGTTTTAACTTGAGCAAAGAAGGGACATGATCACAGCCATCTCACCTGAAATGTGAAAAGGTTAGTGAATTGACCTGGTGAATATAAAGGAAATAAGTGTAGGTAACTGGTGAATTTATGGATATAAGGAAAGGAATGGAGAAAAAACAAGTCTGAAAGAGAGAAGAAAAGACAGCATGGTGCCGTGATGCAGTGGGTTCTTAAATGCCGGTAAACTTCAGTTTCTACAGGTTTGTTTCTTTGGGCAGCCTTGGTGATGAGTATTATTACCGTGTCACTGCTTTTTGAAATGGTTACTACTGCTCAGCTGCTTGACTGTTTTATATGTTTATTGTGTACTGTTGATACAAATCACACAAGTTAGATAAGATGACACTGTAATCCCATCATTTAAGGATAAACCGATGATGCTGTAGTGTGTGTCCTAGACCAGGGGTTGGTAAACTGGGCTGAAGGCCTAAACTGGCCTGAGGTCTGTTTTTGTTTGAACTGTGAGGTGATGATAATGATTTTTACATTTGTAAGAGGTTGGAAAAAAATTTTAAGACTATTTTGTGACATGTAAAAATTATATGAAATTCAAATTTTAGTATCCATAAGTGATTTTCTTTTTTAATTGAGCCACTTATTTACAGATGGTCTATGGCTACTTTTTTCATTACAAGGGCAGATTTTAGTTAGTTGTGACAGACCATGTGACCCACAAACCTAAAATATTTATTATTTTACAGAAAACGTGCTAACTCCTGTTCTGGACCTTTTTATTTAATTTTTAAATTTTTTTTATTTGGGAATATTGAGGAACAGTGTGTTTTTCCAGGGCCCATCAGTTCCAAGTCGTTGCCCTTAAATATAGTTGTGGAGGGCACAGCTCAGCTCCAAGTCCAGGTGCGTTTTCAATCTTAGTTGTAGGGGGTGCAGCCCACCATCCTATGAGGGAATTGAACCGGCAACCTCGTTAAGAGCTAACCAACTGAGCCATCTGGCCACCCCTCCGGCCACCTCTCTGGAAGCTCAGGCCGCTCATTGTCTTCAATCTAGTTGTGGAGGGCGCAGCTCACTGGCCCATGTAGGAATCGAACTGGCAACCCTGTTAAGAGCTCGCACCCTAACCAGCTGAGCCATCTGGCCTCCCCCATTCTGGACCTTTTTAATGAAGTGGCTACCGTGTTTCCCCGAAAATAAGACCTAGCCAGACAATCAGCTCTAATGCGTCTTTTGGAGCAAAAATTAATAAGACCCGGTCTTATTTTACTATAATAAACAATATAATGTAATATAATACCGGGTCTTATGTTAAGTCCTGCTAGGTCTTATTTTCGGTGAAACACAACATACACATTTTTTACAAAAGTGAGATTATAGACAATATCTTGTAATCTGGATTATGTATTGACCATCTTTCTTTTTCAGACTTAAAAGTATCATCTTTTTAGTGTTTGCTTAGTCTCTTATGAGATGCCAGTCTGTTTAAACAACAGCCTCTTTTGTTAAATGTGTTTGTGTCCAGATTTTTAAACAATTATTCATAATATTTAAGAAGCCAGCTTTTTCTATTCATGTTTTTGTGCATCAGATTATTTCGGACAAATTTCTAGAAGTAAAATTGCTTTATGTACATATTGCCAGGTTGCGCACAAAAAAGGTTGTTTTTTGCCTGTGCCTTTACCAATATTGGGTTGCCCCCTTTTCACTTTTGCCAGTTTGATGGGGGAGAAGTGATAAAAGTTTTAATTAACATTTATTTGGTGAGCTCACTAAACATTTAAAAAATATTTTTTATTGTTGTTTCTACTTATAGAATGCCTACTTATGTTTTTCTATTTTTCCACTGGGCTTCTAATCTTTTATGTCTTGATTTGCAAGCACTTTATATTCATTAGGGATACTAATGATTTGTTATATGCAAGTTGCAAATAGTTTCTCCATTACTTGTCTTTTGTCTCTTAAGTGTTGTGTAATGGCTAATAAAAAGAAATGTGTGTATCTGCTAGGAGAGCACTCAGAGCTGCAGTTTTAGGGACCAGCACATGACACCTCTTGAAACAATTCCTTCATTTATGATACTGAAGTTGTTGCCAGCCAGTCAATCTGCAAGTAATTATTACCAAATAAATTGTATAAATATTTGATACCACTTAACAGATTATTTTATGCAACTGGATTTGACTAGTGTGAGTTGGTTGTGGATTAAAATGTGAAAAGTCAGACAGCTTAAATGGGAAAGTTAAATCAATTTAAAGCTCTAAAAAAAATAGACATGGTAATACATTCTTTAAATATATTAATATGTGAAACAGTATAAGTTTTTTTTCTTTAAGAAATTTTGTTGGTAATTTTTTTGACATGGAATACTTGTATACTGGTAGGTATTGATGTGATATATAGTGTGTACTTGCAATAGAGTAGGCTAGTATCCTAGAGAGGTGATTTTAAGTGGAACAGGAATCAACTTTGTATTTATTTTAGACAAGATGTCTCTTTTTATCTCAATCTGTTTGGACTCATAGAAAGAGTGCAACCTATAGTTAAGTTTTTTTTTTAACATGTATTGAAAAAGTATCCTGAAATAGTGAGCTTTGATTACTTAGATAATATTGCTTGGGATGAGGTTAAATTTATTTCGTTTTTCAAAAAGTTAGTTGATTTAAACTAAATCACTAGCATTCAGATGTGACAAAAATCATGTCATAAAAAAATAATAAGTCATAATGTCTGAAGGTGGGAAGTATTATTTGTTTCCCCAAAGTTTATATATTGCTGGTGTTTATTATTTTCTTATATCATCCAAAGTTTAAATATTTTTTATATCTCTACTTTTTAGATTTCATTTACTTATTTTAGAAAATGTAATTGGGATTTAAAAATTCCATAACTAGTTTATCATTTTGATAAAAACCATGTAAATAATACAGAAGTGCATAAGTGTGAAAAAGAAAAAGTGGAAGATTCCATCACCAAGCCTCAGACACAGCCAATGGTATCTTCTCAAATCTTTTTCTTGTGTGTGTATATGTAAAATATCTTTTTTACCACTACTTCTATGCTTTGTTTTATTTTTTGAAAAATTGAATCACATACATGTTAGCTTGCAACTTTTTTATTTAGTGTTTTATCATGAAATTTTTTCATGTATAGCTGTCTTTTTTTGTTTTAATGTCCATAAACTTGAATGGGTAGGTATATTGAATTTAACTGTTTCCTTTTTTGGTAGGTGGTAGTCCCCCCCCCCCTTTTTTTTAATCATTAGTTTCAGGTGTACAAAACAACATAATAATTAGACATTTACACCTCACAAAGTGATAACCCCAACAAGTCTACTACCCATTTGACACTGTATATAGCTATTACAATACCACTGACTATATTCCCTATACTGTACTTTACATGTCGTGACTGTGTGTGTTGTAGTTGACATTCAGTATTTTATACTAGTTTCAGGTATACAGTGCAGTGTTAGGGATTTGTATAATGTATGAAGTGATCCCCCTGATAAATCTAGTACCCGTCATTTTCTTATTGATGGACATTTAGTTTGCCTCTAGATTTTTCTTTTTTACAACTAATGCTTCATTGATGCTAAATACCCTTACTAGCTTTTAAAACTAAACATCTTATTTTATAATGGTATAATTTGCCAGTAAGGAAGTTTTGACACATAGTATGCTGGGGACAGTAATTATTACATAATTTATCAAAATCACTGTTGTAGTGAGTTTTCATCACTTTGCTGGGCCCAAGGACAGAACTTTTAGTGAACAAATAACTGACTTCCAAGTAGTGAGTGTGTTTGTTTCTGCTGATGTCCAGGATCATTTAAGATACTTGAAATGTCTTTTCAAAAGATTCTTTTCAGGACAACCAAGAAAGCACAGTAGGTAAACACTGCGTTTACCTTCTCTTACAACCACATCAAAATTACAACTAATCTACAAAACAACCATTATTGAGAATCGCCTAAAGTCAAGCTGAATTGAAACCTTTCAACTAAGGACGTGCAGAAGAAGCCACCTCCAGACTGATAGGAAGGTCAGAGACACAGAATAGGCTAGTCCATACCCATGTGTGACCATTAAAGATCCGGAGGGCCATTTTGACTGTGGCGGTCCGTTCGTACCCTAAAAAAGCCAGAGATATCAGCCCAACCCCAGCCCAGGGCTCCAGTGCTGGGGAGAGAAGTCCCCATAATTTTTGGTTGTGAAAAACGGCGGAGATTGTGACTGAGTGAGACACTGCTGCTGCACTCACAGGCGCTCCTCTTAAAGGGACTGCCCGGGGACGTACCCTCCAGTGGAATCACTTGCTCTGAGCTCCAGCGCTGGGGCAGCAGCTGGAAAGGCGGCAGAGACAAATGGTGGGGAATTGAGTTGTCTGGCTTGGAACAAGGGCTGGAGAGGCGGCTTTCTCCTGGAGCTGGCAGAGGCCATTGTTTCTTTGTTGAGCCCTTCTTCTTTCCCATGCATGTACGCCGCCTGCCATTTCTGAGTCTCCCCTGTTCTCCCTGCCCTGGTGATTTGAGACCTGGCCCCGCCCAACTTTGGGGCACACCCAGGCTGCTTTCAGTGTCTTTCTCATATGGACCGCCTGTCTTGGCTCAAGGTGGGTGCACTTTCCTAGGGTCTCTCAAAGGTTCGTGGAACCCAGACAAGCAGCATCTGGCTGGAGCGTGTCCTGTAACTCTGGCTGAGCAGTCCTAAGCCAGCACTAGTGGCAGCCGGCCTTCGTTCGTGGTTTGGCCTCTCAAAGGCACGTCCAAGCACAGCACGGGCGGCAGACATCTGCAGATTTCTTTCTGGCTCCTGCTAGGTGGTTCTGGGGCTGGCGCCCCCAGTGGCCAGCTTCAAAATGAGCTGGAGCATCACCCAACCATCTCCAAGTACGACATACCCAAGGGGTGGAATGGCAGGCACTAGAGTCTTGCTGAGGCCGATCCTGCTCTGTAGGGTCAGCCCCTGCACAACAACCTTTCCACTGCAGTCAAGGCCAGTCCTTACAACCAGTGAGCCCAAGGATCAGTCCCTCATATTGATGTGCAATTATTAACCAAGGCTCAACTTCAAGAGGAGGGCACACACAACCCACACAAGGGACACATCTGGAGCCACTGAACTCCACGGCACACCTACTACATAAGGCCACTCTACTAAGACCGGAAGACATAGCAGCCCTACATAATACATGGAAACAAACACAGAGGCAGCCAAAATGGGGAGACAAAGAAACATCCCAAATGAGAGAATAGAACAAAGCTCCAGAAAACGAACTAAGCAAAATGGAGATAAGCAATCTGTCAGATGCAGAGTTCCAAATGCTGGTAATAAGAATGCTCAATGATCTCATAAAAATGGAGATGGAAACCATGAAAAAGAACCAGTCGGAAATAAAGGATACAATAGTGGAAACAAAGAATACATTACAGGGAATCAGCAGTAGATTAGATGAAACAGAGGACCCAACCAGCAGTGTACAAGATAGGGTAGCAGAAAACACCCAAGCAGAACAGCGAAAAGAAAAAATAATCCAAAACATTGAGGAGAGTTGAAGGGGCCTCTGGGACAATATCAAGTGTACCGACATTCTCATTATAGGGATACCAGAAGGAGAAGAGAGAGAGCAAGGAATTCAAAACCTACTTGAAGAAATAATGACAGAAAACTTTCCTAACCTGGTGAAGGAAATGGACATGCAAGCCCAGGAAGCAAAGAGCCCCAATCAAGATAATCCCAAAGAGACCACACCAAGACACATCATAATTAAAATGCCAAAGGTTAAATACAAAGAGAGAATCTTAAAAGCAGCAAGAGAAAAGCAGTCACCTACAAGGGAGCCCCCATAAGACTCAGATGATTTCCCAACAGAAACTTTGCAGGCAAGAAGGGAGTGCCAGGAAATATTCCAAATAATAAAAAGTAACAACATACAACCAAGATTGGTCTACCCAGCAAGGCTGTCATTTAGAATTGAAGGACAGATAAGGAGCTGCCCAGACAAGAAAAAGCTGAAGGAGTTCATCACCACCAAACCAGTATTACAAGGATTCTTAGAGGGACTTCTTTAAGATGGGAGGGGGCTTAAGGATGGGTGAAAGGGGAAGGGATTAATAAGAACAAATTGGGTGTTAATACAGTAGTCATGGTGATGTAGGTTATAACATAAGGAATATAGTCAACAATATTGTAATTACTGGGTATGGTGCCAGATAGGTACCAGATCTAACAGGGTGATAGGAATGGGGTTGGGGTCAGGGTAAAAAAGGTGAAGGCATTAAGAAATACAAATTGGTAGTTAATACAGTATGGTTAATACAGTATGAGGAATAGAATCAACAATGTTGTAAAGATCATATAAGGTGCCAGACGGGCACTGCATTTATCAGGGGGATCACGTCATAGGCTGTGTAGATGCCTGACCAAAGCGCTATACACCTGAAGCTGAAGTAGAATGATATTGAATGTCAGCTAACTAAATACATAGGTAGATATAGTCACGGGATGTGGAGTACTACATAGGGAAGATAGTGGTAC
The DNA here is from genome assembly GCF_964194185.1 of Rhinolophus hipposideros. Taxonomy (NCBI): domain Eukaryota; kingdom Metazoa; phylum Chordata; class Mammalia; order Chiroptera; family Rhinolophidae; genus Rhinolophus; species Rhinolophus hipposideros. Next base: position 61,350,839 of record NC_138059.1, read on the forward strand.
TGTAACAGCTATACAAGATGTCAGAGGGGTAGTAGCTTGGGGTGTGGGCTATCACTTTATGAGGAGTTTAAATGTCTATTACGTTGCTCTAATTTAAAAAATTAAATTAATGAAATAAATGAAACTAATTTAAAAAATTAAAAATATTTTTTAAAAAATTATTTTAAAATTGATGCCAGAGTACTTAATTCTTTTGCACAGGAATGCTTAAAATAAAAATATTTTAAGAAGAAAATACTGATATTCACTGTAAGGTTATATTTCAGCTATCCTTACATGAAAATGGCAGACCTTTAGTTCAAATTGAAATATGACTACCTCTAACCTTTTATATAATAGAAAGTTGACCTCTAAAAATGTTACAGAAGTGTTCTTCATGAATTTGGTTCCATATCTAAAAACCCACTAACTTGAAAGAATTTTCATCAAATTTTAATTAACTTGTGTTCTTGTACTTCGTATGTAAACATTTTGTTTTGTTCTTAAGAAATGTACTATAGGTCATGAGATTTATTCATTTGTGAAAAAATGACATTTATATGTTATATTATGTGCTAAGTGCTGGGAATATAGCAGCGTACTTAATTTTGCAAGAGTGTAGATTACCAATGCTGAATTATTGCCAGTAAGTTGTTCCCATAGGCCAAATACTATACCATTGTTTTACAGTATGGTAAAGTGTTCTGATTTAAAGTCTCAACTAGACTGATGTGAAGTGTAGTAGTGGTCACTAGACTTGAATTTCAAATTTAATTTCTAGAAAGTAGGGTAGGGCATTGACACAGGGTTGACAACTTTTCATTGTAACAGTTAAGTACATCTTTTAAAAAATCAAGTAACAGCCATCTACTGTTACCACATCCTAAAAGAAAAAACATTTTTACACCAAAAAGGTAAGAAGGACATATTCTCAAAATATAGTAATTTTAAACAAGTTTTTGTTTTTTACTTCATGGTCCTTATTTTTCTATTATTGTTTGACACCAGAATGTAGACTGTCATTTGGGGTGCACTGATACGGGTTATCTGATCTTTTAGTGTTCTGGGAACTGGAAATCTTATTCTAATAATTTAATCAAGTGAATAAGACTGTTCTGTTAATCTTCCTAGACTCCCTACATCTCCTGTAAAATGGTCCTCTCTCATGAAGATAATTAAATGTCAATTTCCTTGAGTTTCCAAAGACCTTATAAAAATAAGCCCCACATTAATGTTGTAGCTTTTAAAGTTTTTGGCATTTTAAATTTAATGACTGCTTTGTTATTATTGCTAACAAGTTATTGTGAAATTACATTGCTAACTTTTGAAAATTATTATAACTACCTTAAAAACATTGCATTAGTTGTAAGCAGTGTTACAGTAGTTCCCCTTTATCCTCAGGGGATACGCTTACAACCCCCAGTGGATGCCTGAAACTGCCGATAGCACTGAACCCTATGAGTACTATTTTTTCCTATGCATACATACCTATGATAAAGTTCAATTTATAAATTAAGTACATTAAGAGATTAACAATAGTAATAAAATAGAACAATTATTACAATATATTGTAATAAAAGTTAAGTGAATGTGGTTTCTCAAAATATGTTGTACTGTACTCTTGTTGTGATTATATAGTGCCTATGTGATGAGATGAATTGAAGCGAATGACGTAGGTCATCCTTAATTCTAGTAGTGACGTAGAATTACTACTGTTAGGGTTCCTTGAACACACACAGTACTTTGATACTGTGGCAGTCTGGCAGGCAATATATGCAGCCTGGACACACTGGACAAAGGAATGACTCATGACCCTGATGGGTTGGAACCGGTCCGTGTGAGATTTCATCACACCACTCAAAAGGGTGCACAATTTAAAAATTATGAGTTGTTTATTTCTGGAATTTTCCATTTCATAGTTTCATACCACAGTTGACTCTGGTAACAAACTGGGAAAAGCAAAACCGTGAATAAGGGAGGTCTACTGTATTTTGTATTATCTTTGACGTAATAGCTATAAACTTTAATTGGACTAACTCTACACTAGTATATATTTTCATAGTATTTGTGGAGTGAAAAGAAAGTCTGTTTTCAAAGTTTATCTAATTCTCATGTAGTCTTGTTTTTTTTTTTCTGCCCTTCCAACCACTCCTTCCCATAATACATAATGATAACTATGCTAGAATAGATGGGACTATAAGCCATGCCATTATAAAATTTCTAGAAGTTATATAGATAGTCCAACAACACCTGGGAAACAAAATGCAGCCTGATTTTGAGACATCTTTTTCCAAACCTTTTTTGTTTTAAAGTATAAAATAGACAAAGTATAACAGAAAAATGAACAAAGATAAATGTGCAGTGCGATAACTTATCACAGAACAAATATCTATGTAATGACCACCCCGATTAAGAAATAGAAAGTTGTATGCACTCCAGAAAACTCCTACGTCCTCCCTTCTATTACCAACCCCCATCCATAGTAACTTATATTGTAGCTTTGCTTTGCCTTTTATGCTTTTCTTAATGCATGTAGGATATATAGTAATGCCCCCTTTTTCATTCCTGATGTTGGTAATAGGTGCCTTCTCTCCTTGACAAATCTCATTTAAAGGTCAATCTTTTTTATTAGTATTTTCAAAGAACCAGCTCTTGGCCTGGTTATACTTCTCTGCCTTGGTAGTTCTCTGATGCTTTCAAATAGATGATTTTTGTCCAGCTTATTTACTGTCCTCAGTAGAAGGAAGGTATGTCTGATATTACATCATTCAACGATAAATGGAAGCAACATTCTTCTTAGATATTTGCTTACAATTGAGTGTAGAAAAGGTACTGGCTTGGGCTTAGATGTCTTTCATTTAATATTCAAATAGGAATTGACCATTCTATGCCATACACTACTAAATTCTGGGGTTGCTGTGATGAATAAGAGAAGTTTTGCTTTTAAGGTGATTAAAGTACAGTAGAGGAGGTAAGCAGTTTTAGGTACATTGTTTTAATGTGCTACGTAGGGCAGTACACACGGACAGGATGGCCCTAATTGTGATTAATCAGGAAAGACCTCTTGGAGGCGGTGATAGCTAAATTGAAACAAAGGATTAGTAGGAGCTAGCTCGGTATAGGGGTACAGTAAGGAAGTAGAATACTGGATAAAAGCCAAGAGAGCATGTTAAATTTCTAGAATTATGTGTGTGACAGGATCAAAGGGTAGAGTGTGAAAGATGGGGAGAATAGGAAAGAATAGAGACCAATTTGTAAAGGACATACTTCAATATTGAGAATGAAGAACAAAATTGGGGGAGGAGCATCTAGTCTAGTTAATAGATTTTTTTTAAATAATAGAGCAGGCTTAGAACAACAGTAAGGGCAATGGAAGTGGGATCTGATATATTTATGAGGAAAAATAGAACTTGACTCATTGTAGAAAACGAGAGAGAAAGGAGGAATAACTGACAATATTGATGACATTTTCTGAGGTAGGGAACACATTTGAACAACAGATTTAAGAGGAATGTTAAGGAGTTCAGTTTTTTATTTGGTTTAAATGCAGATGGTAGAAACCAGAAGATGGTATGTGATTCAAGTTAACCAGGGAGAGGAGAGAGCATTTCTATAATAGAGGATGGAGCTGGTGTAATGAGACCTGTGAGGTGAATAAGTGGATCCTAAGCACTTAGTTGGAAGGAGGAACAGGAGAGGGGGTCGGAATAATAGGTGCAGGTGTGGCATGTGGAGTAACAGGACTTTGAGGGATTTCTTGTCAGATGGCTTGTCTATTATTTGAAGTAGTGTGCTTGGTCATCTGATGAGAAATGATGGAGGAAGGGTTGGAGAGATTTGGACAGCATGCAGAATGCTTCAAATTGGAGCTCTGGAGAATGGAAGAGGAAGAAGAGGAAGAAAATAAAATTTTCCTAGAATGCTAGGCAGCGATGAGGGCCCAGTTGAGATTGGGGGTAGTACATTTATAGCCACAGCAAAATGTGAGGTTAGCACCGTGTTTCCTCGAAAATAAGACCTAGCCGGACAGTCACGTCTAATGCGTTTTTTGGAGCTATATATATATATATATATATATATATATATATATATATATATATACATATATATATAAGACCCGGTATGATACGATATATTGTATTATACCTGGTCTTATATAGGATCCAATCTTACATTATAGTAAAATAAGACCGGGTCTTACATTATTTTTTGCTCCAAAAGATGCATTAGAGCTGATTGTCTGGCTAGGTCTTATTTTCAGGGATACATGGTATGTATGTATGTCCAGTTTTCTCAGAAACATTTATTGAAGATACTTCTCTTTACTTGTCTTAGATTCATTGATATATAAGCATGTGTTTGTTTCTGGGCTCTCCATTCTGATCCATTGGTCTATGTGTCTTTGTGTGTGTGCCTGTACTATACTGTTTTGATTACCTATAGCTTGTTAGTATAGTTTGAAATGAGGTAGCATGATACCTCCAATTTTGTCCTTTTTTCTTAATATTGCTTTGGCTATATGGTGTCTTGTGGTTCCTTACAAATTTTAGAATTATTCTATTTCTGTGAAAAATGCCATTGGCATTTTGATAGGGATTTCTTTCATTGAATCTGTTGATTGCTTTGGGTAATAATGGGTAAACATGTTAACAATATTTAACCTTATAATCCATGAGCACAGTATATCCTTCCATTTATTTGTGTTTTATTCATTTTATTTCATCAGTGCCTTACAATTTTCCAAGTATAGATCTTTTACCTCCTTGGTTAAACTTATTCCTAGGTTTTGCTTTTTTTTAAGCAGTTGTAAATGGGATTGTTTTCTTAATTTCTCTTTCTTATAATTTATTATTAGAGTATAAAATGCAACATTTTTAAATATTGATTTTGTATCCTACAACTTTACTGAATTCATTTCTTCTATTATTTGGTGGCATCTTGAGGGTTTTCTATATACAGTGTTATGTCATGTAAATAATGACAGTTTTACTTCTTTCCAATTTGGATGCCTTTTTATCCCCCTTGGATGATTGATGTGGTGAGGACTTCCAATACTGTGTATTGGAATAAAGTGATGAGTGGACATCCTTGTCTTGTTCCTGACCTTTGAGAAAAAGTTTTCAGCTTTTTCACCATTGAGTATGATGTTAGCTGTGGGTTTGTAATTATGTAGCCGTTATCATGTTGGTACATGTTTCCTCTGTACCCATTTTGCTGAGAGTTTTTATCATAGGTGGATGCTGGATTTTGTCAAATGCTTTTTCTGCATCTATTGAGATGATCGTATGATTTTTATCCCACATTTTGTTTATGCGGTGTGTCACATTGTTTGATTTGCAGATATTGAACCAACTTTGCATACCAGGAATGAATCCCCCTTAATCAAGGTGAAAGACCTTTTTAGTGTATTGCTGAATTCAGTTTGCTAATGTTTTGTTTAGCGTTTTTGCATCTATGTTCATCAGGGATATTGTCCTGTAATTTTCTTAGTTTTGTGATGTCTTTGTTTGGTGTTGGTATCAGGGTAATGCTAGACTCATGGCAGGAATTTGGGAGCTTTTCCTCTTCGAGTTTTTTTTTTTTTTTTTTAAATAGTTTGAGAAGGATAGGTATTAATTCTTCTTTGAATGTTTGATGGAATTCACCTGAGAAGCCGTCTGGACCCCTGGACTTTTTGTTCGTCGGTAGTTTTTTGATTACTGATTGAGTTTCATCACCAGTAATCGGTCTGTTCAGATTTTCTGTTTCTTACTGGTTCAGTCTTGGAGGGTTGTGTATTTTTAAGAATTTATCTACTAGGTTGTGCAGTTTGTTGGCATATAATGATTCTTAGTATTTTCTATAATCTTTTGTGTTTCTGTCATATCAGTTGTCACTTTTTGATTTCTGATTAATTTGGGCTCTTTTTTTATTCTTAATTAGTGTGACTAATCAATTTTATCTCTTTAAAGATCCAGCTCTTAATTTCTTTGATCTTTTCCCTTTTTTTAAAAATTTCTATTTCATTTATTTTTTTTCTTTCTTTTCCCTTTGGGCTTTGTTTTTTTTCGGGTTTCTTTATGTGTAAGATTAGATTGCTTATGTGAGATTTTTCTTTTTTCTTGAGGCGGGCCGGTATCTGTATGAATTTCATTTTTAGAACTGCTTTTTCTGTGTTCCGTAGATTTTTGTATTGTTGTGTTTTCCTTTTCATTTGTTTCAAGATATCTTTATATTTCTTCTTTGAATTTGTTAAACCATTGATTGTTTAGTAGCGTGTTGTTTAGCCTTCCTATGTTTGGTTTTTTCCAGTGTTCTTGTAATTGATTTCTCAGTTCAAACTATTGTTACCAGAGAAGATACTTGATGTGATTTCAGTCTTCTTAAATTGATTGAGACTTGTTTTGTGCCCCAAGATGTTGTCTATCCTGAAATTGTTCCATGTGCACTTGAATGTGGATTCTACTGGTTTTGGGTGGAATATTCTGTAAATGTCTGTTAAGTCCATCTTCCCTGATGTGTCATTTAAAGCCACTGTTTCCTTGTTGATTTTCTGTCTGGATTATCTGTCTGGGTGTTAGAATCTACTACTACTGTATTACTGTTGGTCTCTCCCGCTATGTCTGTTACTATTTGCTTTATGTAAGTGCTCCTACATTGGATATATAGATGTTTTATAAGAGTTACATCCTCTAGTTGCATTGGTCCCTTTATCACTGTGTAATACCCTTTATCTCATTACAGCCTTTGTTTTAAAGTCTATTTTGTCTGATTAAAGTATGGCTGCCCTAGCTTTTGTTTCAATTTGCATGAAATACCTTTTTCCATCCTTTAACTTTCAGTTTATGTGTGTCTTCATCTGAAGTGAGTCGTTTGTAGACAGCATGTGTACAGGTCTTGTTTATTTTTAAATCCATTTAGCCATCTTAGCTATGTCTTTTGCTGGAGCATTTAGTCCATTTACATTTAAAGTAATTATTGATAGTTATGTAGTTATATTGCCATTTTATTAATTGTTTTCTTTGTTTCGTGGTTCTTTGTTCCTTCTTTTGCTCTCTTATACATTGATGATTTTCTATAGTGGTTTGTTTGGATTCCTTTCTCTATATTTTTTTTGTATATTAATAGGTTTCTGGGTTTTGGTTACCATGAAATTCATATATATATGGGGGTGCCAAAAAATATATATAAATGACTTGTATTCATCTTGTGTTATCAGTGTATATTGACTTACAATTTTAATAGTTTTTTCCTTTAACATGTGTGTACATTTTTTTGGTCATCTTCTGTATGTGTACACACACACACACCAAGCTATGTTTATGGCCATCTATTTTAGATTGATGGTTGTTTAAGTTGAATGCGTTCTAAAAGCACTACATTTTTTTTTACTCACCTCCACGTTCATGTTTTTGTCATTATGTTTTACATATTTTTTTGTGTGTATATATCCATTAATTTATTGTATTTAGATATGATGATACTACTTTTGTCTTTTAACCTTCCTAGTAGCTTTATAATTGGTTAATCCATAACTTTTGCTAAATGCCTTTAGCAGTGAGATTTTTTCTATATTTTCTTATTTTTAGTTTTAACTTTTTCTTTTCAACTTAAA